>NC_133125.1:189613860-189913860 GCF_048418815.1 Hemitrygon akajei | reverse complement strand
CGGCCCTAACTGCTGTCTCCATTACCTACTCCTAAGTTAATTCGATTAATTAAAGGAACTTGCCCGGGCTTACCTCATTCAGAGCAAGCTCATCCTCAGCCTCTGTTCATTGAAGCCTCTCGAGCCAAAGACTCAAAGATCCACTCCTACCCTGAGCCACTCACACCACTAGCCGCTCCTCTTCAGTTACCCCTCCTTTTATTTGTCCCTGCCAAATATCTCACGAGCCCTTCACTCCTCCTCTTCCTGCTGCAACGGTTTCTCGAACCACAGAGTCAACCTGCACAGCAGCATTGAGAGTCCTATGGACTCAGATCCCAAGATCCCTCTGATCCTCCACACTGCCAAGAGTCTTACCATTAATACTATATTCTACCGTCATATTTGACCTACCAAAATGAACCACCACACACTTATCTGGGTAGAACTCCATCTGCCGTTTCTCGGCCCAGCTTTGCATCCTATTAATGACTCACTGTAAACTCTGGCAGCCCTCCACACTATCCACAACACCCCGAAACTTTGGGTCCTCAGCAGATTTACTAACCCATCCCTCCACTTCCTCATCCAGGTCATTTATAAAAATCACAAAGAGTAGGGGTGCCAGAACAGATCCCTGAGGCACTCCACTGGTCACCGACCTTCATGCAGAATGTGACCCGTCTACAACCGCTCTTTGCAATCTAAGCCAGTTCTGGGTCCACAAAGCAATGCCCCATTGGATCTCATGCCTCTTTACTTTCTCAATAAGCCTTGCATGGGGAACCTTGTCAAATGCCTTGCTGAAATCCATATACACTACATCTACTGCTCTACCTTCATCAATGTCTATAATTTTAGGGCTATCCCTACTCACTTTCTTGAATAAGGGAACAACATCCGCAAACCAATCCTTTGGAACCTCTCCCATCCCCATTGATGATGCAAAGATCATCACCAGAGGCTCAGCAATCTCCTCCCTCGCCTCCCACAGTAGCCTGGGGTACATCTCTTCCGGTCTCGGCGACTTATGCAACTTGATGTTCTTCAGAAGCTTGGCACATCCTCTTCTTTAATGCCTACATGCTCAAGCTTTTCAGTCCTATGTAAGTCATCCCTGCAATTGCCAAGATCCTTTTCCGTAGTGAATACTGAAGCAAAGTATTCATTAAGTATCTCTGCTATCTCCTCTGGTTCAATACATACTTTTCCACTGCCACACTTGATTGGTCCTAATCTCTCACATCTTATCCTCTTGCTCTTCACACACTTGTAGAATGCCTTGGGGTTTTCCTTAATCCTGCTTACCAGGGCCTTCTCATGGCCCCTTCTGTCTCTCCTAATTTCATTCTTAAGCTCCTTCCTGCTAGCCTTATAATCTACCAGATCTCTATCATTACCTAGTTTTTTTGAAACTTTCGTAAGCTCTTCTTTTGTGTTGATCCACGCTCGAAGTCATCCGCTTTATTCATGATACTTCTCTCATTAAAATAGACACATCTGAAACCATCAGTCTGAGTGCGTCCCTTCTCTATCACCTGCCTATCCTCCCTATCGCACTGTCTCCAAGCTTTCTCCATTTGTGAGCCAACCTCCGATCAGAAACATCCCGGACCTTGGCACCTGGGAGGCAAACTACCATCCCCTGCATCCACAGAATCACCTGTCTGACCCCCTAACTATAGAGTCCCCTATCACTGCTGCCATCCTCTTCCTTTCCCAACCCTTCTGAACCACAGGGCCAGACTCTGTGCCAGAGGTGCGACCACTGTTGTCTCCCCCAACAGTACTCAAACAGGAGTACCTACTGTTAAGTGGTAGAGCCACTGGGGTACTCTCTGGCATCTGACCCACCTTCGCAGTTGCACCCCATTCAAACTGCTGACTGTCACCTTTTAAACTCTGCTCGCTTTTAAACTCTTCTCACTGTTCTCACTAATATACCCTCTCTTTGGCTTTTACTGATAAATCTGATTCAGCTTCTTAGATTTCAGGGTGAATTCGATCACATTATGGTCACTTTATCTGAAACCCTCTGATCAATTCTGGTTCAGTGTACAACACCCAATCCGGAATTGCTGATCCCCAAGTGGGCTCGACCATGAGCTGCTGTAAAAAAATCATCTCGCTGACACTCCAGCAATTTCCCTGCTGGAGTCCAACACCAATATACCTGCATATTGAAACCCCTTTGACGATCGTAATATTGCCCTTTTGACATGCATTTCAGTCTCCTGTGTAATTTGTAGACTGTATCCTTACCACTGTTTGGGGTTTGTATGCAACTCCCATCGGGGTCTTTTTACTCTTGCCGTTCCTTTGCTCCGTCCCCACTGATTCAACACCTTCCGACACCATGTCACCTCCTTCTAATGATTTGATTTCAGTTTTTATTACCAACAGAGTGACGCCACCCCCTCTGCCTTCCTGTCTGTTCAATCTGTATCCTTGGACATTAAGCTCCCAGCTATAATCTTCTTTCAGCCGTGATTCAGTGATGCCAATACCTGCCAGTCTGTAACTGTGCTACAAGTTCATCTCCTTTATTCCGTATACTGAACACATTCAAATATAACACTTTCAGTCCTGAATCCTTTTCAGTTTTGTCTGCCTTTTACATTACAACTCATCCAGTTGATTTTAGTTTTGCCTTATCAACAGCTGCTCCTCACTACACATTGCCTCTGTTTGTAAACCAGCCACCTCATCTTCAGCACTGTCACCTGCCTTTCCTACGACACTTCTTGCATTGAAATACAGGCAGCTCAGGACACTGGATGCACAATGTCCAGCCTTTCATTCCTGACTTTGAGGTCTTACCAACATCTGCCTCCACAACCTCTCCACAAACTGTTCTGACACTCTGGTTCCCATTCCCCCGCAACTCTAGTTTAAACCCCACTGTACAGCATTAACAAACCTTCCTGCCTGGATATTATTCCCCCTCCAGTTCAGGTGCAAACCGTCCCTTCTGTGCAGGTCCCACCTTCCCTGGAAGAGAGCCCAATGATCCAAAAACCTCTGCCCTCCTTAACACAGCAACTTCTTAGCCAGGTGTTAAACTGCATAATCTTCCTAGTTCTGGGCTCACCAGCACGTGACATGTGTAGCAATACTGAGATCACAACACTGGATGTCCTGCCCTTTAACTTATCAGTGAACTCCCTGTGCAGAGCCTCATCACTCGTAAATAATACTATTGTTGTCCGCGTGATTTGTTTTCTCTCTCTGCACATTGGGTGTTCAATGTATTTTCCTAAAATGTGTTCTGTTGGGTTTTTGTTCTGTGGCTGCCTGTAAGGAGACAAACCTCATGGTTCCATAAGGTATACGTACTTTGATAATAAATGTACTTTAAACGGTGAAATCTGAAGGCCTCCTTCCTACACCAGCTCCTTAGCCAGGCGTTAAACTGTATGATCTTCCTGTTTCTGGGTAGCAATCCTGGGATCTGAACCCCGGGTCCTGTCCTTTAACTTAGCACCGAACTCCTTAAACTCAGATGGAGGGACTGCTTTGTTGAGCACTTTCCCTCCATCCGCCTCAAAATGCACCATTTCTTGGTGACCTCCTATTTCAACTCAATTTCTCATTGCAGAATCTCGTATTCAATGCTCGAGAAACTAAATCAAAAACAGAAAATGTCAAAAATCCACTGGGCGGGCAGTGTTTGAATAAAAAAAGACAGAAAATCTGCAGCTGCTGGAAATCTAGAGCAACACATACAAAATGCTTGCCCACAGAAGGCAAAGAGTGGTTTTAGATGGGTCATATTCTGCATGGAAGTCGGTGACCAGTGGAGTGCCTCAGGGATCTATTCCGGGACCCTTACTCTTCGTGATTTCTATAAATGACCTGGTGAGGAAGTGGAGGGATGGGTTAGGAATTTTGCTGATGACGCAAAGGTGGGTGGTGGTGTAGATAGTGTGGAGAGCTGTTAGAGATTACAGCAGGGCTCTGATAGGATGCAAAACTGGGCTGAGAAGTGGCAGATGGAGTTCAACCCAGATAAGTGTGAAGTGGTTCATTTTGGTAGGTCAAATATGATGGAAGAATATAGTATTAATGGTAAGACTCTTGGCAGTGTGGAGGATCAGAGGGATCTTAGGGTCCGAGTCCATGGGACACTCAAAGCAGGTGCTCAGGTTGACTCTGTGGTTAAGAAGGTGTACAGTGTATTGGCCTTCATCAATCGTGGAATTGAATTTAGGAGCAGAGAGGTAATGTTGTAGCTATATAGGACCTTGGTCAGACCCCACTTGGAGTACTGTGCTCAGTTCTGGTCGCCTCACTACAGGAAGGATGTGGAAGCCATAGAAAGTGTGCAGAGGAGATTTACAAGAACGTTGCCTGGATTGGGGGCATGTCTGAGGAGAATAGGTTGAGTGAACTTGGCCTTTTCTCCTGGGAGCGACAGAGGATGAGAGGTGACCTGATAGAGGTGTTCAAGATGATGAGAGGCATTGATCATGTGGATAGTCAGAGACTCTTTCCCAGAGCTGAAATGGTTGCCACAAGAGGACACAGGTTTAAGTTGCTGGGGAGTAGGTAGAGAAGAGATGTCAGGGGTAAGTGTTTTACTCAGAGAGTTGTGAGTGCGTGGAATGGGCTGCCGATGACGGTGGTGGAGACGGATACGGTAGGGTCTTTTAAGAGGCTTTTGGATAGATACATGGAGCTTAGTAAAATAGAGGGCTATGGGTAAGCCTAGTAATTTCTAAGGTAAGGATATGTAAGGCACAACTTTGGGGGCTGAAGGGCCTGTATTGTGCTGTAGGTTTTCTATGGTTCTATGTAAACTCAGCAGGCCAGGCAGCGTCTATGGAGAAGTGTAAACAGTCGACATTTCAGGCTGAGACCCTTCGTCAGGAAAGGAAGGGGAAAGGTGGGGGGAGAGGAGGAAGAAGTACAAAGTGACGGGTGATAGGCGGAGATTTCCGGAGAGATAATCGGTGTGAAATATGAACTCCATGGATTGTGACTGACCGGGTGAATGCTCCTGACATTTTACCCTCCTCACTCACCCTCTCCATCTGCCCGTCATCTTTGTCGCTGCCACCTCTCACCTCACAGCTTCTGACACATTTCCACACTCCACCCCTCCCTCGTGTCTTTATCACCCCCTCACCTGCCAGCTCTTACCCTGGCTTTCCATCCAAATCCTACACCGGTCATCTCCGCTCTCACTTTCAGTCCAGTGGGAGGACATTGAGCCAAAATGTCAATTATCCATTTCCCTCTATAGATGCTGCCTGACACGCTGAGATTCTCCAGCCTGTTACCGTCACGTGTCCCGCCTCCCCAAGATTCACCTTGACCTCCCTGTCCCGGTCACCACCACCATTTGTCCCACTTCACCTGTCCCGGGGCGGGTGGACTTTAGCACCCGGGGGAGCCGGGGAGCTCAGGACCCGCCGCCCGCGGCTGCTGCTGAATCCGCAGTGTTTCTGTTCCGTTGACGGATGCGGTGAACGGGTTAAAATTAATGGATCGATAATTCTCACATCGTGTTTATTTCACTCTCCGCACATTTATATTTACACTGACTTACTCCTGACTCCGGTCCCGGACCCGACCCGTTTACAGACCCGGAGCGGAACCGGAGCAGATTCTCAGCCACTGGTTTATATATCCTGACCAGAAGAAAGGATAAAGTTTCCCCGTGAATTTATTCCCAGTGAAGGTGTGGAGATGGGAATTGGTCTCCGCGTTGTAAAATGAGACTGTCCCGGACTCGTAACTGAGATAAACTCTCACCCTCCCGGGGATGGGACCGGCAGGGAGATGAGACACGGGGGAGGTGTAAACCCACATCTCGTCATCACGCCGCCCGATGATCCAGAATCCGTTCCCTGGACTCAGTCCGACCCCTCCCTTCCTGTCCACAGACTCTGCGGCGACTCCCAGACCCCAGTACCGATTCCCCGTCACCTCCACCTCCCAGTAATGTCTCCCCGATGTGAATCCCTCCGATCCCAGCACACAAGGCCAGAATGTGAATCTCTTCCCGGTGTCAGGGAGATCCCTTCGGGTCCTGGTCCGTCTCACACTCTTCCGATCCTCAGACACCTCAAGTGCCGGACTCGCCGTTTCCACATCCAGGGTGACAGAGACTGGGGGGAGAAGCAGAGAATTAGAGAGTCCCCGGGGATCTGGGGGGGGGGGGGGGGGGGGGGGAAAGACTCCGGCAGCGCGGCCCCGGGACCGGGGGAGAGGCCACCGGGCCTCAGGCACAGTCGGGTGGCCGACAGGACCGGGGCAATGTGACCAGTGGTGTTACCATGGGGATCGGTTCAGGGTCCACTGTTCATTGTTACTAATGATTTGGAAGAGAATATAGATGGCATGGTTCGTAAGTTTGCAGATGACAGCAAAATTGGTGGTATAGTGAACAGTGGAGGTGTTTATCTAGATCACTACAGGATCACTGAAACATTTTCGATTATTTATAATGTTATTTATCCTTCTCATTATTTATAATTACAGTATGGGCAAGGTGGGCCGAAGGGCCTAATTCCATGTTTATATCTCAATAACTGGAATGAGATATCGACAGAGGATGTGGGGGTGTTGCTGCAGCTTTTCACTGAATGTCCTGTTTCTCAACTCGATAAAAGATCCACCCGAGGGGAGGGAACGAGGATCTGACAACCGCAGAAACACTGGGGATTCAGTGTAGGGAGGTGCCGGCTTCCGAAATGATCAAATCTCCGTGCAGTCAGATTTGTGGGGAGAGGAGAAATAAAGTGAACGAAAGCTGTAACTGGAGCCTCAGTGAACAACCACAGAAGGTTCACAGGTTACTGGCCACAAATGATCTTGGAATTGAAGGCAGGAGGTGGGGAAACAGAGGGGGAGATGGGCATGTCATGAGGTATTTCCTCCTCTCACTTGGAGGCTTTGGCCACAATCTGCCAATCGTTCTGTGTGTGTACGTGAGGGAGCTTTCCCAGGCTGGGAATGCTGTGTGTGCTTCTTCCGAGATGAAATCTTGACCAAGTCAGTGCAGGTTGGTGTGTCCGGTCTCAGTCTGAGGCTTCAATGTGGGGGTTTGATAACAACAGTGAGGGTCGCAAGTCCAGCAGGGGGCAGACCTGAGTCAATCAGAGTCTGCAGTCACGGACGGTTCAGACAGGCCGAGCAGTGAAGAGTTCAATGTAGTTTTCTGACAATCCTGGTCACCTGACGGATACCAGACTTTATCACTTGGTGCTGTCTAAGTGTGTTTGTGTAGTGTGGATTGGTTCAGGATGCAGTGGATAATCTACAGTACTGGTTGTATCATGCTGCTGCGAAGGTGTGTTCAGGGGTCTGACATCTCCAGCTGACCATGTGACAGTGATGTCTTCACCCAGAGTTACAGACAGTCTTTGTGAGCAAATATCACTTAAAATTGTTCACAAACATGGAGAAAGGAAACTGTAAATGTTTACCTCGCTTAATTGTATCAGACATTTCTCTCAACGTTGTGTTCAACGAAAAGGGGTGATCGAATTTTTCAACAGGCAGAACGCCATTTGTCACTGACAGCAGTTGTTCATCATCACTAATCCTGTAAATATTACACAGCCGGTTATAAACTGAACATCAGTGATATTTGAACTATTTTACAAATCCACACTGTGTTTCAGTAAAGACCATGTCCTACCTCCTCTTCTGATGAGCTTCCTCCTGAAATAAATAAAACACAGATCTCAATTGACTGACTGCATCCTGACCGCAGGAATTTGAGCCAAGTTATTACAAGCTGCAGAAAATTCCCACTTCCCAGCTCTCTCTCACTGACACACACGGAGAAAAGGGATACCGTAACAAGGGGCACAGAACCCGGGAGAAAGTACGAGGAATGTTTATGAAAATTATCCCATAACTGAGAGGATGGAACTGACGGGAAAGACTGGACAGGCTGTGAATATTTTTCTGGATACGATGTCAGGGAGGATCTCGTTGATCAATGGTTGAAGTGGAACAGCAGAGACTGAATGTAATGGGGAAGCTGGATGAACACACGAGGGACCGTGGAGTTCGGGACACTGTAGCTGCGTGTGGTCAGTAGGTGGGAGGAGGCTTGTGGAGCAGGGAAATTGATAGGAGCGAATTGACTGAGAGACCTGGCTATGGTGTAAAATGGGATATAATCCAATGCAGAATATATCTGAAAAACAAAATAGACAGCGCAAAATTCTCTCAATCAATAAACCCGATACAATCCGGTATTGATGGTAAATCTGATGTATGGGTCACATTCTGCAATTCAGCATCAGTTCCCACTGATCGACAGACAAACCCTCATACCCACCACTCCAGACACACTCACAGCCTGTGACTGTAACTGGGTGTTACTCTGAGTATTGGGGATATTATACGTGGGAATCACAGAAACGATCACCAGCTCAGTGCTCTGATCAGAGTAACTCATTCACGAGAAGGTTGCAGAGTATTATTAGACAATAGATAATAGGTGCAGGAGTAGGCCATTCGGTCCTTCGAGCCAGCACCGCCATTCACTGTGATCATGGCTGATCATCCACAATCAGTACCCCGTTCCTGCCTTCTCCCCATATCCCTTGACTCTGCTTTCTTTAAGAGCTCTATGTAACTCTATCTTGAAAGCATCCAGAGAATTGGCCTTCACTGCCTCCTGAGGCAGAGCATTCCATAGATTCACAACTCTCTGGGTGAAAAAGTTTTTCTTCAACTCTGTTCTAAATGGCCTACCCCTTATTCTTAAACTGTGGCCTCTGGTTCTGGACTCCCCCAACATCAGGAGCATGTTTCCTACCTCTAGCGTGTCAAATCCCTTAATAATCTTATATGTTTCAATCAGATCCCCTCTCATCCTTCTAAATTCCAGTGTATGCAAGCCCAGTCGCTCCAATCTTTCAACATATGACAGTCCCACCATCCTGGGAATTAACCTCCTGAACCTACGCTGGACTTCCTCAATAGCAAGAATGTCCTTCTTCAAATTTGGAGATCAAAACTGCACACAATATTCCAGGTGTGGCCCTGTACAACTGTAGAAGGACCTCTTTGCTCCTATACTCAACTCCCCTTGTTATGAAGGCCAACATGCCATTAGCTTTCTTCACTGCCTGCTATACCTGTATCCTGTGATGTACAGATGCTGTGGGAGGTTGGTTTGGGGACAATGACAATCCTGAACAGTCACAATGTCTGTTTGGTGAAAATCAGTTTACAATGACAGTATTTGTGAATACCACATTGAAAAATACATAATTATTTAATTGCACTTTTACAGAACCAAAGTGCAATTTCTCATGTTTCTCTCACCATGAGAAACATCACATCTTGTTGTTGATCCATCCGTTCCTGTAACTTTGAGATTTTCTCCTGGATTGAATTTAAATTCTCTTGAATCTCTCGAAGATTTTTCTCCATCGGATTTAGAATCCTCACCTCTTCTTCCCTGAGATCTCTGAGTAAGCATTGCTCTTTCTCAGTGAGAATCTGGTGCAGTTCAGCAAACTGGGATGTGATGTGGGACTGAACACAGTGTGACTGTTCCTGTCAACAGAAAGGTGAAGATTAATTTAATGTATTGCCATGTTGTGTCTCTTTATGACATGGAATGAGGTAGAACATTGGAGTAGACATTCGCTTTGCATGTGAATCCAGTGAGGGGTAGAGACAGTTGCCTCTCTGACTGAGATCTGTGATGAGTTCTGTGCCTCAGGGTTGAGTGCTGGGGGTGTTGTTCTTTGTCAACTATGTCAACGATCTAGATGATTATATGGTAAACTGGATGAACAAAGTTGAGGTGACAGTGAGACTCGGCCGGAGTAGACAGCAAGGACGGCCATCAACGTTTGCAGCAGGATGTGGACCAGCTGGGAAATGGGATGAAAAACGGCAAGTGGAATATAATGCAAACAAGAGTGAGGTCAAACCAGTGAACGGAGGGGCATGAGGGAGTGCAGTAGAACAGAGGGATTCGAGAATACAGACCCATGGTTCATTGAAAGTGGCATCACAGGTAGACAGGTTCATAATGAGAGCTTTAGGCACACTGGCTTTCAGACATCAAAGTACTGAGTACAGGAGATGGGATGTTTTGTTCAAGTTGTATGAGACGTTGGTGAAGCTGAATTCGGAGTATTGTGACAGTTCTGGTTACGACCTACAGAAAAGCTGTCAGTAAGATTGAAAGAGTGCGGGAAAAATTTACAAGGATGTTGCCAGGACTTGAAGACCTGAGTTATATGGAAAGATTGGTTAGGAATTTATATCCTGGAGCACATGACAATGAGGGGAGATTTGATAGACAAAATTATGATGGGTAAAGATAGGGTAAATCTTATTCCACTTTTAGGGTGAAACTAGAAGTATAGGTCATGAATTAAGGGTGGAAGGTGAAATGTTTCAGGGGAACATGAGGGAGAACGTCTTCACTCAGAGAGTGGGGAGAGTGTGGAACGAGCTGCCAGTGGAAGTGGTGGATGTGGGTTCGATTTTAACATTTAAGAGAACTTTTGATAAGTACGTAGATGGAAGGGGTATGGAGGGCTATGGCCAGGGTGTGGTCGATGGGACGAGGCAAAAGAATAGTTCGGCATGGACTAGATGGGCTGTGGGTCTGTCTTTGTGCTATCGTATTCCATTACTCTATGAATCTATGTACTGTGAAGATTTTGCACATTAAAGTGTATAATAGTTCTCAGAGCAATCCCTGCGATTCCATTTCCTCTCATCTCCATGAAACATATTCTCCCTCACTGGCACATTATTTCCACTTGATTCACATACAATCCATCTTCACAAGGTTAATTAAAGTTGTTATTTACTGTTAACAAGGATTTATTTGGAATATCATTGAAAATCATCTTGTTCACAAGAGAACAAAGAAATATGGGATACAGAGAGAGATGATGAGAATTAATCTAAAGAAATTGGGGTGCAGGAATTCACATTAAAAGGGTTACTGGGCATGGGTGAGAGCACAGGTCAGGGTACTTTTAGCTTTCATAAGGGATACAGGAGTTTATAGGATATGATGGATAAGCCAGAATAGGGTACTAGGATGGCCAAAGAAGGAAGGATAAGTGTAGAGAGAGACAGAGTGTGTGTGTGTGTGTGTGTGTGTGTGTGTGTGTGTGTGTGTGTGTGTGTGTGTGTGTGTGTGTGTGTGTGTGTGTGTGTGTGTGTGTGTGTGTGTGTGTGTGTGTGTGAGAGAGAGAGAGGAGAGAGAGAGAGAGAGAGAGAGAATGGGTGAAGGGATTTAGAATGTGAATCTATTGTCTAATCCACACTCCGGAGCAGAAGGTGGCAGTAATGCACCATTAAGCTGGGCGCCAACCACCGTAAAACTAGAAGAGAACAAAGTAATTGGCACATCAGGCATAGGAGTTAGGTCAAATGAGGTGCTTGAGGAGCATAAGAAATGCAGGAGGACACTTAATAGAGAAACCAAGAGAGCTGAACGAGTAACTGATGTTGCTCTGGCAGAGGATGTGAAGGAGAATCCCAAAGGCTTCTATATGTATGTTAAGAGCAAAAGGAATGTGAAGGAAAACATTGAAGATCAGTGTGGTCATCTGTCTATTGAGCTGAAATAAATTGTGGAGATCTTAAAGGAATTTTTTTACTTCTCTGGAGACAGACACGGAAACTATAGACCTGAAGCAGAACTGCAGGAAGATCACAGACTGTAACCAAATTACAGAAGAGGAGGTGCTTGCAGGCTTGAGCCAAATTAGGGTGGAGAAGCACTCAATGACTGAGCAGGTGTCCAACGGACCTTGTGGCAGGGTAGTGCAGAAATTGCAAGGGCTCTGGCAGAGATATTGAAAACATAATTTAGTCATGGGTGAGGTGCTGGAAGACTGGATGAAAGCTAATGATGTTCTGTTGTTTAAGAATGACTCTAACAATAAGCCGGGAAAATTATAAGCCAGTGAGCCTGAAATCAGTAGTGGGTAAGAGCTGGATACATATTTGGGTAAATAGGACCCGATTAGGAGCAGACAACATGGTTTTGTGCATGCTGGGTCATGCCCAATCAATTTTATAGAGGTCTTAACAATCTTAACAGGTTACAAAAACGGTTGATGAAGCAAAGGCAGTGGACGTCGTTCATATGGACTTCAGCAAGGCCTTCAATGCCTGTATGGGAGTCTGATCTGGAAAGTCAATGAACCTGGCATTCAGGGTGAAGTAGTTAATTAGATTCAACACCAGCTTAGCAGAAAGCAGAGAGTGGTGGTTGATGGTCACCTCTCTGATTGGAGTCCTGTGACTAGTGGTGTGCTCTGGGACCGATGTTTGTTGTTTGCCATCTATATTAATGGTTTTGATGATAACGGGGTAAACGGGATCCACAAATGTGGGGATGACACCAGGACCGGAGCAGCAGGGCAGTCTATCAAAGTGTGCAGCAGGATCTGGACCAGTGGAAAAGTCGGCTGAATTGGCAAATAGAATTGAATGTAGACAGTGTCAGGTGTTGCATGGTGACCGGACAGACTTGGAGAAGATCGGTGTAGTGAATGGTAGGGCACTGAAGTGTGCAACAGAACAAAAGGATTTGGGAATACAGATCCAAAATTCCATGAAATCAACATTGAAAGTTGCTTTTGGAACTGTGGCCATAAATCAGAACACCGAATACAGGAGTTATGATGTTTTGTTGAGGTTGTACAAGATGTTGGTGAGACTAAATTTGGAGTATTTTGTGTAGGTCTGATCATCTACATACTGGAAAGCTTGAAGGAGTGCAGAGAAACTTACACAGATGTTGCTTTGTTAGGACTTCATTCAGTGGAACACCAGAGATGGAGGGATCTTCCAGAGAGACACACAAATTATTAGGGGCTTACAATGAGAGAATGTTTGTAGATTTTACCTCATCAGCTGGTTGAGACTAGAGCTAGTGAGTCATATCTTTAGGGCTGGGCTACCCAACCTGAGATCCACAGACCCCTCTGTTAATGGTAGGGGTCCATGGCATAAGAAAGATTGGGACCCCCTGGTTTAGGGTGAAGGTTGAAATATTTAAGGGGAAACTGAGGGGCAACTTCTACACTCGAGGGTGGTGAAGAGTGGATCTAGGTTCAAGCAGAAGTGGTAGATGCGGCTTCGATTGTAACAATTAAGAGAATTTTGATAAGCTACATGGACCAGAAGGGTATGAAAGGCTCTGGTCTATCTGTCGTTAGGTCTGGCACAGACTAGACGGGCTGAATGACCTCTTTCCGTAATGTAGTTGACTATGATTCTATGCAAATGCCACGCATACAATACCAGAGGACTGGATTGAAACCAGTTCACTGGAGCTATGATACTCTGCTCAGACACGAGAAAATCTGCAGATGCTGGAAATTCAAGCAACACACACGAAATGCTGGTGGGACACAGCGGGCCAGGCAGCATCTATAGGAAGAGGTACAGTCGACGTTTCGGGTCGAGACCCTTCGTCAGGACTGGCGATACTCGAATACTCTGCTATTGTGTTTCAAAGGAAACAAAATTACATAACAGCATCGGAAATTCTGCTCAGAAATGCCTCACCCGAACTCCAGAAATCTTCTCTTTCTGTTGCTGCTCCATTTTCTCGAAGTCAGATTTCTTTTTTGTGAGAGAGTCTAAGGAAGATTTAATGCGATCCTGGAAATCACAGAGTGAGGGAATTAGACATTAAAAATGCGACAGAGTAAAGACGCGATCTACAGTGGGATACTTCTACCTTGTAGATTTTAACAGCTTCTCGAATCGACAGGAATCGGTGCTCTCTGTGTTCCTGCGCAGCGGCGCACATCACACAGATCAGTTTCTTGTCCGCTTCACAAAACAGCTTCAGTTCTTCCTCATGTTCCTCACAGTGAAATGTAATTTCCTTCACCTTCGGAGTTAGGGTTAGTCCTCGAAGTTTCTCGGACAGACTTGCTAAGGCCCGATTTACCCTGAGGGTGCGGTCTGCAAACTCCTCTCTACACTGCGGGCAGGTGTTCCTCTCCTCCCTTTCCCAACATCGAGTGATGCAGGAGCGGCAGAAGTTGTGTCCGCATTCCGGTGAGACAGGATCGGTGAAGAAATCCAGGCAGATGGGACAAATTGTCTCTTCGGTTAAACTCTCGATCCGTCCTTTCGAAGCCATGTTAACTCCCTCTCCACTTCCTGATTCAGAGGAGCAGGTGAATCCCTGCAGTACCGCGATTGTCCACTACTCGCGCTGCAGTCTCACGGAATGACGAACACGAGGAAATCTTCAGAGGCTGCAAATCCAAAGCCTCACACACAAAATGCTGGAGGAACTCAGCAGACCAGGCAGCATCTATGGAAACGAGTAAACAGCTGACGTTTCGGGCCGAGACTCTTCATCAGGACGGGGAGAAGTCAGAATAAGAAGGTTGGGGGGAGCGCGTGTGATGTGCCTTGGATGTAGGTTGGAAGGGACTGAACCAGGCGGTAAATCAATATCCGTTCACAAGTTCAGTGGGTCAGGAGCAGGGAATGAATGTTATGTTGCTGCAAGTGTTCAATGGGAAAGAATCGCCGCCATTTTCACATCAGGGTGGGATCAGAGACACATTGAACTGGTTGGAACATAAATAAAGCCGGGGAGAAGAGCCTTTTTCAGTCTGAGGCAGGACTGAAAGGGACATGTCCTGAAAAGCAAGACTGACAATCGATGTTCAAGAATTGTGTTGACACAAAGGTTGGGGGCGTTGTGGATAGTGTCATGGCACAAAGGTTGGGATGGTTGGGGTGTTGTGGATAGTGTGGAGGACTGACAGAGGTTAAAATGGGACATTGATAGGATGCAAAACTGGGCTGAGAAGTGGCAGATGGAGTTCAACCCAGATAAGTGTGAGGTGGTTCATTTTGGTAGGTCAAATATGATGGCAGAATATAGTATTAATGGTAAGACTCTTGGCAGTGTGGAGGATCAGAGGGATCTTAGGGTCCGAGTCTATAGGACACTCAAAGTGCTACGCAGGTTGACTCTATGTTTAAGCAGGCATACGGTGCATACGGTGTATTGGATGTCACCAACTGTGAGATTGAGTTTAAGAGCCAAGAGGTAACGTTGCAGTTATATAGGACCCTGGTCAGACCCCACTTGGAGAACTGTGCTCAGTTCTGGTTGCCTCACTACAGGAAGAACGTGGAAACCATAGAAAGGGTGCAGAGGAGATCTACATCGACTACTGCATTGGCGCTGCCTCCTGCATGCATGCTGAGCTCGTTAACTTCATTAACTTTGCCTCCAACTTTCACCCTGCCCTCAAATTTACCTGGTCCATTTCCGACACCTCCCTCCCCTTTCTTGATCTTTCTGTCTCCATCTCTGGAGATGGCTTATCTACTGATATCTACTTTAAGCCTACAGACTCTCACAGTTACCTGGACTATTCCTCTTCCCACCCTGTCTCTTGCAAAAATGCCATCCCCTTCTCACAATTCCTCCGCCTCTGCCGCATCTGCTCTCAGGATGAGGCTTTTCATTCCAAGACGAAGGAGATGTCTTCCTTTTTTAAACAAAGGGGCTTCCCTTCCTCCACCATCAACACTGCTCTCAAACGCATCTCTTCTATTTCATGCACATTTGTCCTCACCCCATCCACCCGCCACCCCACTCGGGATAGGGTTCCCCTTGTCCCCACTTACCACTCCACCAGCCTCCGGGTCCAACGTATAATTCTCCATAACTTACGCCACCTCCAACGGGATCCCACTACCAAACACATCTTTCCCTCCCCCCCTTTCTGCTTTCCGCAGGGATCGCTCCCTACGCGACCCCCTTGTCCACTCGTCCCCCCCATCCCTTCCCACCGATCTCCCTCCTGGCACTTATCCTTGTAAGCGGAACAAGTGCTACACCTGCCCTTACACCTCCTCCCTCACCACCATTCAGGGCCCCAGACAGTCCTTCCAGGTGAGGCGACACTTCACCTTTGAGTCGGCTAGTGTGGTATACTGCGTCCAGTGCTCCCGGTGTGGCCTTTTATATATTAGTGAGACCCAATGCAGACTGGGAGACCGTTTCACTGAACACCTCCGCTCGGTCCGCCAGAAAAAGCAGGATCTCCCAGTGGCCACACAGTTTAATTCCACATCCCATTCCCATTCTGATATGTCTATCCATGGCCTCCTCTATTGTCAAAATGAATCCAAACTCAGGTTGGAGGAACAACACCTTATATACCGGCTGGGTAGCCTCCAACCTGATAGCCTCCAAACTTCTCTAACTTCCGTTAATGCCCCTCCTCCCTTCTTACCCCATCCCTGACATATTTAGTTGTTTGCCTGTTCTCCATCTCCCTCTGGTGCTTCCCCCCCCCCCTACTTCTTTCTCCCGAGGCCTCCTTGTCCCATGATCCTTTCCCTTCTCCAGCTCTGTATTACTTTCACCAATCACCTTTCCAGCTCTTAGCTTCATCCCACCCCCTCCGGTCTTCTCCTATCATTTCGCATTTCCCCCTCCCCCCTCTACTTTCAAATCTCTTACTATCTTTCCTTTCGGTTAGTCCTGACGAAGGGTCTCGGCCCGAAACGTTGACAGTTCTTCTCCCTATAGATGCTGCCTGGCCTGCTGTGTTCCACCAGCATTTTGTGTGTGTTGTTTGAATTTCCAGCATCTGCAGATTTCCTCGTGTGTACAAGGATGTTTCCTGGATTGGGGAGTATGCCTTATTAGAATAGGTTGAGCGAACTCGGCCTTTTCTCTTTGGAGCGACGGAGGATGAGAGGTGACTTGATAGAGGTGTATAAGATAATGAGAGGCATTGATCGTGTGGATGGTCATAAGACTGAAGCTATTTCAGTGGAGTAAAGGAAATTACAGTGGCATGAGAGAGGAACTGGCCAAGGTTGACTGGAAAGGGACACTAGCGGGAAGGTATGACAAGATAGGCAGAACTCAGCATGGTTTCCTTAAAGGAAAATCCTGCCTGACAAACCTAGTGCAATTTTTTGAGGAAATTACAAGCAGGCTAGACAAGGGAGATGCAGTGGATGTTGTGTATTTGGATTTTCAGAAGGCCTTTGACAAGGTGCCGCACATGAGGCTGCTAAACAAGATAAGAGCCCATGGAATTACGGGAAAGTTACATATGTGGATAGAGCATTGGTTGATTGGCAGGAAACAGAGAGTGGGAATAAAGGGATCCCATTTTGGTTGGCTGCCGGTTACCAGTGGTGTTCCACAGGGGTCCGTGTTGGGGCCGCTTCTTTTTACATTGTATATCAATGATTTGGATTATGGAATAGATGGCTTTGTGGCTAAGTTTGCTGATGATACAAAGATAGGTGGAGGGGCCGGTAGTGCTGAGGAAACAGAGAGTCTGCAGAGAAACTTGGATAGATTGGGGGAATGGGCAAAGAAGTGGCAAAAGAATTACAATGTCGGAAAGTGTACGGTCATGCACTTTGGTAGAAGAAATAAATGGGGAGAGAATTCAAAGTTCTGAGATGCAACAGGACTTGGGAGTCCTCGTGCAGGATACCCTTAAAGTTAACCTCCCGGTTGAGTCAGTAGTGAAGAAGGCGAATGCAATGTAGGCATTCATTTCCAGAGGAATAGAGTACAGGAGTAGGGATGTGATGTTGAGGCTCTATAAGGCACTGGTAAGACCTCACTTGGAGTACTGTGTGCAGTTTTGGGCTCCTTATTTAAGAAAGGATGTGCTGACATTCGAGATGGTTCAGAGAAGATTCACTAGAATGATTCCGGGAAACAGAGGGTTAACATATGAGGAACGTTTGACCGCTCTTGGACTGTACTCCTTGGAGTTTAGAAGAATGAGGGGGGACCTCATAGAAACATTTCGAATGTTGAAAGGCATGGACAGAGTGGATGTGGCAAACTTGTTTCCCATGGTGGGGAAGTCTAGTATGAGAGGACATGACTTGAGGATTGCAGGGCGCCCATTCAGAACAGAGATGCGAAGAATTTTTTTAGCCAGAGGGTGGTGAATCTATGGAATTTGTTGCCACGGGCGGCAGTGGAGGCCAAGTCATTGGGTGTATTTAAGGCAGAGATTGATAGGTATCTGAGTAGTCAGGGCATCAACGGTTATGGTGAGAAGGCGGGGGAATGGGACTAAAGGGGAGATTGGATCAGCTCATGATGAAATGGTGGAGCAGACTCGACGGGCCGAATGGCCGACTTCTGCTCCTTTGTCTTATTGTCTTTTCCTCAGGGCTGAAATGGCTAGCATGAGAGGGCATAGTTTTAAGGTGCTTGGAAGTAGGTACAGAGGAGATATTAGGGGTAAGTTTTTTCCGCAGAGAGTGGTGAGTGTGTGGAATGGACGGTGATGGTGGAGGCGGAAACAATAGAATCTTTTGAGAGACTCCTGGATGGGTACATGGAGCTTAGAAAAATAGAGGGCCATGGGTAAAGCCTAGGTAGTTCTAGGGTAGGGACATGTTTGGCTCAGCTTTGTGGGCCGAAGGGCCTGTATTGTGCTGAATGTTTTCTATGTTTCTAATCTCGCCTGAAATGTCCACTGTGCATTCCCCTCCACAGATGCTGCCTGTCCAACTGAGTCCCTCCAGCAGCTCAGATTTTGTTTTGCTCGAGAGCAGGCTATGGTGTGAAATGTAAATATAAATACAGTATCAACTACTAAATTACTTAATGCCCTGAAACTGGGGATGTGAAGAGAATATTGTGTTGTGAGGAGACAGATGCCGTAGCGATGACCAAGATGAATTTGCAAGAAGAAGCACAGGACTGGACATTATATATCGTAGGGAGAAACATTCGGCTTTCTGGCGAAGTTCTGATTTCCACTTCCACTGCCCTTCGTGTGCCCTTCCCAACTTCACCCGTGTGTGGAGTGGTTCCAATTGAAGATTCAGTCTCTGTTATTCAGGGCTGGTTCCATAAGCGGAACTTCTTTCCCTCTACATGTCCTCTGAACCCCTCCAGCTCCGGAGAGCCGGCACGTGGCACTGGAATCTCCATTTGCTGCCCAGCATCGCACTGACCATCAGGCAGTTTGCAGAACAGCGGCTCGATCCACGAGGTGTTTTGTGAGGTCCAGTCTCCTGCTTCAATACCGGACAACACTGAAAGAACATCGCGTCACCAGCGGTGAGGATCTGGAACAGATCAGGTTCTTCAGGTTCTGTTACAGTGAACACGCGGGTGCACTTCGAGGGCAAGCGCAGAGATACTCCACTGAGCCTAATATCTTCCGGCATTTTAACAGTTCATGTTACAATGGTTACTGGCAGATTTCTAAATATTTCACCAGGAATCTAGTTTTCATTGTGGTAGTTGACCCCTGTTTCAATCTGCTGGAGCAGCCTCTATCTGCGTCACAGCCATTTCCCCCATATTCTGTAATTTGCTGTTTAATTTATGACCCTGTTTTTCTGCCGTGGCTTGGCTTATCTGATGATAAACTCACCTGTCCTTTGTCCAACTTCCACCTGTTTACCTTTGCACAGCGAACTACACCTTGCTGATCAAATACATCCACATTCTCATCCCTGCACTGCATTTTGTGACATCAACTCTCAGCGAACATCTCTCGGACTAATTTTCCTGAAATTTCCAGGTTTGTATGGCACATCGTCTGACCATATTACAAATGCTTCCACTTCTCTCGTGAATCCCAGAGATTCGCTCCTCAGGTGTCTCGACCTGGCACGGTGTGGTGTGAATGTTACTTGCTACCTATCAGCCCAGGTACGGACATTGTCCGGGTCTTGCCGCATTTGCGTTGCGGGCTGATTCATTATCTGAGGAGCGGCAGATAGTTCTGAACATTGTTCGGTCGTCAGTGACCATCCCGACCTCTGACCTTACGACAACAGAAGATCATTGATTAAGCAGCTGAGAATGTTTGGGGATAGGACACTGGCCCGAGGAGTTCCTGCAGAGATGTCCTGTCACTGAGATGAGCAGTTTCCAAACACGATCACTGTCTTCTTTGTACCGGTGATGGTTGCAGCCACTGGAGAGATTCCCCTGATTCCCAGTGATTACCCCATTATTCCTTTCATTGCACTGTTTAGTTTAGAATTTATCGTGATTTTACGGCTTTGCTCTGTACTGCGCTGATGGTGAAAGCCCGGAGGCTCCTGTACCTTCTTCCTGATGACAACAGATAGACGAGAGGTGGTGGGGTCGTTGATGATAATCAGCTCCTTTAATTTGCTGACGTTAAGTGAGACCTTGTTGTTGTTGTTGTGGCACTGATCAGCCAGATTTTCAAACTCCCTCCTGTATGCTGTCTCAGAGAGTCATAGAAGAGTACAGCACAGAAACAGACCCTTCCGCCCATCTAGTCTGTGCATCCATCAGGAGTGTGAACCCATAGAAAGTATCAGCCCAGAAGGGGTCCCCGGCTGAGTACTAAAGACCTGTGGTTATCTGTCTGGAGTGTTCACTACAGTCCGGCGTACCCACCTGCTTCAAGCAGGCTTCAATTCTACTGGGTGCCTAAGAAGAACTGGTACCCTACCTCGATGACTATCGTCCAGTTGCACTTACACCCACTGTGATGAAGTGTTTTGAGAGTTTGGTGATGGAAATGTACACTCCTGCCTGAGAGGCGACACGGATCCACTACAATTTGCCTACCGGCACCACAGGTCCACAGGAGATATCATTTGAAGTTACTCTTCACTCAACCCTGGAACATTTGGATAGCAAAGGTGCATACATCAGAATGTTGTTTATCGACTGCAGCTCGGCATTCAATACTATCACAACTCAGAACTAATCAATAAACTTCAAGACCTTGGCCTCAATGCCTCTTTGTACAATTGTATGGTCGATTTCTTCCCTTCTAGCTATTTCAGTTTGGCAACACCTCCACAACAATTTCCATCAGCACAGGTGCACAAGGCAGTGTGCTTCGCCCTCCGCTTTACACTTATGATCGATCGCGTGACTAAGCACAGCTCCAGTGCCATATTGAAGTTTGCTGATGACCCCACTGGTGTGGGCTGAATCAAAGGTGGTGACACATCAGAATAGAACAGGGACACTGAAAATCTGGCTCAGTGGTGCCACAACGACAACCTTTCACTCAATGTCAGCAAGGCCAAGGTGCTAATTATTAACTTAAAGAGGAGGAAACCAGCAATCCATTAGCCAGTCCTCATCAGGGGATCAGAGGTGGAGAGTGTTTGCAAATTTAAGTCCCTCGAAGTTATCATTTCAGAGGACCTGTCCTGGACCCAGCACGTACGTGTAATTATGAAGAAAACTCGGCAATGTGTCTGCTACATTGGAAGTTTGTGAAGATCTGGCGTGACATCTAAACCTTATAGATGAGTGGTGGAGAGTATATTGACTGGCTGTGTCACAGCCTTGCATGGGAATGCCGATGTCTTTGAGCTGAAAAGAGTAGTGGATACAGGCCAATCCATCACAGGTAAAGCTCTTCCCACCATTGAGCAGTGCTACATGGAGCACTGTCGCAGGAAAGCAGCATCCATCATCTTTCATTGTTTTATTGAGTATGCCCACAAGAAAATGAATCTCAGGGTTGTAAACGGTTTCATACAAGTACTTCAATAGTAAATTTACTTTGAACCTTTGATCCTTCCCTCGGCCTCCGCCCACCACCATCACAGTGTGGCTCTCCCTCGTCACCTCTCCTCACACTCTGCGTCGCTCCCTTGTGACTTTGCCCACCACCCACCGCTATCTCAATGGCACGATTCACCAAGTACAGAGCCCCCAGTTGCTGCCACCGGCATAGAATTGGCTCGACCCCCGGTCCGCAACCCCTCAGAACCCCGAAGGTGCGCTCGTCGTCAAGGTCAAGTCCTTGGGATATCAAAAAAATGGCCAATCTGTGATTTCCGGGAGAGCGGCCCATCGCTGCAAAGAACCGAAGGTTGAGGGTACTATCTGGTCAGGTTCGTCGACAGAGACCCATCCACCTTGAAAAAGAAAAAGAGAGACATTAAAGGTAGAAATTAACCTTTTTCCACAGATGAGTTTGAAGAAGTCACTAACAAGAAAATCTGCAGCTGTTGGAAATCCAAGTTACAAACACCAAATGCCAGAAGAACTCAACAGGCCAGGCAGCATCTGTGGAAAAGAGGACAATTGACGTCTCAAGCAGAGACCCTTCGGCAACCAATCGTAACTGCTCAGCAAAGCCATCTTACAGGCATTCCAGAAAGTCCCGTCTTGGGATCCATCACCAACCTGATTTTCCCAATCTACCTGCACATTGAAATCCCCCATGACAATTGTAACATTGCCATTTTGGCATTCATTCTCTGTCTCCCTTTGTAATTTATAGACCTCATCCTTGCTACTTTTTGGCGATCTGTTATACAACTCCCATCAGAGACTTTTTACCCTTGCAGTTCCTTAGCTCTACCTACAAAGACTTAACACTTTCCAACCTGATGTCACCTCTTTCTAATGATTTGATTCCATTTCTAACCAACGCTTTCCTCTCTGCCTGCCTGTACTTCTGATATAATCTGTATCCTTAGAGATTAAGCTCCCAGCAATAATCTTCTTTCAGCCATAATTCTGTGATGCCTACAACACCATACCTGCCAATCTGTAACTGTGCTACAAGTTCATCTGCCTTATTCCATATACTGTGTACATTCAAATATAACACCTTCAGTCCTGCATTCACCCTTATCGAATTGTCCATCTTTTACATTGCAGATCATCCCGTTGACTGCAATGTTGCTCTATCATCAGCCTTTCCTTACCAGGAGTCTCATTACACACTGCCTCTGTTTGTAAACCAGCTACCTCATTCTCAGCCCTATCACTCCTGTTCCGATACCTCTGCCAAACTAGATTAATCCCACTCAAGTAACACTAGCCAACCTGCTCCCAAGGATATTGCACCCCCACCCCCCCGGGTTCAGATGTAATCTATCCCTTTTGTACAGGTCATACCTTTCCCAGAAGAGATCCCAATGGTCCGTAAATCTGAACCCCTGCCCCTTGCACCAGTTCCTCAGCCACACATTCACTTGCCAAACCACATCTCGCCGTGGAGAGAATCGAGAATATTATGAAACAACATTGGAAGACTGTGGACTACCTGGGTAAGTACTGATCCGGTATCGGTGCTCCCCATCGCACTGCATCACACAGATTAAACTCTGGGGCGAGATTTTACAACCAGTTACTGCAACGTTCAAAGTTCAAAACCTGCAAATGTATTATCAAAGTACACAGTTGTCACCATATACAACCCTGAGATTCATTGCCTTGCAGGCATTCACAGTAAATATAGAAAAACACATAAGATTTAATGAAAGACTGCATCCAACAAGACAGACAAACAAGCAATGTGCAATAGACAACAAGCTGTGAAAATATTAATAATGATATTCGTTTGGACTGGATATTTGTAGAACATTAAACATAAAGAAAGGTGCGATAGAGCTAATAGAATATAAAACAGAGCAGCAGGATACAATGCAACCGATCAATGAGTATGAAAGTATCTGGAATATAAACAAGCAAAGAAAATAGATCAGATGTGATAAAGGAAAACCTTTGACAGAATGTACTTCAGGGCTTAAGAAAATCTGTCACACAGAGCTTAACAGTGAAACTATAACAAAGGCAATAAACACTTTCGCTAAACCCATATTAACGTATCCTTTTGGCATGATATCCTGGTCCCAAACCGATCTGGTGTCAGTACCTCCAGTTGAACTCTGTCTTTTCGCGTGTTTCCCCCTGGCTGTCAGTCTGTAGTTTGTTATTGTCATGGGCTCCTGTCCCCGCTCCTGCTCTACTCCGACCCCTGTATCACTGAAAACTCCGCCACCTGTTTCTCGTTATTAAGTGTATTGCTGCCACCCGTGTCTCATTGTGCTCCACCTATCATCTGCCTCTCTGTTTATTGCTCCGTGTATTTCAGTCCTGTGTTTTCACCTGTTTGCAGCCAGTGAATTTTCCTGAGCCTTTCCAGCATTCGTATCTGTACTCTGTCCGTCTGAATATCGACTCTGCCTGTTTCCATATTCTGGTTTTTGGATTTCTTTGGATGTTTTGATCTCTGCCTGAACTTTGACGCTGACTTTCTTTGCGCCTCCGGATTTGCTACTCAATTAATATCACTGTGTGCACAGTACTGGGTCTGCGATTGGATCCCTGGCCACGGTCCTGACAGTACAATCTGGCCACAATGAACCCAGCAGACCCCGGTCATCTGAGAGCTGCCATGGAACAACAGGGAGTGATGCTGGGGAGACACTGGAACCAGCTGGACTCCGGGTTCAGGGCAGTGGAGTCGCTTTCTGCCAATGTAGCCGGTCTTGTGGCCCAGACTCAGTCGCTCCAGATGTCCCAGAGCGCCATTCTGCGACTTCACCTTGCGCATGCTCCACCCGTCCGAGAGCCCCGCCTGCCGCCTCCAGGAAAGTACTCGGGTGAGCCGGACACCTGCCGGCCGCTCTTTTCTGTCCCAGTGCACCCTCACTTTTGAATTACAACCAACTACGTTTCCGACTGATCGAGCCTACGTCATCACCCAACTGTCCGGTCGGGCGAGAGAATGGGGAACAGCGTCTGGGAGGCAGGCTCACCTTTCTGCATCAGTTTCCAGTTATTCTCCGACGAGATGAGAAAAGTGTTTGATCGCTCCAGACGTGGGAGAGGGGCTGCCCGTGAAATGCTGCACATGCGCCAGGTTACACCATAGAGTTCCGGACCCGAGCCACCTCCAGCGGCACAGTACGACACCTTCCCGAACGGCCTCTCCCAAGACATCAAAGGTGATCTGCTCACGCAGGATCTTCCTGACACCGCTGAAGCCCT
This sequence comes from Hemitrygon akajei, assembly GCF_048418815.1. Taxonomy (NCBI): domain Eukaryota; kingdom Metazoa; phylum Chordata; class Chondrichthyes; order Myliobatiformes; family Dasyatidae; genus Hemitrygon; species Hemitrygon akajei. The sequence continues at coordinate 189,889,142 of NC_133125.1, read as the reverse complement.
GGTAGATTTGGCCATCCCTATTGATGTTCGCCTTCAGCACTGCCTCAGAGGGAGGAGTTCCAGAGGGTCCCTGAGGGTGAGTTTCAAGCTCCCTGTCAGTCTACATTGCCCTGCTGTTTGCCTCTATTTACAATTCCCGTTCCAGAGCCCGAGGCTATGAACGTTGACCGTACCTGTGCCAAAGGTGGATCGACCCGATGCAATAACACAAGTTCCCACGAATTCAATAAAACCGTAAAACAAGCGATACTTCGTCAAACTTCACTTTTTATTCATAGCATGCTATGGGGGAAGTTACAGACTGATCTCCCAAAGAGACAGACCGGACACTGCCCCCACCCCCGAACACAATTCCACACGATTTATAACAGCAGTTATTACAGGAAATATTATAATTGCGTGAGTTCACATGGTAAGATACAATTAGGTGTAAAATCATTATTGGTTAGTTATAATTATTTCTGCCAAGACCTGCATGGATACAATCTCAGTTCCTTATGTTGACACCTGCCCCTACTCTCCAACGTTCTACCGCCCCCCAAACTACGCTGTCCTTCCCCCATTTGTTATGTTATACCTCAAAAATGCTGTGTGCAACCAGATAATTCTTTATTTAGACCTATGTCTAACGCTATTAGGGAACAATGTCTGGTACATAATTTGTTTCTGGGTAAGGTCCCCTTTTTGGCTGTACAGCAACCAGCATAAGGTACCTATAAGCTAATCATACCCCTTAATCCGTTCCCCCATTGACCTATCCCTCCACCTGTTTACCTTTCCCTTCAACACCCGCCTGACGCTGACTGAAAGACAAAGGAGAATCAGCACCCGTTCCTGTCTGTACTGCGGCCAACCAGGCCACTTCATCGCCCCCTGTCCAGTAAAAGCCCAGCACTCACCGGTAGGATGAGGAGTATTGGTAATCGTAACCCCTATCCTGCCTTCCTCGACACCACTCACTCTCAAACCTGTTTCTCCGGAGCGGGGCATCCAACGCCGAGCAGCCTCCGCCTTGGTCGATTCCGGTGCGGAGGGGTGTTTTATCGATTCCGGATTGGCTGCCCAGTGGGGATTACCCACGTGTGCTCTCCAGTCACCATTGGTGGCCAACTCCTTGAACGGACAGAGACTGGCTAACATCACCCATGTCACGGCCCGGTGAGTCTCAGTTTATCCAGCAACCATCATGAACAGTTAGCCCTTTATGTTATTGACTCGCCTCAAGCTCCGATTGTCCTGGGCCATCTCTGGTTAGTTAAACACAACCCCCACATTGACCGGCTCGGTCGCAAGGAGCCCATTCTGTCACACCAACTGCCTCCACCATGCCCAGATTCCCTTGTCTCCAAGCCCAGATACCCCTGAGGAATTTCCGGACCTTAGTGCCATCCCTCCTGAATACATGGACATCGGGGCTGTGTTCAGCAAGTCCCGGGCCACTTCCCTACCGCCTCATCGTCCATATGATTGTGCCATTGACACCTTGCCTGGCACATCTTCCCCCAGGGCGCCGCCTGTGTCCCTGCCCGTACCTGAATCAGAAGCCATGAATAAATACATTCAAGAGTCTCTGGCTGCAGGCATCGGCCGGCCGTCTTCCTCCCATGCTGGTGCCGGGATTTTCTTTGTTGAAAAGAAGGACGTCCATGCGCTGATTACCGGGGACTGAATGAAGTCACTGTTAAGAGCCGTTACCCCTCTTCCGTTCATGACCTCGGGATTTGAACAAGGAGCCTCAGACTGATCTCCGGAATGCCGACCACCTTGTCCGCACCCGCGAAGGGGACCAGTGGAAGACGGCCTTCAACACCAGCTCAGGCCATTATGGGTATCTGGTCATGCCATTCGGTCTCACCAATCCCCTGCCGTCTTCCAAATCCTGGTAAAGGACGTTCTCGGGAACACGCCGAACCAGTTGGTTTTTGTGTATCTCAATGACACTTTGATTTTTTGTTTCTAAGTCCCTTGCTGAACACGCGGAGTTCTCCAGCACCTTCTCCAGCTCTTTGTGAAGGCTGAGAAATTTCAGTTTCATCGCAATACCGTTTCTTTCCTGGGGTATGTAACTCCGGGTGGTTCCATTCTGATGGACCAACAGAAGGTCAGGCGGTGGTCGGATGGCCCCAACCTGAGACTAATCGAGAGCTGCAACACCTCTTGGGCTTCGCTAACCTCGATCGCCGCTTCATCAGAAATCACAGTACACTGGCTGCACCACTCACTGCTCTCACCTCATCGGCTGTCAGATTCTCCTAGTCTCCTGCTGCTGAAAAAGCATTCTCTGACCTGCAGGAACGTTTCACCTCTGCCTCCATCCTGATCCAACCCGACACCGTGTGGAGGCGGATGCGTCTGACACTGGTGTAGGGGCTGTTCTCTCTCAGCGCTCGGCCAAGGATGAGAAGGTAGACCCATGCTCTGCCTTCCCTCACCGCCTCACTCCCACGGAGCGGAATTCCCATCTCGGAAACCGGCAGCTGCTGGCTGTGAAGCTATCTGGAGAGGTGGGGGCATTGGCTGGAGGGAGCAAAGGTGCCACTCTTAGTCTGGATTGTTACGAACCTGGAACGTTTTAGAAACGAACCAGCAGCAATAGACTGCACCTGGAGTCCGGTTTTGATGTTAAAACCACTATCTTTATTAGTAACTACTTATAATAGAGTAACTTAAACCAAGATGAACAGAAGTTAACAGTGTTTTGTGTGTAAGTATAACTCCCAAACTATTGAGCTTGGGGGGAACAGGGCTCAGAGTCCTCAGATGGTAAAGTAGGGGAGGTTCGGTTCATCCACGGAATAAATGATGGGAGGGAGATATTTGTAACCAGGGTAAATGTAGAGAGAAGGCAATTACGTCAAATTCCACAGGTATCACGATGGTAAGACTAACCATCAGTTATCGAAGATCCTTGTTCCAAATCCATATCCGAATTATCACCGAAAGTGACTTGTCACAGGGAAATCCTCTTCCAGTGGCTACAGCACAACACGCCCAGACAAGGGGTACAAAAGTGGTCCCACGGATACCCCAGAATCCACTCTAATGGATTGGACGAGGTGACAGCCACACAATCGCTGTGCACTGGATCGATAATCAACTCACCGTTGTGGGCAAAGGACCCCAGCTGCGACAAGCTGAAGCTACAAACTCTTCCAGTCTCTCTCTCTCTCTCTCTCTCCTCTCTCTCTCTCTCTCTCTCTCTCTCTCTCCTCTCTCTCTCTCCTCTCTCTCTCTCTCTCTCTCTCTCTCTCTCTCTCTCTCTCTCTCTCTCCTCTCTCCTTCTCCTTCTCCTTCTCCTTCTCCTCCCTCTCCCTCTCCCTCTCCCTCTCCCTCTCCCTCTCCCTCTCCCTCTCCCTCTCCCTCTCCCTCTCCCTCTCCCTCTCCCTCTCCCTCTCCCTCTCCCTCTCCCTCTCCCTCTCCCTCTCCCTCTCCCTCTCCCTCCTCCCCCCCTCCCCCTCTCCAGACCGCGGAAGCTTGTGACTCTCATCATAGCCCCACCTCCTCAGGCGCTTAAAGCAACCGTCCACAGTAAACAAAACCATATAACAATTACAGCATGGAAACAGGCCATCTCGGCCCTCTAGTCCGTGCTGAATGCTTACTCTCACCTAGTCCCACCGACCTGCTCTCAGCCCATAACCCTCCATTCCTTTCCTGTCCATATACCTATCCAATTTTACTTTAAATGACAATATCGAACCAGCCTCTACCACTTCTACTGGAAGCTCGTTCCACACAGCTACCACTCTCTGAGTAAAGAAGTCCCCCCTCGTGTTACCCCAAACTTTGGCTCCCTAACTCTCAACTCATGTCATCTTGTTTGAATCTCCCCTACTCTCAATGGAAAAATCTATCCACGTCAACTCTATCTATCCCCTCATAATTTTAAATACCTCTATCAAGTCCCCCCTCAACCTTCTACGCTCCAAAGAATAAAGACCTAACTTGTTCAGCCTTTCTCTGTAACTTAGGTGCTGAAACCCAGGTAACATTCTAGTAAATCTCCTCTGTACTCTCTCTATTTTGTTGACATCTTTCCTATAATTCGTTGACAACAACGTTCACAGATGATGCCTGCTTATCAAAATAAGGCTTCAACAGGTTTATATGTACCACCTGTGTTGACCTCGTCAATCGGGTATTTTGACAACATAATTTACATCATTAATTTGAGAGACGATTTCATATGGTCCATTGAATTTCGGCTGAAGTGGGTTTGTCAACATTGAAATAATGATTCCTGTACCGATTTCTCTTACTGTGAATAAAAGCAAAAGAAATCCTTCATCCCACTCCTTCTCATTCTCAACTCAGTATGTCCTAATCATTGTTTTGAGGGAACTTGAGACGGACGACAGCAGGGCTGATGACTTTAGCAATGGGAAAGCGGCCAATGAAGCGATGGGCGAGCTTGCAGGCATCTACCTTGACGGTAGGTCTCGGGGAAAGTTTTACTGAATAAAACTGTAAATAAGGTCATGAAAGTGTTTTACTGGCCTAATTTGAGGAAAGATGTTGTGACCTTTTGCAGGACTTGTCACGCTTGTCAGGTTGTGGGTAAACCTAATCAGGTCACCCCAGTGGTCCCACTGCAGCCTATTCCTGCATTTGGTGAACCCTTTTCCAAAGTTATTGTAGATTGTGTTGACCCTACTGGCTTAAAAAATAATTCTCCTCATCTCTGTTTTAATGGGTACCATCTAATTCTAAGACTGTGACCTCTTGTCTTGGACTCACTCGCCAAGGGAAACAGCCTTTATAAAAGCCAAAACTGTGTCAAAGGCTCCTATAAAAGTTTTTCACTTTATTTAGCTTGCCTAAAGAAATGTAGTCTGAGCAAGGAAATAATTTACATCTGGATTGGTCCAGCAAGTAGTTTATGAACTGGGAGCCAAACAAATTACGCCGTCTGCGTCCCATCCAGAGTCACAAGGGGCTTTAGAAAGATTCCATTCTACTGACGGTGTCCTTGTAAATCTCTTTTTTGTAGAGCTGGGTTCATCAGGAGTCATTCAATATGGTGATGACATGGTGCCTGCATAGTGTAATGTCGATGGAGTTGAGTGAGGTTCTAGAAGAATGATTATGTAGATTCTTGATATCCAGAGAAACAAACACACACTCACACACAGACACACAGACACACACACACACACACACACACACACACTCTCACACACACACACACACACACACACACACACACACACACACACACACACACACACACACACACACACACACACACACACACACACACACACACGCAGTGCTGGAGGAACTCAGCAGGCCAGGCAGCATCTGAGAACCTCCATTGGTCAGGCTCAGCTATGGACGTTGCATCCTAGCTGTCTACATTGCCGGTGTGCAGGTCAGGGCAGTACAATATGGAGAACAAGCTGTTGTCCAGGCAGGAGGCTCCCACTCTCCGTGTAGCTGATGAATCCCGAGGAAGAGCAGAGACCGATACAGTCTGACACCAGCATCGTTGCAGGCTTTGCCAGTCAGCATTGAACTCAACGTCGAACTGCCTCAGGGACTCCAGCTCAGGATTTTTCCTCGGGGTTTACCACCGATGCCTTCCCCATGAGTGGGTATAGCTGCAGAGCAGGGGAGGTGAGAGATCAGAGTTTTCCTTCTCCTCTATGAGCTGCCAGCCACGGGTGTCTCGCTCCTTCTGCCCGAAAGGCAGCATCTATGGAGAGGAATAATCGACATTTTGGGCCATGACTCCACATCGGTGTTGCTCTGGGAGAATGAGCCCCACTGAGAGTGTACCACACCTTTGATCTGGCCAGGGTTTGGTTCTCACCCTCTGGGGAGGCAGTTGGAGCCCACACCCTGTGTACGTGGAGGTTGGAGTGGGTGTGGTCCCACTCCCCAACCCCATGGACTGAGATCAGTTGAGTTGTGTGGCTTCTGTCTGTACTCTCCTGACACTCTCTGTGTCATACGACCCAAACACATTGGAGCGGAATTAGGCCTTTCATCCCATCCCCTCCTCTCTGTCATTCCAACATGGTGGATTTATGATCCATCTTCAACCCATTCCCCGGCCTTCCTCCCATAAGCTTTGATACCCTTACTGATCAATAACCTATCAACCTCCATGTTAAACGTACCCAATGACATGGTCTCCACAGAAATCTGTGGCAATGAATTCCACACACCCACAAACATATGGGGAAAGAAATTCCTCCTCATCTCTGTTCCGAAGGGAGTCCTTCCAATCTGAGAAGGTGACCACTGGTCCCCAGGCATCCCGTGACAGGAAACATCCTCCACATCCACTCTGACTCGGCTTTTCAATATTCAGTTGGTTTAAATGAGATCCACCCACACACCCTATTCTTCTAAACTCCGGTGAGTACAGGGCAGAGTCATCAAATGTTCCTCACACATTAACCCTTTCATTCCTGGGATCATTCCTGAGAACCACATCTCAACCATCTCAAACACCAGCATATCCAATGTTAGAGGAGGGTCCCAGAACTGTTCAGAATACTCCAGATGCAGTCCTAACCAATGCCTTATAATGCCACTGTGTTACAGACTTGATTTTATATCCCAGACCTCTCGAAATGGATGATACATTGCATTTGCCTTCCATTCCACTGACTTCACCTGTAATTTGCTGCTTTGGGAATTCTGCATCAGGACCCAGATGTCCCTTTGCTCCTCTGAATTCTGAATTTGCTCCCCTTTTGAAAACATTCTGTGCCTTTATTCCTTCCACCAAACTACATGACCATAAACTTCCCATCACTGCACCTGCCCCTTCAACAGGACTTTGGATGATGGAGTCTGAAGCAACACACAAAAATCTGAGGTGGAAAGGGTCTCGGGAGTCCTGGTGTAGGATCCCTTAAAGGTTAATTTGCAGGTTGATTCTCCGGTGAGGAAGGCAAATGCAACGTCAGCATTCATTTCAAGAGGACGAGTGTATGAAAGCAAGGATGTAATGTTGAAACTTTATGAAGCGTTGGTGAGGCTGATTTGGAGTATTGTGAGCAGGTTTGGGCCTCTTATCTCAGAAAGAATGTGCTGAAACTGAGAGAGTTCAAAGGAGGTTCACAAGAATGAACGGCTTGTCATAGGAGCTCTGTGTCAGTGTTCACTAAATTCGGAAGAATGAGGGGTGACCTCATTGCAACCTTCAAATGGTGAAAGGCCTTGGCAGAGTGCATGTGTGGAGGGTGTTTCCTGTGGTGGGAGAGTCTAAAACCAGAAGACACAGCCTCAGGATGGAGGGGCGTCCTTTCAGAATGGAGATGAGGAGGAGTTTCTTTAGCCAGAGGGTGGTGAATCTGTGGAATTTTTTGCCACTGGCAACTGTGGAGGTCAAGTCTTTTCTATTTAAGGCAGAGGTTGATAGATTTTTGACTGGTCTGGACATGAAGGGATACGGGGAGAAGGCAGGAGATTGGGGCAAAGAGGAAAATTGGATCAGTCAGGTTGAAATAGTCGAGCAGACTCGATGGGCCATTGAGCTTCTATATGTTATGGTCATATGGTCTGTTCAAATGATAATTAAACACCTTCACTGTCCACCATCTGCAAGTTCACTGATCAGCTCACCCACATTCTCATCCAAAACATTAATGTATTAGTCTGTATATCAGATCATAAAAGAAATAGGATGATGCGACTGATTGTTTGATAATTAGATGAATATGATTTCAGCAAGACTTCAGTTCAAATTCACCTTTTTCCATCTTCCCTGTGGAAAATGTTTCTCTTCAGCTCTTAAATATTTTCCACTCTCACCTCACATCCATGAAATTACCGGCCATGGCACCACTCTCTGCTTCCTATCACAAACAAATGTTTTATCCCCACAAGGATCTCTCTGAGTGCTGTGGTGATGTTCTCCCTGATCAACATCACAACTCCCCCTCCTCTCTCACCCCCACTTCTGTCACGTCCTTTGTATCTGTAGCACAGTGAGGTGGTTTTGATCTTATTCAATGGGAGAGCAGGTGTGAGGGGCTGAATGGCCTCCTCTTGCTGCTATTTCTGATGATCAGAGCAGTGAACAGACTGAACTGAGGGAGGAGAGAAAGGGTCGGGGGAATAAATGGAGGTGGAGAACAGGACGGTGTTCCCAAGTGAACAGACATCTGGCAAGTGAGCGGCTTTAAAACTGAGTTTGGAAGGTTCCAGATCAGCCTGTCCTTGTTAGAGTGAATAGCGAGACTGGAGGGATGAGGGACCCCTGGCTGACGAGGGTCATTGAGGCTCTGGTCAGGATGGAGTCGTGTGTGAGGGGAAAGAGGCTGAGCTCCTCAAGGGGTAGAAGGGGTGTGGGGAACACAATAAAGGGAAACTCAGATGGACATGAAGTGGACATGAGTTAGCTTTAGGGGGTCAGATAAAGGTGATTCCAAACAGATTCTTTGAGTCTGTGGGAAACAAAAGGGTAACTGGTGAGGGAATATGCCCCTTGAAGGATCAGTGTGGTCTTCTATGTGTGGAGACACAGCTGATGGGTGAGTCTGAAATAAATACTTCTCATCAGTATTTACTGTGGAGAAGGTGATGGAAGCTGGGGAATTCCGGGAGGAGAATACGAATGTCCTGAAACATGCCGACATTACAAAGGAGGCTGGCCAGCTTAATCTCAGAAAGCTGAATAAATCCCGGGGTCTGACCCAGTGTATCGTCTGACATGGTGGGAATCCAGGGAGGAAATTGCTGAGTCCCTGGCTGTGATATTTCAAACACTGAACACAGAACAGTACAGTACAGAAACAGGCCATTCGGCCCACGCTGTCTGTTGCTGACCATGATGTAATCACATTTGCCTGCAAATGACCCAAACCCTCCATTACCTGTCTGTTCATTTCCCTGTTTAAATGTCTGTTGAACATCACGATCGTATCTGATTCCAGCACTCCCCATCCCGGCCGTGCATTCCAGGAAGATACCACTCATTGTGTCCAAAAACATTCCTTGAACATCCCGGTTCAACTTTGACCATCTGACTTTAAAGCTTTACCCTTCACGTAGTGTCCTCGGGGAGATTACACTGACTGAGACTGTCTGATAATTAGCAGAATAAGAGGTGTTCTCACTGGCACAGACACAGTCTCGCTGGGTATTGACAGGGTAGAGGCAGGAATGATGGGGTGTGGAACCGGGGGTCACAGACTCACAATCAGAGGTCCCCTCAGCAGGACTGAGATGAGGAAAACTTCCTCTCCCAGTGTGTGATGGAATTCTCTACAAAAGATTTCTGGATTAAGGGGAAGAGAAGATGGGATGGTGCAGGAATTTGTCACTGAAGTCAATGATCAGCCAAGTTCTGAGTGAAGAGTAGAACAGATGAAAGGGGCCGAATGGCCACTTCTTGTCCAGTTTCTTACTTTCATGAAACACAAATCGATCTTGGTATCTTTAACGTTTTGATGTTCAGTCTGTCGGATTACACAGGGGAGCGGTAACCAATGCACTCTGTGTAGAGCATCCTCTGTACCCCGTGTTGACTGTATTCACTCCACTGTCCCCAGTGTTTGTAACAGTATGCAGAGTTTGTTGTATTCTTCCCTCATCAATCTCCTATAAACCTTCTCCTCTCACCTTATATTTACTCGCTGTAGTATTTGACATTCCCACACTGGGAACAAGGAGCGCCCTCTTCTTTGTGGTGGCGTGTTGGGGAGGAAGCATTAAGAAGAAGGACGCCTCACGTCTTAATAAGCTGGTAAGGAAGGCGGGCTCTGTCGTGGGCAAAGGACTGGAGAGTTTAACATCGGTAGCTGAGCGAAGGGCGCTGAGTAGGCTACGGTCAATTATGGAAAACCCTGAACATCCTCTACATAGCACCATCCAGAGACAGAGAAGCAGTTTCAGCGACAGGTTACTGTCGATGCAATGCTCCTCAGACAGGATGAAGAGGTCAATACTCCCCAATGCCATTAGGCTTTACAATTCAACTGCCAGGACTTAAGAACTTTTTTTTTAAAGCTATTATTAATGCTTTTTGAGTTAGTGATTTAGATGCATATCATATTATTACTGAGTTAAGTATTGTATGTAATGAGTTTTTGCTACAACAAGTGTATGGGACATTGGAAAAAAATGTTGAATTTCCCCATGGGGATGAATAAAGTATCTATCTATCTATCTATTCCTCACAACTCCTGCTGGACAGTGGGGAGCAGCGGGTGTGCACTTGGCATCTGCTGACACACTCCGTCCCGACAGGGTGGGAGCAGAGTGTGAGAGCGAATAACTGGAGCAATTCCCCCACCTGCTGGGCGCACAGCTCTCTCTCTCTCTCAGGCAGTGCATTCCACACACCAACCACTCTCTGAGTGAAAAACCTTCCTCTAATATCCTCTTTGAACTTCCCCTCCCCTTAACTTAAAGCCATGTCCTCTTGTACTGAGCAGTGGTGCCCTGGGAAAGTGACGCTGGCTGTCCACTCTGTCTATTCCTCTTAATATCTTGTATACCTCTATCATGTCTCCTCTCATCCTCCTTTCCAAAGAGTAAAGCCCAAGCTCCCTTAATCTCTGATCAGAATGCATACACTCTAAACCAGGCAGCATCCTGGTAAATCTCCTCTGTATCCTTTCCAATGCTTCCACATCCTTCCTATAGTGAGGCGACCAGAACTGGACACAGTACTCCAAGTGTGGCCTAACTAGAGTTTTATAGAGCTGCATCGTTACCCCCGCGACTCTTCAACTCTCTCCGTCGACATATGAAAGCTAATACCCCATAAGCTTTCTTAACTACCCCTATCTACCTGTGAGGTAACTTTCAGGGATCTGTTGACATGTACCCCCCAGATCCCTCTGGTCCTCCTCATGCCATTTACTTTGTACTCTGCCTTGGAGTTTGTCCTAATCGCCGGCGCTGTAAAACGATTGCACTACCGCCAGGTTGCCGTGCCCAACTACCATAAATGTTCACACAACAGTAGAACATCCTGTAGGAATCGGTCTCTACGCGAATCCCTTTCCCAGTCGTCAGTCTGCACTATCCCCAACCTGCAACATTTTGTTCCGACTCTTCCTGCGGTACCGGTATCCAGCAGCAGGTGGCGATCCTGCACCGTGAATCTTCGCAGATCTCTGTGCCGCTCGCCATCGCCACCGTCTGGTTGCAAACGGCAATGCAATGAACTCACCTCGGCGCTGAACCGATTCCACAACCTCTGGACTCACCTCCAATGATTCGACAACTCATGTTCTCAGGATTATTTATTTATTCATTTATTATTTTCACAATACATTGGTTGTTTACCAGTCTCTGTGTGGATTTTCATTCTATTGAGTTTCTGCGTACTTACAGTGAATGCCCGCAAGAAAATTAATCATAGGTCAGGATAGAATCTGGTGACACAGATAGACTTTGATAATAAATTTACTTTGAATGTTTGAGCTTTATGGCTGACCCGACCACAGAGGGTGATTTATCTCACAGGTTTCCCAAATGTCCTTGTTGACGGAGTTTTGATGGTGCATCGTGTGTTATTTGATGTGTAACCTTGGCTTGTGCTCAACACCCTGACTGACGAGAGACTGCAACGAAAAACGTTTGGCCCCAAGCAGTTAAGTGTTGCGAGGGAGAATTTGAAAGCTGCTTTATGGAGATGGAATATGGCATGAATTAGACGTCAGTGCGATAATGGAGGCTGAATTCCGATGGAGAAACAAAGGCCAACAGGATAATGATATCCACAGTTTAGTTTGAAGGCATTCAGGATGATGTAGGAAATTGGATCAACATTGGCTCAGCTGGAGAAGCCAGAGATGTTCCCTTTCTGACTGGAGGGCAGCACAAGTGAACACCTGAGGGTAGGACAGAAATGAGCGAACACAGGAGGGCAGCACTGCCTCAGCGTCTCCTCCCCTGAGTGACTGCCACAGGCCACCCGCAGCCACGGCCTGGGCCTAGACCTTCCCGTAACCAATGCAACGCCCCTCTCCCACCATCGGTCTCTCCAGTGGACCAGTGACCCGGTGACCCTTCTGCTGGGATTTGGGAATGAGGTTTAACTGGTGGAGGAACGGGACATAATTAGAGATGGGTAGAACGGATAAAGCAGGAGTGAGTGGAAGGTGAGCACTCCACCGACTCCTGTGCCTCCAGGCCCACAGGGCGCCTCTCCACTACCGACACACATTTTAATTATATTTTATTAACTTACTTATGGTAATATGAGCCATTTTGTGTACGATACATGTGGGTGCTTGTGGTCTGGAGAAATGTTGTTTCATTTGGTTCTATATCTGTACAGTCGAATGACAATAAACTTGAATCTGAGAGGAAATCTTTTTTTTTGGAACATTTCAGACGCTGTGTTGACCTGACAGGTTAAATACTGAGAGGATATTTGCCCTGGTGGTGCATGGTGCGAGGGGTGTGTCGGGGTTTTGAATAGCAGTCGGATCAGAGACATCAGAAATTCTGCAGATGCTGGAAATCCACAGCAACACATACAAAATGCTGGATGAATTCAGCAGGTCAGGCAGCATCCATGGAGCAACCAACACAACCTCAGGATGTGCCGGGGGCAGCCCGCAAGAGTCACCACACATTCCCAGCACCATCGCAGCCATTCATTAGTTGAGTTTTTATCCTTCCTAGTGTTTATTAGTTTTGGCAGCTTTGTTAGCTGTATGCATTGTGTTCTCAGATTATTGTTCTGGTTTAAGCACCAACTCAGCATTTGCATGTCCACAATGTTCAGTAAAGCTACACAGACCACAGAGACAACACGACACAACAAACAACAACAGCAAAACAAGCCCCTTGCTGCTCTCCCATTCACCCTCTCACACACAAAGTCCGACAACTACAGGACCGGCCTCTGGGCCTCCTGTCCAGGAGTTGCCCATCCCAGTTGCAACTTCTGGACTTCCCAAAGACCGTTTGGGCTTTGAACGTCAGTATCGACTCTCACATTGATTGATGACGGGCGGCTGATTTGGTGTCATCGGCAAACTTACTAACCAGGTGATCTGCATTCTCACTCTCATCGTTAATATACAGGACACGAGTAACAACGGTGACCCAGAACTGATCCTGTGGTACAGGCTTAACAGGTCACAGGCTTCTAGTTTGAGAAACAAACCTCCACTCTCACCCTCTGAATCCTCCCAACGAGCTGATTTTAGAACACAGGATGATTTTAGTACGGGGGCGCATGGTAGCACGGTGGTTAGTATTAATGCTTCACAGTGTCAGTGACCTGGGTTCAATTCCTGCCGCTGTCTGTAACGAGTTTCAACCATCGACACTCTCCTCAGCACTGAACTCACCCCGTGGCTACGGCCTGTGGCCATCGGGCTCCTGGACCAGTTTCCCTCACTGTCCCTGACCAGACGAAGGTCATCGAGCCGCATCTCCAGTTCCGTGACCCGGTCCCTAAGGAGCTGCAGCTCGACGTACCTGGTGCAGATGTGGCTGTCCGGGAGGCTGTTCTCACTAATATACCCTCTCTTTGGCTTTTACTGAAAAAATCTGATTTAGCTTCTTCTCAGATTTCAGGGTGAATTCGATCACATTATGGTCACTTTATCTGAAACTCTCTAATCAATCCTGGTTCAGTGTACAACACCCAATCCGGAATTGCTGATCCCCAAGTGGGCTCGACCATGAGCTGCTGTAAAAAAATCATCTCGCTGACACTCCAGCAATTTCCCTGCTGGAATCCAACACCAATATACCTGCATATTGAAACCCCTTTGACGATCGTAATATTGCCCTTTTGACATGCATTTCAGTCTCCTGTGTAATTTGTAGACCGTATCCTTACCACTGTTTGGGGGTTTGTATGCAACTCCCATCAGGGTCTTTTTACTCTTGCCGTTCCTTAGCTCTGTCCCCACTGATTCAACACCTTCCGACACCATGTCACCTCCTTCTAATGATTTGATTTCAGTTTTTATTACCAACAGAGTGACGCCACCCCCCTCTGCCCTCCTGTCTGTTCAATCTGTATCCTTGGACATTAAGCTCAGCTATAATCTTCATTTCAGCCGTGATTCAGTGATGTCAATACCTGCCAGTCTGTAACTGTGCTACAAGTTCATCTCCTTTATTCCGTATACTGAACACATTCAAATATAACACTTTCAGTCCTGGATCCTTTTCAGTTTTGTCTGCCTTTTACATTACAACTCATCCAGTTGATTTTAGTTTTGCCTTATCGACAGCCTCCCCTCACTACACATTGCCTCTGTTTGTAAACCAGCCACCTCATCTTCAGCACTGTCACCTGCCTTTCCTACGATACTTCTTGCATTGAAATACAGGCAGCTCAGGACACTGGATGCACAATGTCCAACCTTTCATTCCTGACTTTGAGGTCTTACCAGCATCTGCCTCCACAACCTCTCCACGAACTGTTCTGACACTCTGGTTCCCATTCCCCCGCAACTCTAGTTTAAACCCCACTGTACAGCATTAACAAACCTTCCTGCCTGGATATTATTCCCCCTCCAGTTCAGGTGCAAACCATCCCTTCTGTACAGGTCCCACCTTCCCTGGAAGGGAGCCCAAAGATCCAAAAACCTCTGCCCTCCTTAACACAGCAACTTCTTAGCCAGGTGTTAAACTGCATAATCTTCCTAGTTCTGACCTCACCAGCACGTGACATGTGTAGCAATACTGAGATCACAACACTGGATGTCCTGCCCTTTAACTTATCAGTGAACTCCCTGTGCAGAGCCTCATCACTCGTAAATAATACTATTGTTGTCAGCGTGATTTGTTTTCTCTCTCTGCACATTGGGTGTTCATAAGGTATACGTACTTTGATAATAAATGTACTTTAAACGGTGAAATCTGAAGGCCTCCTTCCTACACCAGCTCCTTAGCTCCTTAGCCAGGCGTTAAACTGTATGATCTTCCTGTTTCTGGCCTCTCTAGCACGTGGCACGGGCAGCAATCCTGGGATCAGAACCCTGGGTCCTGTCCTGGAACTTAGCACCGAACCCCTTAAACTCAGATGGAGGGACTGCTTTGTCGAGCACTTTCACTCCATCCGCCTCAAAATGCACCATTTCTTGGTGACCTCCTACATCAACTCAATCTCTCATTGCAGAATCTCGTGTTAAACGCTCGAGAAACTAAATCAAAAACAGAAAATATCAGAATCCACAGGATGGGTGGTGTTTGAATAAAAGATGCTGGAAATTGAGAGCAACACACACAAAATGTTGGAGAAACTCAGCAGGACAGGCAGCGACTATGGAGAAGTGTAAACAGTCGACGATTCAGGCTGAGACCCTTCATCAGGACAGGAAAGGAAGGGGAAAGGTGGGGGAGGGGAGGAAGAAGTACAAAGTGACGGGCGATAGGTGGAGATTTCCGGAGAGATAATCAGTGTGAAATATGAACTCCATGGATTGTGACTGACCGGGTGAATGCTTCCGACATTTTACCCTCCTCACTCACCCTCTCCATCTGCCCATCATCTTTGGCACTGCCACCTCTCACCTCACAGCTTCTGACACATTTCCACACTCCACCCCTCCCTCGTGTCTTTATCACCCCCTCACCTGCCAGCTCTTACCCTGGCTTTCCATCCAAATCCTACACCGGTCATCTCCGCTCTCACTTTCAGTCCAGTGGGAGGACATTGAGCCAAAACGTCAATTATCCATTTCCCTCTATAGATGCTGCCTGACACGCTGAGATTCTCCAGCCTGTTACCGTCACGTGTCCCGCCTCCCCAAGATTCACCTTGACCTCCCTCTCCCAGTCAGCATCACCACCACTTGTCCCACTTCACCTGTCCCGGGGCGGGTGGACTTTAGCACCCGGGGGAGCCGGGGAGCTCAGGACCCGCCGCCCGCGGCTGCTGCTGAATTCGCAGTGTTTCTGTTCCGTTGACGGATGCGGTGAACGAGTTAAAATTAATGGATCGATAATTCTCACATCGTGTTTATTTCACTCCCCGCACATTTATATTTACACTGACTTACTCCTGATGCCGGTCCCAGGACCCGACCTGTTTACAGACCCAGAGCGAAACCGGAGCAGATTCTCAGCCACTGGTTTGGATATCCAGTCCAGAAGAAAGGATAAAGTTTCTCCGTGAATTTATTCCCAGTGAAGGTGTGGAGATGGGACTTGGTCTCTGCGTTGTAAAATGAAACTGTCCCTAACTCGTAACTGAGATAAACTCCCACCCTCCCGGGGATGGGACCGGCAGGGAAACGGGACACAGGGGAGGTGTGAACCTTCATCACGTCATCACGCCACCCGATGGTCCAGAATCCGGTCTCCGGACTCGGTTGGACCCCTCCCTTCCTGTCCACAGACTCTGCAGCGACTCCCAGACACCAGCCCCGATTCCCCGTCACCTCCACCTCCCAGAAATGTCTCCCCGATGTGAATCCCTCCGATCCCAGCACACAAAGCCAGTCTGTGAACCTCTTCCCGGTGACAGGGAGATTCCTTCGGGTCCCGGTCCATCTCACACTCTTCCGATCCTCAGACACCTCGAGCCACGGACTCGCCGTTTCCACATCCAGGGTGACAGAGACTGAGGGGAGAAGCAGAGAATTAGAGAGTCCCCGGGGATCGGGGGGAGACTCGGGCAGCGCGGCCCCGGGGATCGGGGGGAGACTCGTGCAGCGCGGCCCCGGGACCGGGGGGAGACTCGGGCAGCGCGGCCCCGGGACCGGGGGGAGACTCGGGCAGCGCGGCCCCGGGACCGGGGGGAGACTTGGACAGCGCGGCCCAGGGGATCGGGGGGAGACTCGGGCAGCGCGGCCCCGGGACCGGGGGGAGACTCGGGCAGCGCGGCCCCGGGACCGGGGGGAGACTTGGACAGCGCGGCCCAGGGGATCGGGGGGAGACTCGGGCAGCGCGGCCCCGGGACCGGGGGAGATTCGGGCAGCGTGGCCCCGGGACCGGGGGAGACTCGGGCAGCGCGGCCCCAGGGATCGGGGGGAGACGGGCAGCGCGGCCCCAGGGATCGGGGGAGACTCGGGCAGCGCGGGCCCCAGGGACCGGGGGGAGACTCTGAAGTGGAAAATCTAGTCATGTGGAAGAAGGCAGCATACACGAGGTTTAGAAAGCAAAGATCAGATGGGTCTATTGAGGAATATAGGATAGCAAGAAAGGAGCTTAAGAAGGGGCTGGGAAGAGCAAGAAGGGGGCATGAGAAGGCCTTGGTGAGTAGGGTAAAGGAAAACCCCAAGGCATTCTTCAATTATGTGAAGAACAAACGGATGACAGGAGAGAAGGTAGGACCGATTAGAGATAAAGGTGGGAAGATGTGCCTAGACGGAAGAGATTGCTGAGCCTCTGGCTAGGATCTTTATGTCCTCGTTGTCCACAGGAATGGTACCAGAGGATTGGAGGGAGTCGAATGTTGTCCCTTTGTTCAAAAAAGGTAGTAGGGATAGTCCAGGTAATTATAGACCAGTGAGCCTTACGACTGTGGTGGGAAAACTGTTGGAAAAGATTCTTAGAGATTGGATCTATGGGCATTTAGAGAATCATGGTCTGATCAGGGGCAGTCAGGATGTCTTTGTGAAGGGCAGATCATGCCTAACAAGCCTGATAGAGTTCTTTGAGGAGGTGACCAGGCATATAGATGAGGGTAGTGCAGTGGATGTGATCTACATGGATTTTAGTAAGGCATTGACAAGGTTCCACACGGTAGGCTTATTCAGAAAGTCAGAAGGCATGGGATCCAGGGATATTTGGCCAGGTGGATTCAGAATTGGCTTGCCTGCAGAAGGCAGAGGGTCGTGGTGGAGGGAGTACATTCAGATTGGAGGATTGTGACTAGTGGTGTCCCACAAGGATCGGTTCTAGGACCTCTACTTTTCGTGATTTTTATTAACGATCTGGATGTGGGGGTAAAGGGTGGGTTGGCAAGTTTGCAGATGACACAAAGGTTGGTGGTGCTGTAGATAGTGTAGAGGATTGTTGAAGATTGCAGAGAGATATTGATAGGATGCAGAAGTGGGCTGAGAAGTGGCAGATGGAGTTCAACCCGGAGAAGTGTGAGGTGGTACACTTTGGAAGGACAAACTCCAAGGTAGAGTACGAAGTAAATGGCAGGATACTTGGTAGTGTGGAGGAGCAGAGGGGTCTGGGGGTACACAGATGCCTGAAAGTTGCCTCACAGATAGGGTAGTTAAGAAAGCTTATGAGGTGTTAGCTTTCATAAGTCGAGGGATAGAGTTTAAGAGTCGCGAGGTAAGGATGCATCTTTATAAAACTCTAGTTAGGCCACACTTGGAGTACTGTGTCCAGTTCTGGTCGCCTCACTATAGGAAGGATGTGGAAGCATTGGAAAGGGTACAGAGGAGATTTACCAGGATGCTGCCTGGTTTAGAGAGTATGGATTATGATCAGAGATTAAGGGAGCTAGGGCTTTACTCTTTGGAGAGGAGGATGAGAGGAGACATGATGAGAGGTGTACAAGATATTAAGAGGAATAGACAGAGTGAATAGCCAGCGCCTCTTCCCCAGGGCACCACTGCTCAGTACAAGAGGACATGGCTTTAAGGTAAGGGGAGGGAAGTTCAAGGGGGATATTAGAGGAAGGTTTTTCACTCAGAGAGTGGTTGGTGTGTGGAATGCACTGCCTGAGTCAGTGGTGGAGGCAGATACACTAGTGAAGTTTAAGAGACTACTAGACAAGTATATGGAAGAATTTAAGTTGGGGGTTATATGTCCTTGTGAAGTATGGATGTAATGTTAAAATTTATAAGGCACTGGTGGGGCATCACTTGAAGTATTGTGAAGTATTATGTGAGAAAGGATTGGTACTGAAACTGAGGAGTGTTCGAAGGGGTTTCACAAAAATGATTCCAGGATCGAATGTCTTGTCATATGAAGAGCGTTTATGTGGACTGAGGAGGGGTGAGGGATGATGAGATGAGTCTGAGGTGACTGTGGACTGAGGAATGGTGAGGGATGATGAGGAGTCTGAGATGACTGTGGACTGAGGAGGGGTGAGGGATGATGAGGAGTCTGAGGTGACTGTGGACTGAGGAGGGGTGAGGGATGATGAGACGAGTCTGAGGTGACAGTGGACTGAGGAGGGGTGAGGGATGATAAGGAGTCTGACGTGACTGTGGACTGAGGAGGGGTGAGGGATGATGAGACGAGTCTGAGGTGACTGTGGACTGAGGAGGGGTGAGGGATGATGAGATGAGTCTGAGTTGACTGTGGACTGAGGAGGGGTGAGGGATGATGAGGAGTCTGAGGTGACTGTGGACGGAGGAGGGGTGAGGTATGATGAGGATTCTGAGGTGACTGTGGACTGAGGAGGGGTGAGGGATGATGAGGAGTCTGAGGTGACTGTGGACTGAGGAGGGGTGAGGGATGATGAGATGAGTCTCAGGTGAGAGTGGACTGAGGAGGGGTGAGGGATGATGAGGAGTCTGAGGTGACTGTGGACTGAGGAGGGTTGAGGGATGATGAGACGATTCTGAGGTGACTGTGGACTGAGGAGGGATGAGGGATGATGAGCCGAGTCTGAGGTGACTGTGGACTGAGTAGGGGTGAGTGATGATGAGATGAGTCTGAGGTGACAGTGGACTGAGGAGGGATGAGGGAAGATGAGATGAGTCTGAGGTGACTGTGGACTGAGGAGGGGTGAGGGATGATGAGGAGTCTGAGGTGACTGTGGACTGAGGAGGGGTGAGGGATGATGAGATGAGTCTGAGGTGACTGTGGACTGAGGAAGGGTGAGGGATGATGAGATGAGTCTGAGGTGACTGTGGACTGAGGAGGAGTGAGGGATGATGAGACGAGTCTGAGGTGACAGTGGACTGAGGAGGGATGAGGGCTGAGTTGATTCTGAGGTGACTGTGGACTGAGGAGGGGTGAGGGATGATGAGACGAATCTGAGGTGACAGTGGACTGAGGAGGGGTGAGGGCTGAGTTGATTCTGAGGTGACTGTGGACTGAGGAGGGGTGAGGGATGATGAGACGAGTCTGAGGTGACAGTGGACTGAGGAGGGGTGAGGGATGATGAGGAGTATGACGTGACTGTGGAATGAGGAGGGGTGAGGGATGATGAGATGAGTCTGAGGTGACTGTGGACTGAGGAGGGATGAGGGATGATGAGACGAGTCTGAGGTGACTGTGGACTGAGGAGGGTTGAGGGATGATGAGGAGTCTGAAGTGAATGTGGACTGAGGAGGGGTGAGGGATGATGAGATGAGTCTGAGGTGACTGTGGACTGAGGAGGGGGTGAGCGATGATGAGGAGTCTGAGATGACTGTGGACTGAGGAGGGGTGAGGGATGATGAGGAGTCTGAGGTGACTGTGGACTGAGGAGGGGTGAGGGATGATGAGATGAGTCTGAGGTGACTGTGGACTGAGGAGGGGTGAGGGATGATGAGACGAGTCTGAGGTGACAGTGGACTGAGGAGGGGTGAGGGATGATAAGGAGTATGACGTGACTGTGGACTGAGGAGGGGTGAGGGATGATGAGACGAGTCAGAGGTGACTGTGGACTGAGAAGGGATGAGGGATGATGAGGACTCTGAGGTGACTGTGGACTGAGGAGGGGTGAGGGATGATGAGACGAGTCTGAGGTGACTGTGGACTGAGGAGGGGTGAGGGATGATGAGATGAGTCTGAGGTGACTGTGGACTGAGGAGGGGTGAGGGATGATGAGGAGTCTGAGGTGACTGTGGACGGAGGAGGGGTGAGGGATGATGAGGAGTCTGAGGTGACTGTGGACTGAGGAGGGGTGAGGGATGATGAGGAGTCTGAGGTGAATGTGGACTGAGGAGGGGTGAGTGTTGATGAGACAAGCCTGAGGTGACTGTGGAATGAGGAGGGTGAGGGATCATGAGATGAATCTGAGGTGACTGTGCACTGAGGAGGGGTGAGGGATGATGAGGAGTCTGATGTGACTGTAGGCTGAGGAGGGGTGAAGGATGATGAGGAGTATGAGGTGAATGTGGACTGAGGAGGGGTGAGGGATGATGAGGAGTCTGACGTGACTGTGGACTGAGGAGGGGTGAGGGATGATGAGACGAGTCTGAGGTGACTGTGGACTGAGGAGGGGTGAGGGATGATGAGCAGTCTGAGGTGAATGTGGACTGAGGAGGGGTGAGGGATGATGAGGAGTCTGAGGTGACTGTGGACTGAGGAGGGGTGAGGGATGATGAGGTGAGTCTGAGGTGACTGTTGACTGAGTAGGGGTGAGTGATGATGAGCCGAGTCTGAGGTGACTGTGGACTGAGTAGGGGTGAGTGATGATGAGATGAGTCGGAGGTGACAGTGGACTGAGGAGGGATGAGGGAAGATGAGATGAGTCTGAGGTGACTGTGGACTGAGTAGGGATGAGGGATGATAAGATGAGTCTGAGGTGACTGTGGACTGAGGAATGGTGAGGGATGATGAGGAGTCTGAGATGACTGTGGACTGAGGAGGGGTGAGGGATGATGAGGAGTCTGAGGTGACAGTGGACTGAGGAGGGGTGAGGGATGATGAGCTGAGTCTGAGGTGACTGTGGACTGAGGAGGGGTGAGGGATGATGAGCTGAGTCTGAGGTGACTGTGGACTGAGGAGGGGTGAGGGATGATGAGATGAGTCTGAGGTGACTGTGGACTGAGGAGGGTTGAGGGATGATGAGATGAGTCTCAGATGACAGTGGACTGAGGAGGGGTGAGGGATGATGAGGAGTCTGAGGTAACTGTGAACTGAGGAGGGGTGAGGGATGATGAGATGAGTCTGAGGTGACTGTGGACTGAGGAGGGGTGAGGGATGATGAGACGAGTCTGAGGTGACAGTGGACTGAGGAGGGGTGAGGGATGATAAGGAGTCTGACGTGACTGTGGACTGAGGAGGGGTGAGGGATGATGAGACGAGTCTGAGGTGACTGTGGACTGAGGAGGGGTGAGGGATGATGAGGAGTCTGAGGTGACTGTGGACTGAGGAGGGGTGAGGGATGATGAGATGAGTCTGAGGTGACTGTGGACTGAGGAGGGGTGAGGGATGATGAGGAGTCTGAGGTGACTGTGGACGGAGGAGGGGTGAGGGATGATGCGGAGTCTGAGGTTACTGTGGACTGAAGAGGGGTGAGGGATGATGAGGAGTCCGAGGTGAATGTGGACTGAGGAGGGGTGAGTGTTGATGAGACAAGCCTGAGGTGACTGTGGAATGAGGAGGGTGAGGGATCATGAGATGAATCTGAGGTGACTGTGCACTGAGGAGGGGTGAGGGATGATGAGGAGGCTGATGTGACTGTAGGCTGAGGAGGGGTGAGGGATGATGAGGAGTATGAGGTGAATGTGGACTGAGGAGGGGTGAGGGATGATGAGGAGTCTGACGTGACTGTGGACTGAGGAGGGGTGAGGGATGATGAGACGAGTCTGAGGTGACTGTGGACTAAGGAGGGGTGAGGGATGATGAGGAGTCTGAGGTGAATGTGGACTGAGGAGGGGTGAGGGATGATGAGGAGTCTGAGGTGACTGTGGACTGAGGAGGGGTGAGGGATGATGAGATGAGTCTGAGGTGACAGTGGACTGAGGAGGGATGAGGGATGATGAGCCGAGTCTGAGGTGACTGTGGACTGATTAGGGGTGAGTGATGATGAGATGAGTCTGAGGTGACAGTGGACTGAGGAGGGATGAGGGAAGATGAGATGAGTCTGAGGTGACTGTGGACTGAGTAGGGATGAGGGATGATGAGACGAGTCTGAGGTGACTGTGGACTGTGGAGGGGTGTGGGATGATGAGACGAGTCTGAGGTGTCTGTGGACTGAGGAGGGTTGAGTGTTGATGAGACAAGACTGAGGTGACTGTGGAATGAGGAGGGTGAGGGATGATGAGGAATCTGACGAGACTGTGGACTGAGGAGGGGTGAGGGATGATGAGACGATTCTGATGTGATTGTGGACTGATGAGGGGTGAGGGATGATGAGACGAGTCTGAGGTGACTGTGGACTGAGGAGGGGTGAGTGTTGATGAGACAAGACTGAGGTGACTGTGGACTGAGGATGGTGAGGGATGATGAGACGATTCTGAGATGACTGTGGACTGAGGAGGGGTGAGGGATGATGAGACGATTCTGAGGTGACTGTGGACTGAGGAGGGGTGAGGGATGATGAGGAGTCTGAGGTGACTGTGGACTGAGGAGGGGTGAGGGATGATGAGGAGTCTGAGGTGACTGTGGACTGAGGAGTGGTGAGGGATGATGAGATGAGTCTGAGGTGTCTGTGGACTGAGGAGGGTGAGGGATCATGAGATGAATCTGAGGTGACTGCACTGAGGAGGGGTGAGGGATGATGAGGAGTCTGATGTGACTGTAGACTGAGGAGGGGTGAGAGATGATGAGACGATTCTGAGATGACTATGGACTGAGGAGGGTGAGGGATGATGAGATGATTCTGAGGTGATTGTGGACTGTGGAGAGTGAGGGATGATGAGACGATTCTGAGGTGCATGTGGACTGAGGAGGGGTGAGGGATGATGTGACGAGTCTGAGGTGACTGTGGATTGAGGAGGGGTGAGGGATGATGAGATGATTCTGATGTGACTGTGGACTGAGGGGGGAGTGATGATGAGACGAGTCTGAGGTGACTGTGGACTGAGGAGGGGTGAGGGATGATGAGACGAGTCTCAGGTGAATGTGGGCTGAGGAGGGTGAGGGATGAGAAGATGAGTCTGAGGTGACTGTGGACTGAGGAGGGTGAGGGTTTATGAGATGAGTCTGAGGTGACTGTGGATTGAGGGGGGATGAGAAATTTTGCGGAGTCCGAGGTGTTGTGGACTGAGGTGGGGTGTGGGATGATGAGTCGAGTCTGGGGTGAATGTGGACTGAGGATGGTGAGGAATGATGATGAGTCTGAGGTGACTGTGGACTGAGGAGGGGGTGAGGGATGATGAGGAGTCTGAGGTGACTGTGGACTGAGGAGGGTGAGGGATGATGAGACGAGTCTGAGGTGACTGTGGACTGAGGAGGGGTGAGGGATGATGAGACGAGTATGAGGTGACTGTGGACTGAGGAGGGGTGAGGTTTGATGAGCAGATTGCTCCAGGTAGGGGAGCGGTGGGGATGTGGGCTGGAGTTCGGAGACATTGGGAAGTGAATGATAGATGAAGACAGACACAGAGACAAAACGGTGAGAGGAAGATGGACGAAGTTTCGGGGGAGGGTGGGGGAGTCTGAGCTGATGATGGGAACCATTAGGGGAGAGATGAATGGCAGATGAAACCTGAACCAGGTTGGGGAGGTGGAAAGCCTGTGGGTGAACGGTGTGGAGGGGGAACTTGAAGGTGGATGTGGTGAAAATGGTTGATGAGGGTCCCTTTCCCCTTTCTATAACCCAATCCCCTCAGACCCTCATTAGGATAGGGGATTCATCATTATCATATTTTTTGGGACTGCCCTGTTATCAAAGAATATTGGAGGGGGATATACAATGCCCTACAAGACATCTTTAAATGTGAAATACCCTTAGAGAGTAAGACCATATATTTTGGATATATACCTCAAGAATGGTTGAAAAGAGATAAATATTTAATGAACATACTGCTGGTGGCTGGTAAACAGACTCTTACTAGGAAATTGTGATCACAGGAGAGCCCAACTTTAAATGCATGGATGGAAATTACAATGGACATTTACAAAATGGAGAAGATAACAGCATCTGTTAATCATAAGCTGGAACAATTTGATTCATACTGGGAAAAATGGTTTAACTACATAAAGCCTCATAGGCCTGATTTTATTCTCACAAATCAATGAATATGTTGTAATAAGATCACTCCCTACTTGTACATAGTTCTTTCCTTTTGCTTGTTTTTTCTCTCCACTCTTTTCTATAAGTGTATACTTCGATAAATACTTTGTGGAGATTTTGTGACATATATGATTATATAATATATATGTACAATGTCTGAAATACATCTTATGGAAATGTTTGTTTGATGAACTTCAATAAAAAATATAAATCACAAAAAAAGAAGGACAGGGGATGAAATTACAGGACCCTGGGAGATACATTTGTTGTGCATTTAGCCACAGCTGATGTCCCAGATGATTGGAAGGTGGCTGAGGTTGTGCGTTTCGTTAATGGGGCTGGAAGATCACTCCAGGGAACTCCAGGACACTGAGCCTAATGTCAGTGGTTGGGAAGTTTCTGAGGACAGGATCGAGCAACATTTGGAAAGGCAAGGATGACATTGTGCTTAGGAAATCACGTCTCACAAATTTGATAGAGTTGTTTGAAGAGGTGACGGATTGTCCAGGACAGGGTGGTAGACATTGTCCACATGGACTTCACCAAGGCCGTTGACATCGATGGTAGACCACACTCGGAGTACTGTGTGCATTCCTGGTTCCCGGACTATGGGACGGATGTCATCACACTGGACAGGAAGCTTCAGGAGGATGTTACCAGGACTGGAGGGCTTGGCTTAAAATGAGAGAGTGGATAAGCTGGGGCTATTTCCCTGGAGTGTAGGGGTGACCCCTGGTCAAAGTATATAAACTCCTAGGGGGCATAGATAACGTGTCTTTTTCCAGAATAAGGTGTCTAAAACCAGAGGGTGTAGATTTAAGGTGAGAGTGGATTGATTTATAAGGGATCTTTGACCCCTTCCCTCAAATCCCCTCCCACACAGTTCCCTCATCACCCACACACTCCACTCTCTGTCCGGATGCAGGGTTTTTAATTAAGGATCAGTTTAATAGATGCAGAGGGGAATTGTCCCTTCCAGCCCTTCGAACCACACCAGACAGCAATCCCCTGATTTAATCCCAGACGCATCATGGGACAATTTACAATGACCGACCAACCGGTACATCTCTGGACTGTGGGAGGAAACCGGAGCAGATGGAGGAAACCCACACGATCCCGGGGAGAACGTACAAACTCCGTGCGGGCAGCAGTGGGAATTGAACCCTTGTCACCTGTACTGTGAAGCGTTGTGCTAACCACTACACTACCGTGCCACTCCACCTGGAGTCACAGGAGATGGGAGAGGCCCTCAGTGTATTTCCTGGAGACATGGGTATGCAAGATAATGAATAATGAGTAGACCAGAGGAGCATAAGATATAGGAGCAGAATTAGGCCATTCAGCCCATCGAGTCTGCTCCGCTGTTCCATCATGGCCTATCCCAGATTCCACTCAAACCCACTACATCTGCCCTCTCCATAAACCGTCCAATCAGAAAACGATCAATTTTCACTTTAAATATACCCACCGTCTGGTCCTCCACAGCTCTCTGTGGCAGAATATTCCACAGATTCACTACACTCTGACTAAAAAACAATTCCTCCTCAACTCTGTTCTAAAGGGTCACTCCTCAATTATGAGGCTGTGCCCTCGAGGTCCCACCATAGGAAACATCCTCTCCACATCTACCTTACTTTCAACATTCGGTAGGTTTCATGAGATCCCCCACATCCTCCTAAATTCCAGTGAGTACAGGCCCAAAGCTGACAAACACTCCCCGTGTGTTAACCCTTTCATTCCTGAAATCATCCTCGTGAACCTTCTCTGAACTCTCTCCAATGACAACACATCCTTTCTGAGATAGGAGGAATTATTAAGAATTATAAAGCTCAATCGTTTAATTGCATATTCTGTACTGTTTCTTATTGCGGGGTACTGATTTGTAACGGGAACACATCACGCAGTATCCACCCAAACGAGATTTCTTAAGTTTGGCCGGGCTGAGGACCATCACCCCCAATATTAAGCTGCTAGCTGAAGCGAGAGTTACACCAACATTGCATTTGCCATCTTTACCACAGACTCCACCTGTAAATTAACCTTCGGGGAGTCTTGCATGAGGACCACTAAATCCCTCTGCACCTCTGATGTTTGAATTTTCTTCCCATTTGGATAACAGTCTGCACTATTGTTCCTTTCACCACAATGCATTATCATACACCCGGCATTATCATAGACTGTCACCTCTCTTTTACTCTTTATGTATCTGAAAATCTTTTCATATCCTCTTTTATATTATTTGCTAGCTAACTTTCATATTTCATCTTTTCTCTCCTCATTCCTTTTTTCAGTTGCTTTCTGTTGGCGTTTAAAAGATTTCAATGCTCTAACTTATCACTAACTTTTTGCTATATTCTATGCCCTCTTGCTTTTATTTCAGCCATGTTTGCCTCATTCTCCCTTTAGAATTCTTCTTCATATTTGGGATGTATCTTCCGAATTGCCACCAAAAACTCCAGCCATTGCTAATCCGCTGACATCCAACACAAATCAGCACCCATCATCAGGGACCCCCACCACTCAGGCCATGCTCTCTTCTCACTGCTGCCATTAGGAAGAAGGTACAGGAGCCTCAGGACTCACACCACTAGGTTCAGGAACAGTTATTACCCCTCAACCATCAGGCTCTTGAACCAGAGGGAATAACTTCACTCCATTTCACTTGCCCCGTCACTGAACCGTTCCCACAATCGATGGATTCACTGTCAAGGACTCCGCTTCCCAGGTTCTTGATATTTATCAGTATTATTACTTTTTTGTTGCTTCTTTTTGTGTTTGTTGTCACTGGTTGTCCTCCCTGTTAATGCAGTCTTTCATTGCTTCTATTATGGTTATGGGATTTACTGAGTATGCCCGCAAGAAAATGAATCTCATCATTGTATATGGTGACATATGTACTTTCATAATAAATTACTTTGAACTTTGAACCATCCCTGAAGGTGTCTCCTTCAAATCAGCTTTGGCCAGCTCCTGTCTGATGCCTCTGTAATTCCTTTTACTCCACTGTCATACTAATACATCTGACTTTATCTCCTCC
This sequence comes from Hemitrygon akajei, assembly GCF_048418815.1. Taxonomy (NCBI): domain Eukaryota; kingdom Metazoa; phylum Chordata; class Chondrichthyes; order Myliobatiformes; family Dasyatidae; genus Hemitrygon; species Hemitrygon akajei. The sequence continues at coordinate 189,861,414 of NC_133125.1, read as the reverse complement.
CTGTTAATCTGCAGGATGAATTCTCTCATGTTATGATCACTATCTACTAAAGGTTCCTTTACCTTAAGCTCTCCAATCAAATTCGGTTCAGTACACAACACTCAATGCAGAATACCTGATCTCCTTGTATGCTCGAACACAAGCTGCTCTAAAAGCCATCTTATACACATCCTCCAAATTCCATTTCTTAGGCTCCAGCTCAACCAGATTTTCCCAACCCAGTTTCATATTGAAATCCCCCATAATTATCAGAACGTTGCTCGTATTACAGGTCCTTTTTATCTCCCATTGTAATGTATATCCCATATCCAGGCTACTGTTTGGAGGAATGTGTCTAACTCCCAACAGGGTCTTTTTACCTTTGCAGTCTCTTAGCTCGACCCACAAGAATCCAAACCTTCCAATCCTGTGTCACCTCTTTCTGAGGATTTGATTTCAATTTTTACCAACAGAGCCACCACACCCACTCTGCCTACCTGCCGGTCCTTCCGATGCAATGTGTATCCTTGGATGTTCAGCTCCCAACTATGATCTTCTTTCAGCCACGATTCAGTGATGCCCACGATGTCATATGTCTCTAACTATGCTACAAGATCATCTACCTTATTCTCTGTCCCGAGTGCATTCACCTTCAGTCCTGTATCGGTCACTCTTTCTGATTTTGCCCCATGTTTGACTGCAGCTCATCCCACCAACTGCAATTCTGCCCCATCATCTGTCTGTTCTTCCTCACAGTCCCACTACACAATGCATCAACTTGTATATCAACTGCCCCTTCCTCAGCCCTGTCACTCTGGTCCCCATCCCCTTCCACATTACAGATTTTCCCCTTCCTCAGCCCTGTCACTCCGGTCCCCATCCCCTTCCACATTAGGGATTTTCCCCAGGGACGGTGTGTGAAGAACAGGAGTGCAAAGGTTTATGATCAGAGGCGATGGATTTAAAAGGGACATCAGGAACTTTTCTTCACACACAGGGTGGTGCATATTTGGAATGAGCTGCTGGAAATAAGCAACGTTGAAATGAATCTACAGTGGATCGTACACGGATTGAAGAGTTTTATTGGGTTTTGGACCAAACGTGGGCAGATGGCACCAGCTCACTGGGCAACACAGTCGGCATGGATATTGGGTCAAATGTATGACACCCTGACTCGAACAGGTCACCCTGAGGGTCAATGTGGTCATCGATAAAAGGAGATGGGGGAGGTTTTAAATGAATATTTCCCAGGGAGAGGGTCACGGAAGCTAAGGAATTAAGGAAAATGAACAGTAATGTCTTGGAACATATCACAGTGCAAAAGCGAAGGTGCTGGAGGTATTAGAGGTGGATGAGCCCCAGACCGTGATCTGCTCTGTCTGATACCTCCAGACTAGGGAACAAATTCCAGGGCCCTGAGGATAAATTTGCTTCACATTTCACCCCAGGTGAGCTGCTGGAAGACAGGAGGGTGGCTCAGGTGTTGTCTTGAGTTCAGAAGGACGGGAAGGTCAAGCCAGGGAACTCCAGGCCACTGAGCCGAACATCAGTGGTGGGACAATTACTGGAATGGACACTGAGAGACAGATTTACCAGCATTTGGAAAGGCAGGGACTGAGTCAGGATAGTCAATACTGTTTTATACCTGGGAAATAGTGACTCACAAATTTAATTAATTTTTCTTTGATGAGGGGACAGAAAGGATCGTTGAGGATAGGGTGATGGACATTGTCCACATGAACTTCAGCAGGGCCTTTGACAAGGTTCCATGAGGAAGGCTCATAGAGAAGGTTTGATTTACGGTGAGCAATTACAGTATGGACAAGGTGGGCCGAAGGGCCTAATTCCATGTTTATATCTCAATGACTGGAATGAGATATCGACAGAGGATGTGGGGGTGTTGCTGCAGCTTTTCACTGAATGTCCTGTTTCTCAACTCAATAAAAGATCCACCCGAGGGGAGGGAACGAGGATCTGACAACCGCAGAAACACTGGGGATTCAGTGTAGGGAGGTGCCGGTTTCTGAAATGATCAAATCTCCGTGCAGTCAGATTTGTGGGGAGAGGAGAAATAAAGTGAACGAAAGCTGTAACTGGAGCCTCAGTGAACAACCACAGAAGGTTCACAGTTTACTGGCCACAAATGTGTGTTGTTGTCCCTGTGAATAAACTTCTGCCAAACCCCTTCCCAGATCATCCTCCTGAGGAATCTCACCCTGGAGCCTGGCTGTGTTGAGGAATTCCATGGAAAGGTATAAATTTCTAACAAGGCTCGACGGGCTGGATGCAGGGAGAATGTTTCCCTTGGCCGATGAGTCTGGAACCAGGGCTCACCGGCTCTGAATAAGGGAAATGTCATTCAGGATTGAAAAGAGGAGAACTTTCTTCTCGCAGAGGGGTGTGAATCTTTGGAACTCTCTATCCTGGTGGCTCTGGAGTCTCAGTCACTGGGTTCACTCACAACCGGAATCTTGCCGGCCACACACACAAAACGCCAGACAAACTCGAGTCACGCACGGTTTACGGAGGGAAATGAACACTTTGGGCTGAGACCCTTCACCCGGACTGGAGAGGAAGGCAACAGGATGCAGAATAAGAAGCTGAGGGAGGGGGACGAGCAAAAGCTGAAAGACTCACCAGGAGAGTCCAGGCGAGGGAGAAGGTAGGTGGAGGGGAGAGGGGGATGATAGGGAACGATGTGAGAAACTGCGATGTGATAGGTGGAAGACACAAAGGTCTAAAGAAGAAGGAATCTGATAAGAGAGGGCAATAGACCTTGGAATAAATGGAAGGAGGTGGGGAAACAGAGGGAGGAGATGAGCAGGTCATGAGGTACTCGGACGCTTTGTTGAGGATTTGGCCACAATCTGCCAGTCGGTCTGTGTATGTGTGTGAGGGAGCTTTGCCAGTCCGGCTATGATGTGTGAGCTTCTCCCGAGATGAAATCTGGACCAATGTCAATGCTGGTTGCTGTGTCCGGGCTCGGTCTGACAACGCTTCAATGTGGGGGTTTGACAATAGTGAGACTCGTGAGTCCAGCAGGGGGCAGACCTGAGTCAATCAGAGTGCGCAGTCACGGACGGTTCAGACAGGCTGAGTGACGCAGATTTCCTTCTCTGAAGGGCTCGTATGTATTTTTCTGACACTCCCAGTCACATGACAGACGCCAGCTTTTATTACCTGGTGATATCTTGGTGTGTTTATACAGTGTGAATTGGTTCAGGATTCAGTGGGTAATCTAACAGTCCCATGTGTTGGGTGTATGGTCCCCCTGTGTAGGTGTGTTCAGGGGTCTGACATCTCCAGCTGACCATGTGACAGTGATGTCTTCACCCAGAGTTACAGACAGTCTTTGTGAGTAAATATCACTTAAAATTGTTCACAAACATGGAGAAAGGAAACTGTAAATGTTTACCTCGCTTAATTGTAACAGACATTTCACTCAATGTTGTGTTCAACGAAAAGGGGTGATCGAATTTTTCAACAGGTAGGGTCCCATGTGTCACTGACAGGAACTTGGCATCATCACTGATCCTGTAAATACTACACAGCTGGTTATAAACTGAATATCAGTGATATTTGAACTATTTTACAAATCCACACTGTGTTTCAGTAAAGACCATGTCCTACCTCCTCTTCCGACCAGCGTTCTCCTGAAATAAACAAAACACAGATCTCAATTGACTAACTGTATCCTGACCGCAGGAATTTGAGCCAAGTTATTACAAGCTGCTGAAATTTCCCACTTCCCAGCTCTCTCTCACTGACACACACGGAGAAAGGGGAGACTGTAACAAGGGGCACAGAACCCGGGAGAAAGTTGATAATTATCCCATAACTGAGAGGATGGAACTGACGTGAAAGACTGGACAGGCTGTGAATGTTTTTCTGGATACGATGTCAGGGAGGATCAGATGCCGGAATTTAAGATTAGTGGTGGATTGGATTGGGTGTGGGTGGAGAACGCATCTCTGCTTGAAATGTAGTGAAGGGAATGTGGAACTCACTGTCACAGGAGTGGTTGAAGTGGAACAGCAGAGATTGAATGTGATGGGGAAGCCGGATAAACACATACAGACTCTGGTCCAACTCTGCGTGTTGTTGGGGAGAGTGTGAGAGTGAGAGAAACAGGTTTGGCTGGTTTGGCCTGTAGCATTCTTTTGTTCTATATTAAATCACAGACATGACTGCTTCTATAACTTGTGTTTGCTCACCTTACAGGGGCAGCAAAGGAATATTTTTCTGGCCTATCCCTTGTTTGGAGCGGCCATGCATAAGCAGTTCACAGCACCCATGGTAACAGAGGCACTGAGCGTGTTTTATCAAAGACAGAAAGCCAACCAATGATGAGAATAGTGATGGGATTGTCGCAGGACTAACAAGGCGGGACTAATAGTTGCTTCGCAGTGTAGTTTACTGGTGGACAGAGCAGAGTTTACCGATTTTGGCTCAAGAGGCTTCGGTGAGGAGGAACAGTTGATTAGCTGGTAGAGGTTTTGGAGGGGATGAATAAAAAGTCACCAAACTACAACTAATTAAATAAAGTAGGGATGGTGCAGGATGGGGTGATGTGCTGTAGCTGCATGATGTGGGAGCTGGTGGGCCCCATTGCGGTTCCTGGTGACCACATCTGCAGCGAGTGTCGGCTGCTCGAGGAACTCAGGCTCAAAGTTGATGACCTGGAATCTGAGCTTCAAACACTGTGGCACATCAGGGAGGGGGAGGGTTACCTGGATTCTCTGTTTCAGGAGGTAGTCATACCCGTTGGATTAGCTGCCACAACTTCAGTCTGTGTCAGGGACAAGAGGGTGTGACTGCGAGTGAGGTGGGTAGTGGGATCCAAGAGACAGTGATGGAGGAGCCTCAGCCCTTCAGCTTGTCCATCAGGTTTGAGATTCTTGCTCCCTGTGTGGATGAGAGTGGGGGCTGTAGGAAGGATGAGCAACCTAACTGTGGCATAGTGGTTCAGGCGGCCATTCAAGAGGGGGGAGAGAAGAGAAATGTAGCGGTGATTGGGGATAGTATAGTCAGGGAACTAGACAAAGTTCTCTGTCGTGAGGATAGAACATCCCAAACATTCTGTTGCTTTCATGGTGCCTGGGTTTGGGACATCTTATCTGACCTGAGGAACTTGCAGTGGGAGGGGAAAGATCCATTTGTCATGGTCCATGTGGGTACCAACAACGTAGGTAGAATGAGGAAAGAGGTCCTGCTGAGGGAATTTGAGTAGCTAGGGACTAAATTATAAAGCAGAGCCAAACATTGGTCTCCTCTGGATTCACCTGCAAATTGGCCCAGGGTTAAGAAGATTCAGACAGCTCAATGTGAGGCTCCACCATTGGTGTGGGAGAAGTGGGTTTGAATTCACGGGAAACTGGCACCAGTACTGGGGAAGGAGGGAGCTGTTCTATTGGGATCGGCTCCACCGTTGGTGTGGGAGAAGTGGGTTTGAATTCACGGGAAACTGGCACCAGTACTGGGGAAGGAGGGAGCTGTTCTATTGGGATCGGCTCCAACATTGGTGTGGGAGAAGTGGGTTTGAATTCACGGGAAACTGGCACCAGTACTGGGGAAGGACGGAGCTGTTCCATTGGGATCGGCTCCACCATTGGTGTGGGGGAAGTGGGTTTGAATTCACGGGAAACTGGCACCAGTACTGGGGAAGGAGGGAGCTGTTCCATTGGGATCGGCTCCACCATTGGTGGGGGGAAGTGGGTTTGAATTCACGGGAAACTGGCACCAGTACTGGGGAAGGAGGGAGCTGTTCTATTGGGATCGGCTCCACCATTGGTGTGGGGGAAGTGGGTTTGAATTCACGGGAAACTGGCACCAGTACTGGGGCAGAAGGGAGCTGTTCTATTGGGATCGGCTCCACCATTGGTGTGGGGGAAGTGGGTTTGAATTCACGGGAAACTGGCACCAGTACTGGGGAAGGAGGGAGCTGTTCCATTGGGATCGGCTCCACCATTGGTGTGGGAGAAGTGGGTTTGAATTCACGGGAAACTGGCACCAGTACTGGGGAAGGAGGGAGCTGTTCTATTGGGATTGGCTCCAACATTGGTGTGGGAGAAGTGGGTTTGAATTCACGGGAAACTGGCACCAGTACTGGGGAAGGACGGAGCTGTTCCATTGGGATCGGCTCCACCATTGGTGTGGGGGAAGTGGGTTTGAATTCACGGGAAACTGGCACCAGTACTGGGGAAGGAGGGAGCTGTTCCATTGGGATCGGCTCCACCATTGGTGGGGGGGAAGTGGGTTTGAATTCACGGGAAACTGGCACCAGTACTGGGGCAGAAGGGAGCTGTTCTATTGGGATCGGCTCCACCATTGGTGTGGGGGAAGTGGGTTTGAATTCACGGGAAACTGGCACCAGTACTGGGGAAGGAGGGAGCTGTTCCATTGGGATCGGCTCCACCATTGGTGGGGGGAAGTGGGTTTGAATTCACGGGAAACTGGCACCAGTACTGGGGAAGGAGGGAGCTGTTCCATTGGGATCGGCTCCACCATTGGTGTGGGAGAAGTGGGTTTGAATTCACGGGAAACTGGCACCAGTACTGGGGAAGGAGGGAGCTGTTCTATTGGGATCGGTTCCACCATTGGTGGGGGGAAGTGGGTTTGAATTCACGGGAAACTGGCACCAGTACTGGGGAAGGAGGGAGCTGTTCTATTGGGATCGGCTCCACCATTGGTGTGGGGGAAGTGGGTTTGAATTCACGGGAAACTGGCACCAGTACTGGGGAAGGAGGGAGCTGTTCTATTGGGATCGGCTCCACCATTGGTGTGGGGGAAGTGGGTCTGAATTCACGGGAAACTGGCACCAGTACTGGGGAAGGAGGGAGCTGTTCCATTGGGATCGGCTCCACCATTGGTGTGGGAGAAGTGGGTTTGAATTCACGGGAAACTGGCACCAGTACTGGGGAAGGAGGGAGCTGTTCTGTTGGGATCGGCTCCACCATTGGTGTGGGGGAAGTGGGTCTGAATTCATGGGAAACTGGCACCAGTACTGGGGAAGGAGGGAGCTGTTCTATTGGGATGGGCTCCACCATTGGTGTGGGAGATGGGGGTTTGAATTCACGGGAAACTGGCACCAGTACTGGGGAAGGAGGGAGCTGTTCTATTGGGATCGGCTCCACCATTGGTGTGGGAGAAGTGGGTTTGAATTCACGGGAAACTGGCACCAGTACTGGGGAAGGAGGAAGCTGTTCCATTGGGATCGGCTCCCCCTGAACCAGGACGGGATCCGGATCCTGGTGAATCACATACCTGAGACTGCGGGTTCGGCTTTAAACTAAATAGCAGGGGGGTAGGTTCAACAGATCAGAGAAGTATGGAGAAGGTAAAAGAGAAAAGCAAAGATAAAGATAAAGAAAAAGCAAAAGTTAAAAAAGAGACAAGTAAGAGCAGAATAGACAAGTGTAAAAGATGCAAAGGTTACTGGATTGTAAGGACACTTTACCTTAATTCCCAGAGTATTCGTAACAAGGTCAGTGAGTCGTGGCACCAGTCAGTATAAAGGGGTATGGTTTAATGGCCATCACAGAAACATGGTTGCAGGGTGGAGAGGATTGGGAATTAAATATCCAAGGATATCAGGTAACACGGAAGGATAGGCAGGAAGGTAAGGGATGTGGGGTAACGCTCTTAATTAAGGATGAGATCAGGGCGATAGTGAGAGACGATATAAGATCTAAGGAGAAGAATGTTGAATCCATCTGGGTAGCGATTAGGAATCGTAAAGGGAAAAATCACTGGTGGGAGTTGTCGATCGGCCACTGAACAATTACATCACAGAGGCACAGGCAATAAACGGAGAAATATCTGAGGCACGAGCAGTTATCGTGGGGTAGTTTAACTGGGTGAATCAAGTTGGTCCAGGCAGTCCTGAGGAGGACTTCACAGAATAATATGTGATAGCTGTCTTGAACAATATGTTACTGAACCTACAAGGGAACGTGTTGTCTTGGAGCTGGTCTTGTGCAGTGAGAAAGGTAAAATTAGCAATTTGTAGTTAAGGATCATTTTGGGAAGAGTGATCATGCTATGGGTGAGTTTCTCATACAAATGGAGGGTGCAATAGTTTCATCTAAAACCAGTGTATTAAGCCTAAACGAGGGAGGGAGGAGGGAGAAGTTGTACAGGATAGACTGGGAACACAGGTGGGATGGTTGAGGAACAGTGGAAGACTTACAGTCAGATTTGTCATGGTGCTTAACGAAAGTATATTCCAGTTAAAAGCAAGGACAGTAAGGGTGGGGAGAGCCTGCCATGGATAACTAAGGAAATAAAGGAAGGCATCAAACCGAAAGCTCGTGTTTGCAAAGTTGCCAAGAGTAGTGGGAAACTCAAAGATTGGGAAAACTTTAAAAAGCAACAAAGGACCACTAATTGAGCAATAAAGAAAGGGAAGATAGATTATGAAAATGAACTGGCACAAAATATAAAAATGGATAGTAAAAGTTCTTATAATGATATAAAGCAGAAGAAGATGGACAAAGTGAACGTACGTCCCTTGGAGGACGAGAAGGGGAAATTGATATTGGGTAATGAGAAAATGGCCGAGGCTTTGAATGACTATTTTGTGTCAGTCTTCATGGTGGAGAACACAACTAACATGTCAAAGAGAGATGTTATGGATGCGATAGGAGGTGAGGACCTCAACACAAGAGGTAGAGCTGAGCAAACTTGTAGGCCTGAAGATAAATAATTCCCCTGGTCCTGGTGGAATGTGTCCCAGGGTACTGAAAGAAGTGGCAAAGAATCTGGTGATAGTTTACCAAAATTCTCCAGATTCTGGGCTGGTCCCAGTGGATTGGAATAAGGTGAATGTCACACCACTGTTCAAAAAAGGATGTAGGCAAAAGGCAGGTAACTATAGGCCAGTTAATTTAACGTCTGTAGTTGGGAAAATGCTTGAAGCTATCATTAAAGAAGAAATAGCAAGAAATGGACCCATCAGGCAGAGCAGCATGGATTCAGCAAAGGCAGGTTGGTTTGACAAACTTACTGGGGTTCTTTGAGGATATAACGGGCACAGTGGATAGAGGGGAACAGATGGATGTCATTTAGTTGGATTTCCAGAAGGTGTTCAATAAGGTGCCACATGAAAGACTTATCCATAAAATAAGGATGCATGGAGTTGGGGGTGATGTATTAGCCTGGATAGAGGATTAGTTAACCAATAGAAAGCAGAGAATTGTGAGACATGGATGTTTTTCTGGTTGGCAATCAGAGGTGAGGGGTGTGCCGCAGGGGTCGGTGAAGGGCCCACAACTGTTGGCGATAGACATTAATGATCTGGAAGAGGGGACCGAGTGTAATGTATCTAAGTTTGCTGGTGACACAAAACTGGGAGTAAAAGCATATTGTGCAGAGAGATTTACATCGGTTAATCGAGTGGCCGAGGGCCTGGCAGATGGAGGACAATGTTGGTCAATGGAAGGTTTTACCCTTCACCGACTGGATTTTCATCCAAAATATGTGACTGGTACTCAAAGGCCTATAAAAGATCCTTCCCCTTGGAAGCTGGTCTCGCCATCTTTGGATGTTCGCAATCCACGCTACGCTTCCCTGCAGCCATACAACAGTCTCTGATGCCTGGGATGACTGTCGCTAAAGACTCCTCCTGAGGGAACGGAAATCACCCTCTCCCCCTTCTCTCCGGAGATGGACGGCTGACATGATCTCAGTCGTACAGATGGAGAGACTCAGGTTCTTGAGAACCAATTCAATTAAAGATTTTCGGCTATCTGGGATCCATTTCTTGCCGACCTAGATGAGGCCGGGGGCAGATGAACAATTTCCCCCCAGCTCATCTTTCACGGCCCTCAATTGAGACTTAATGTTTAGCACTTTTGAGCACTCTGTACAACAGGCATCCCTCTAATGTTATGTCCTTTCTTTTTGCTCATTTTATCTTCACACATGACTGAGCTTATGTGTTCTTGTTGATTTTATTGTTTTTTGAAAGTTTTGAAAATAAAGTAATTAAAAAAAGAAAACAAAGGGAATGTGACTTTGATTGCTGCAGGGATTGTATTTTAGAGCAGGGAGGTTATGCTGCAACTGTACGGGGTACTGGCGAGGCGACTGTACGGGGGACTGGAGAGGCGACTGTACGGGGGACTGGAGAGGCGACTGTACGGGGGACTGGAGAGGCGACTGTACGGGGGACTGGAGAGGCGACTGTACGGGGTACTGGAGAGGCAACCAGACAGGGTACTGGAGAGGCAACCGGACAGGGTACTGGAGAGGCAACCGGACAGGGTACTGGAGAGGCGACTGTACAGGGTACTGGTGAGGCGACTGTACAGGGTACTGGTGAGGCCACTGTACAGGGGACTGGTGAGGCCACTGTACAGGGGACTGGTGAGGCGACTGTACAGGGGACTGGTGAGGCGACTGTACAGGGGACTGGTGAGGCGACTGTACAGGGGACTGGAGAGGCGACTGTACAGGGTACTGGTGAGGCCACTGTACAGGGTACTGGTGAGGCCACTGTACAGGGTATTGGTGAGGCAACTGTACAGGGTACCGGTGAGGCGACTGTACAGGGTACCGGTGAGGCGACTGTACAGGGTACCGGTGAGGTGACTGTACAGGGTACTGGTGAGGCCACTGTACAGGGTACTGGTGAGGCCACTGTACAGGGTACTGGTGAGGCGACTGTACAGGGTACTGGTGAGGCGACCGTACAGGGTACTGGAGAGGCGACCGTACAGGGTACTGGTGAGGCGACCGTACAGGGTACTGGTGAGGCCACTGTACAGGGTACTGGTGAGGCGACTGTACAGGGTACTGGTGAGGTGACTGTACAGGGTACTGGTGAGCCACTGTACAGGGTACTGGTGAGGCCACTGTACAGGGTACTGGTGAGGCCACTGTACAGGGTACTGGTGAGGGGACTGTACAGGGTACTGGTGAGGCGACTGTACAGGGTACTGGTGAGGTGACTGTACAGGGTACTGGTGAGGCCACTGTACAGGGTACTGGTGAGGCAACTGTACAGGGTACTGGTGAGGCCACTGTACAGGGTACTGGTGAGGTCACTGTACAGGGTACTGGTGAGGCGACTGTACAGGGGACTGGAGAATTAACTGTACAGGGTACTGGTGAGGCGACTGTACAGGGGACTGGTGAGGGGACTGTACAGGGGACTGGTGAGGGGACTGTACAGGGTACTGGTGAGGCCACTGTACAGGGTACTGGTGAGGTCACTGTACAGGGTACTGGTGAGGCGACTGTACAGGGGACTGGAGAAGTAACTGTACAGGGTACTGGTGAGGCGACTGTACAGGGGACTGGTGAGGCAACTGTACAGGGTACTGGTGAGGCGACTGTACAGGGGACTGGAGAGGCAACTGTACAGGGGACTGGAGAAGTAACTGTACAGGGTACTGGTGAGGCGACTGTACAGGGGACTGGTGAGGCGACTGTACAGGGGACTGGAGAGGCAACTGTACAGGGTATTGGTGAGGCCACTGTACAGGGTACTGGTGAGGCGACTCTGCAGAGTACTGGTGAGGCGACTGTACAAGGGACTGGAGAGGCGACTGTACAGGGTACTGGTGAGGCGACTGTACAGGGTACTCGTGAGGTAACTGTACAGGGTACTGGTGAGTCAACTGTACAGGGTACTGGAGTACTGCGTGCAGTTCTGGCCTCCATACTTGAGGAAGGAAATACTGGCTTTGGAGGCGGTGCAGAGGAGGTTCACCAGGTTGATTCCAGAGATGAGGGGGTTAGACTGTGAGGAGAGATTGAGTCACCTGGGACTGTATCACTGGAATTCAAGATGAGAGGAGATCTTGTAGAAACACATAAAATTATGAAAGGGATAGAGGCAGGAAAGTTGTTTCCACTGGTAAGTGAGAGTAGAACTAGGGGACATAGCCTCAAGATTCAGGGGAGCAAATTTAGGACAGAGATGAGGAGAAACTGCTTTTCCCGGAGAGTGGTGAATCTGTGGAATTCTCTGCCCAGCGAAACAGAGGAGGCCACCTCGGTTAATACATTCATGACAAAGTTGGCTAGAGTTTGGCATAGTTGGAGAATTAAGGGTTACGGGGAAAAGGCAGGTAGGTGGAGATGAGTCCAGGATCGATAGGATCAGACATGATCCTGTTGAATGATGGAGCAGGCTCGATGGTCCAGATGGCTGACTCCTGCTCCTAATTCTTATGTTCTTATGGAGTTTGGGCACTGTTGCCAGCAGTGGTGATAGGTGGGAGGTTGCTTGTGAAGCAGAGAAGTTGATAGCAGAAGGGTTGAAAGACCTGTCTGTTGTGTAAAATGGGATATAATCCAATGAAGAATATATCTGAAAAAGAAAGACAGGGTAATAGTCTCTGAAACGATGAGCTTGATGCAAGCTGGATATAGACTTTAATAGGATGCAAAACTGGGCTGAGAGATGGCAGATGGAGTTCAACCCAGGTAACTGTGAGGTGGTTCATTTTGGTGGGTTAAATATGATGGCAGAATATAGTATTAATGGTAAGACTCTTGTCCGTGTGGAGGATCAGAGGGATCTTGGGGCCCCAAGTCCATTGGACACTCAATGCAGCTGCACAGGTTGACTCTGTGGTTAAGAAGGCGTATGGTGTATTGGCCTTCATCAATCATGGAATTGAATTTAGGAGCCGAGAGGTAATGTTGCAGGACCTTGGTCAGATCCCACTTGGAGTATTGTGCTCAGTTCTGGTCACCTCACTACAGGAAGGATGTGGAAACGGTGCAGAGGAGATTTACAGGGATATTGCCTGGATTGGGGAGCATGACTTATGAGAATAGGTTGAGGGAACTCGGCCTTTTCTCCTTGGAGCGACAGAGAATAACAGGTGACCTGATACAGGTGTATAACATGTTGAGAGGCATTGATCATGTGGATAGTCAGAGGCTTTTTCCCAGGGCTGAAATGGTTACCACAAGAGGACACAGGTTTAAGGTGCTGGGGAGTAGGTACAGAGGAGATGTCAGGGGTAAGTTTTTTACTCAGAGTGGTGAGTGCGCAGAATGGGCTTCTGACAACGGTGGTGGAGGCGGATACGATAGGGTCTTTTAAGAGACTTAGATAGGTACATGGAGCTTAGTTAAATAGAGGGCTATAGGTAAGGTTAGTAATTTCTAAGGTAGGGACATGTTCGGCACAACTCTGTGGGCCGAAGGGCCTGTATTGTACCGTAGGTTTTCTATGTTTCTATGCTTAGAAAAAGTATTCACTGCCCTTGGAAGTTTTGATGTTTCATTGTTTTACATTGAATCTCAGTGGATTTACTTTGGCTTGTTTGACACTGACCAACAAAGACACTTCAGTGTCAAAAAAGGTTCTTTCGTGTCAAACTGAAAATAGATCTCTACAAAGTGATCTAAATTAATTAAAACACAAAATAATTGATTGCATTAGAATTCAGCCTCCTTTAATACAACACACCAAATTATCACTCGTGCAGCCAACTGGTTTTAGAATTCACATAATCGTTTCAATGGGGATCTGTTTTTAGAGACCTGTGTGCAGTGAAGGTGTTTCAACTGACTGTAGTTAAATTACACCTGTATCTGGAATCTCCAACTGTTGGTGAGTCAGTATCCTGGCAAAAACTACACCATGAAGACAAAAGAACAGTCCAAGCAACTCCGCAAAAAGGTTATTGAAAAGCACAAGACAGGAGATGGACACAGAAAATTTCAAAGTCACTGAATATCCCTTACAATACAGTTTCAGTAATCATCATGATGTGGCACAGCTGTAAATCTGCTGAGAGCAGGCTGTCCTCAAAGACTGGGTGTCTGCGCAAGAAGGGGACTTGTGAGGGAGGCCTCCAAAAGACCTATGACAACTCTGGAGGAGTTACAAGCTTCAGTGGCTGAGATGGGAGAAACTCTCAACAACTGTCAACCAGTCACAGCTTTATGGGAGAGTGGCAAAGAGAAAGCCACTGTTGAAAAAAGCTCACATGAAATCTCAGCTAGAGTTTGCCAGAAGGCACACGGGAGACTGAAACCAGCAGGATGAAGGTTCTATGGTCTGAGGAAACTAAAACTGAGCATTTTGGCCATCAGTCTACATGCTATTTTGGGCCTGGTGGTGGCTGCATCATGCTTCACTGCAGCAGGCCCTAGAAGGCTTGTAAAGGTAGAGACTGGAATGAATGCAGCAAAATACAGGGAAATCCTGGAGGAAAACCTGATGTATTCTGCAAGAGAACTGTGACTTGGGAGAAGATTTGTTTTCCAGCAAGACAATGACCCCAAGCATAAAGCCAAAGCTACACAGGAATGGCTTAAAATTAACAAAGTTAATGTCCTGGAGTGGCCGAGTCAGAGTCCAGTCTCAATCCATTGAGAACTGTGGCTGGATTTGACAAGGGCTGTTCACTCACGATCCCCGTGCAATCTGACAGAGCGTGTGCAGTTTTGTAAAGAAGAATGGGGAAAGATTGCAGTGTCCGGATGTGCAAAGCTGATAGAGACCGATCCACACTGGCTCAAGGTTGTAATTGCTGTCAAAGATGCATCTACTAAATACTGGCTTCAAGGGGATGAATACTTATGCAATCAGTTATTTTGTGTTTTATATTTCTAATTAATTTAGATTAATGTAGAGATCTGTTTTCACTTCGAGACAATGAAACATGAAAAACAATGAAACTTCCAAGCCGGGGGAGGGGGGTGGTGGTGAATACTTTTTATAGACACTGTGGATGTTTAATCTGATGTGTGGGTCACAATGTGAAATTCAATCTCAGTTCCCACTGATCGACAGAGTGACCCTCACACCCACCACACCAGACACACTCACAGCCTGTGACTGTAACTGGGTGTTACTCTGAGTCTCAGGGGATATTATACGTGGGAATCACAGAAACGATCACCAGCTCAGTGCTCTGATCAGAGTAACTCATTCCCGAGAAGGTTGCAGACTGTCCTGTGATGTACAGATGTTGTGGGAGGCCGGTTTGGGGAACGCAACAGTCCTGAACAGTTAAAACATCTGTCCGGTTTAAATCTGTTTACAATGATAGTATCTGTAAATGCCACGTTGAGTTAAAATACATCATTTTGAGACAGTGCACTTTTACAGAACCAAACTGAAATCTCTCACCATGAGAAATGTCACATTGTCTCGTTGATCCATCCGTTCCTGTAACTTTGACATTTTCTCCCGGATAGAATTTAAATTCTCTTGAATCTTTTGAAGATTTTTCTCCATCGGATTTAGAATCCTCTCCTCCTCTTCCCTGAGATCTCGGAGTAAACGCTGCTTTTTCTTGGTGAGAATCCGGTGCAGTTCAGCAAACTGGGATGTGATGTGGGACTGAACACTGTGTGACTGTTCCTGTCGAATGAAAGGAGAGGCTAGTTTATTATTTGGCTGTAAAGTATTTCCCTATGACATGGAAGGAGACCATTCAGCCCACTGACCCTATGCTATTTCTCAGATATTCAATCCCATTCATTCACGTCTCCCTGAAACCGATTCTTCCTCACTGATCCATCAACTCCCACCTGACTCACAGACCACCCGCCTTCACAGGGTTAATTACAGCCCCGAATTATACATTCAACCTAGATTTCTTGGCAATGCCGGCCCACTGTGATCTCAAGGAGAACATGCAAACTCCACGCAGAGAGCACCAGAGGTCAGGATCGAACCCAGGTCACTGGAGCTGCGATACTCTGCTACTCGGCATTAAAGGAAACAAAACTACACAGTATTATTGTAAATTCTGCTCAGGAAGCCTCACCCGAACTGCAGAAACCTTCTCTTTCTGTTGCCGCTCCATGTCCTCGAGCTCACATTTCTTTTCTGTGAGAGAGTCTAACGCAGATTTAACCCGGCGCTGGGAAGCAGAGAGTGAAGGAATTAGACAATAAAGATGCAGTGCTGAGTCGAGCCAATTGATTGTCATATATAAATAAATATAAAATGAAAAAAACATCAGGTGATCAAAATCGATTTGATTTTACCTTATAGACTTCAACAGCTTCTTTAATCGGCAGGAAGCGGTGCTCCCTGTGTTCCCGCGAATCTCTACAGATCACACAGAGCAGTTTCTTGTCCGTCTCACAAAACAGATTCAGTTCTTCCTCGTGTTCCTCGCAGTGAAGTTTACTTTCCTTCCCTTTGAGATTCAGGTTTAGTTTTCGAGCTTTCTCAGACAGATTTGCTAAGGCCCGATTGACCCTGAGGGTGCGGTCTGCAATCTCCTCTCTACATTCCGGGCAGGACTTTCTCTGCTCCCTTTCCCAACACCGTGTGATACAGGAGCGGCAGAAGTTGTGTCCACACTCCAGTATAACCGGATCGGTGAAGAAATCCAGGCAGATGGGACAAATTGCCTCCTCGGTTAAACTCTCGACCTGTTCTTTCGAAGCCATGTTAACTCCCGGCACTTCCGGGTTCAGGGTCCTTTCACTTTCGGGGAGCTGCTGAACCTTGCGGTACCGGGACTGTCCATCAGGGGCGCTGCGGTACCGGGATTGTCCACTAGGGGCGCTGCGGTACCGGGATTGTCCACTAGGGGCGCTGCGGTACCGGGACTGTCCACCAGGGGCGCTGCGGTACCGGGACTGTCCATCAGGGGCGCTGCGGTACCGGGACTGTCCACCAGGGGCGCTGCGGTACCGGGATTGTCCACTAGGGGCGCTGCGGTACCGGGACTGTCCACCGGGGCGCTGCGGTACCGGGATTGTCCACTAGGGGCGCTGCGGTCTCGGGGATGAACGTTGTGTTGTTGCCGGTGAAACCACTTCACTGGGCGTGTCTGGAGCTCCTCGCAAACAGCCACCGGACTCAGCGGCGAGAAAAACACTTCTCCCACTCTCTGTATCTCGAGGGTAGATATGACTTGGTCCCCTAAACCCATGAGGTTGAATGTCTCGCCCATCCGAACCCTGATCTGTGTAACTTTCTGCTCCCATGCAATCACCCGGCGGCTCAAATAACAGAACAAACACTGCATACAATTCTCAAAAAGTACAGTGGCATGCAAAAGTTTGGTCAAAATTTCTGTTACTGTGAATAGCTAAGTGAGTAAAAGGTGACCTCATTGTGGATTCTGAGGTGTGTTTAGGATCATAATCCTGCTGTAGAAGCCATTCTCTCTTCATCTTCAGCTTCTTTACAGACCGGTGTGATGTTTGCTTCCAGAATTTGCTGGTATTTAATTGAATTAATTCTTCCCTCTACCAGGGAAATGTTCCCCGTGCCACTGGCTGCAACACAAGCCCAAAGCATGATCGATCCACCCCCGTGCTGAACAGTTGGAGAGGTGTTCTTTTCATGAAATTCTGCACTCTTTTTTCTCCAAACACACCTTTGCTCATTGCGGCCAAAAAGTTCTGTTTTAACTTCATCAGTCCACAGGGCTTGTTTCCAAAATGCATCAGGCTTGTTTAGATGTTCCTTTGCAAACTTCTGACGCTGAATTTTGTGGTGAGGATGCAGGAAAGGTAACTCTTTAATAAAGGTCATATTTGTGCAGGTGCATATTTGGGGTGTATGGGGTATCAGGGAGCGGTAGCACCTCTGATGGCGGAATATGTCGCGTCCCTTTCAGGTGGTTTGTCCACCGTTGGGCCCCACCTGGCACTCAGCTCTCACCTGTGGCTCCCCGTAGCTGCTTTCATACGACAGCGGTCACACCCCGGGCAATGGCCTCGACAAGCCAGCTGAACCAGGTGAGGGTAGCCAATGGGTCTCAAACCCTCGGTGAGATAGGGAGTTGTCTATCCCAGCATGTGAAGACAGACTCCGGCAGATTGAGCAGACGAAACCAATGGAAGGTCCAACGGTCAAGAAGGCGGTCTCTGCAATGCGTAGTACACGACAAGACACAGAAGACGTCCTGGTCAGCCACTGTACCTGGTCCCATCTCCAGCCGTCTCGACTCCTGTCTTGCCACTGGATCCAGATGGGAATTGGGAAGAGAGAGTGAGGCTGACTCTGCACAACTCTCTGTCACTTAAATCCAAATCAAGCGCTAGTCTCGACACCATCACCATTAATGGTTTTGAGGTCTTCATCGATAATGATGGATGAACAACATTTGTGCAGGTGTCGCTGCACAGTAGAACAATGCACACCACTCCAAAGTCTGCTTAATCAACCTGAAGATCTTTTGCAATCAAATGGGGGTTCTGATTTGCCTTTCTAGCAATCCTATGAGCAGTTCTCTTGGAAGGTTTTCTTGGTCTTCCAGACCTCAACTTGACCTCCACCATTCCTGTTAAGTGCCATTTCTTAATTACATCACGAACTGAGGAAAGGGCTGCCTGAAAACGCTTTGCTATCTTCTTATAGCCTTCTCCTGCTTTGTGGGCATCATTTATTTTAATTTTCAGAGTGCTAGGCAGCTGCTTAGAGGAGCATATGGCTGCTGATTGTTGGGACAAGGTTTGAGGATTTGAAATTTGTATCATCTGGCCTTTCTTGACGATGATTGTGAACAAGCCATAGCCCGAACAAGCTAATTAAGGTCTGAGACCTTGGTAAAAGTTATCTGAGAGCTCAAATCTCTTGGGGTGCCCAAACTTTTGCATGGTTCTCCTTTCCTTTTTTTTCCCCACTCTAAAATTGTACAAAACAAAAATAATACACTAATCTTGCTTAAATATTGAAAAGAATGTTTCATCTTTAACTTTATGACTTTTGGAGATCAGTTCATCTTCTACTCACAACTATTCACAGTAACAGAAATTTTGACCGGGGTGCCCAAACTTTTGCATGCCACTGTATATTTATGAATGTTCACTTAACTAAACAGTTATTAAAGAAAAGAAACACAAGGGCCCATCATAAATTGCACGTAAGTTGGTGCTCATCCTGAAGTTGTCTTTACTCACACGTTGGACCCGCGGTCTGTGTGAAACCACGAACCACCTTCCGAATATCTCTCGAAATCCATCTCGAACAAACGGACTCTCCCTCGGGAGCACAGGTCCTTTCTCCTTGAAGCCATTCAACTCCATAAACAACATTGTGCAACGGGGACGGCATCCTCAGTCAGCTTCCCTCCTGTCTGCTCCCAGCTCCCGCCAGAAAGACCTCGACCCACACCAGTGTCCGCACAAAAACCTCTCCGCCCGGCCTTCTCTAGAACCTTCTCCCAATTCCACCATCCTGATTGGCTGACACAACATTTCCAAGTTGAACATCAAACCCCCTTATCTCAGCTCAAACCCAAACAGGCCAGAAAGCAGAACAGACTGATCTTCCAGAACTTCCAAAATGAAACACCGACAGATATCGGCGTTCTTTTACATTCATTAAAACCCACAAGACTATTGCCGCTCATGTGGTGCCCAGGCTGGTTCACTCCGACAACAACAGAGAGGCTTCCTCCCGTCCAGTGGGAAAGGAGCCTTCAGTGCTTTTTTATACCAGGGACAAGATCAGATGATGGAATAATAGAGAGGCTTCCACACCCAACCCGGCCTCTCCCTGCCCAGTGGGAAAGGAGCCCCATCCCTTCAGTGCATCCCTGCAGCCTGGAAGGTGTAAGTCGGATACACTCCTCTGCAGCTCGGGCTCCCAGGCTTTTTTATACCACGGACAAGCTCAGAGAAGAGAGGCGCAAGAAATGCAGATGATGGAAGTTCTAGTAAGAAACAAGATGCTCGAGGAACTGAACAGGTCAGGCAGCATCTGTGGGGGGGGTGGGGGGGGGGATGGTGAGAATGGACAATTGACATTTCGGGTTGAGACAGCCCAGATGAAAGATCTCGACCGGAAACTTGATTGATCATTTCTCTCCACAAAGCATTCAGTTTTTCACTGACGTTTTGCTTTCCACAGCCCTTCAAGTGAAGAATCTCCCTGACTTCAGCCATGTCAGTCCTGGCTCCAATGGAAGGCCTGGTCTCCCTCACTCTGGACACAGACCACAAGATTCATTCTTTCCATCAAAATAAACTTTATTCACCATAACAAATATTCTCAGGTGGTGCTCTTTTACATTCATTAAAACCGATCAGACCTTTGCCACTCATGTGACCCCTGGGGTGGTTCACTACTACAATAATAGAGAGGCTTCCTCACCCAACCCGGTCTCTCCCTGTCCAGTGGCAGAGGAACCCTGTCCGTTTTCCTGAGCGTCCTGGGAACCGCCTGAAGATCAGTGTCACTCGGCTGCCGTGGCACAGACCCTTGCATCTTTCTCCACATCCGTCCGCAAAGAGCTGAGAGACGGTCTCATCTCCACTGCATCAATCTCGGGGCAGCGCGCTGAGGGAGTGATGCTCCGGTGTGCAGCAAGGATCAGACTGGGAGGGCTCCTCTCACCGCCGGCCAGGCGAGGTCTTGGTGACTGACGGTGAGATCTGCTGATGGTCCGGACTGTCGCTCAGGGAACCACCACACCAGGTACATCCAATCGTTGTCCTGCAGTAACTGTGGGGCATTCCGTGCTGACCACTGCCTGATAGACCTCTGGTCAACGTGCTGGTCTGAATGAATGTAACCCATTTCATTAACACACGGTTCACATCGAGAGTGCGATGAAGCTACAAAAGGTAGTGGATTCGGCCCAGTACATCACAGGGAGAGCCCTCCCAACCACTGAGCACATCGACATGAAATGCTGCCGGAGGAAAGCAGCGTCCATCATCAGAGATCCTCACCACCCAGGCCGTGCTCTCTTCTCGCTGCTGCCATCAGGCAGAAGGTACAAGAGCCTCAGGACTCGCAGCATCAGGTTCAAAAACAGTTACTCGCCCCCAAAGATCAGGCTCTTCAACAATAGGGGATAAATACACACACCTGCCCGTCCATTGAGATGGTCCCACAACCAGAGTCACGCAGTGAAAGACACTGTCATTTCATCTTCTTTATTTATTTGTTTGTATTTGTACAGTTTGTTGTTCTCTGCACACCGGTTCATCTTTCATTGATCCTGTTACTATTTTATAGATTTTCTCAGTGTGGCCGCAGGAAATTAAATCCCAGGGTTGTATGTGCTGACATTTCGGAACTCTGATGATAAAATGTACTTTGAGCTCGAGTTTCGGGAACTTCGTTCTCAGCCACACTCACAGCCAATCAGCGAGCAGTGCTGGGAGAGGCCGCCTCTCATTGGTTGCGGTCAGTGGCAGTGGGCGGGACGCAGAGCGCCCGGAGCGGAATGCGGTCCGGTGTTTGGAACCGGGAGCGATTGGACCCGGGGCGAGGCCGGAGATCGGGGGCAGCTCCTCGGGCAAAGGTGCAACACGGGCCGGGGTTCCGACTGCGGAGATGGAGAAACTGGTGGGGATCGCATGAGATGGTTCAGGTGCACGGAGGGTGCCCGGCCTTTCTCCCCGGTGGATCGGGGCCTGTTGCCCGCAGCTACCGCCGGGAGACTGGAGCTGCCCCGCTGCGGCTGCTGACTGATCTCTGGTTCCCTCACCTCTCTCCTGTGCAATCCGGTAGACTGAGGGCGAGGGTGAACGAGACACAAAGTGTTTTAGAACAGGAGCCGGCGTGGCCATTCGGCTCCTTGCGCCAGCTCTGCCCTTCACTCGGAGCATGGCTGATCTTTGACCTCAGTGCCATTTTCCTCCCAAGTTCCCGTCATCGCTGAGCCCCTAAATTTGCCGTTTGAATTTAAAAACCTCGTGGAGACACTTCCAAAGGTTCACCACACTCAGGGTGAGGAAATCTCTCCTCATCAGACTTGCTGAGGTGGCCTCTTATTTCCAGTCTCTGACCCCCAGTTCCACACCCACAGGGGAAACATCATTCCTGCCTCAACCTGTCAATATTCTGTGAGACTGTGTCTGTGTCAGTGAGACCACTGATTTCTCTAATTGTGAGACAGTCCCGGTCAGTATAATCTCTCTCAGGACACGACCTCACCCCCCAAATCAATCTGGGAAACCTTTTCATTCCCTTCATCCCACAGGCTGACTCTGGGAGGGAGACCGGACCTGTACACAGTGTTCCATGTCCGCTCTCACCAGGACCCCAAATACCTTCAGAGGAGATCTGTATTCTTGTATTCAAACCTTCCTTCCCATTCAGTGCTCTCCATCGAATATAGAACTCAACAGTGAACAGATGCACCCCTCTCAGACGGGAATTGAAAGGGCAAGTGTTCCCACAGTTAGAGCTTCAGGCCGAGAGCCTCGGAGTAGGCAGAGAAACACGGGGGGGGGGGGGGGGGGGGAGGGGGTGGTGTATGTGGGAGCCGGAGCCCAGCTGTGTGGTTTGTGTGTCAGAATCAGGTTCAATATTTCCAGCATCTGTGGTGAAATGTGTTGTTTTGTGCCAGCAGGACATTGCAATACACAGTAATAAAAACTATAAATTACAATGAGAATATATTAAAATATATTTAAAAAGTAATGACAAGAGAGAGGGAAAATACTGAGGAGGTGTTCGTGGGTTCATTGTCCGTTCAGAAATCTGATGGCGAGTGGAAGAAGCTGTTCCTGAAATGCTGAGTGTGTCTTAAAACCATAAGACATAGGAGCAGTAGGCCATTCAGCCCATCGAGTGTGCTTCAATCATGGGCTGATCCAATTCACACAAAGCATCCACTTTTAAATCCATTGCTTATCAATTCAAATGTCTCATTCCTGTGTCATTGGCCGCAGGTCATGTGTCTGGCCTTTAACACCCGGTCATTGGCTCTGGTCCAAGCAGCCTCCATCTATTGTCCTCTTCCCATCAAGGGACAGTTGCTGACTCATGGCTCTTTGTTCTCAGTCAGCAATGAGCTTGAATTACCTCAGGCATTCACAAGTCTGCATGTTATAGCCACCCAAAGAACACCTCACAAACAACTCCTTACTTGGAAATGCAGAAATGCAGTCCAGCAGACTACCTGAGGAGTCTTTGTGCCTTCTTTAAAACACTAATTAAGTCCAGCATGTCAAGCTCACAAAATGGAGAATCGAGTGTCTTCACAAAATGGCAGCCTCCATCCCCCAAGCACACGGCAAGAACAAAGACTGCTTCCACTGTCCTTGATTCATTTGAATTCACTGATTTGAAGATTGTCATTCTTTCTGGCCAACACACCCAATGACTTGGCCTCCACAGCCGCTCATGGCAACAAACTCCACAGATTTACCACCCTCTGACTAAAGTAATTTCTCCACATCTCAATTCCAAACTGACGTCCTTCAATCCTGAAGTCGTGCCCTCTTGTCCTAGACTCCCTTACCACGGGAAATAACTGCCATAACTAATCTGTTCAGGCCTTTTAACATTTGGAGTGTTTCTGTGAGATCCCCCCTCATTCTCCTGAACTCCAGGGAATACAGCCCAAGAGCTGCCAGACATTCCTCATACGGTAACCCTTTCATTCTTGCAATCATTCTAGTGAATCTTCTCTGAACCCTCTCCAATGTTAGTATATCCTTTCTAAATTAATGAGCTCAAAACTGCACACAATAATCTAAATGTAGTCTCACGAGTGCCTTAGAAACACAGAAACATAGAAAACCTGCAACATAATACAGGCCCTTCGGCCCACAAAGCTGTGCCAAACGTGTCCTTACCTGAGAACTTCCTAGGCTTACCCATAGCTCTCTATTTTTCTAAGCTCCATCAAGGAGTCTCTTAAAAGACTCTCGTTTCCGCCTTCACCACCACCGCTGGCAGCCCATTCCACACACTCACCACTCTCTGCCTGACATCTCCTCTGTACCTATTTCCAAGCACCTTAAAACTATGCCTTATCGTGCTAGCCATTTCAGCCCTGGGAAAAAGCCTCTGACTATCCACATGATCAATGCCTCTCATCATCTTATACACCTCTATCAGGTCACCTCTCATCCTCGGTCACTCCAAGGAGAAAAGGCCGAATTCAATCAACCTGTTTTCATTAGGCATGCTCCCCAATCCAGACAACATCCTTGTAAATCTCCTCTGCACCCTTTCTATGGTTTCCACATCCTTCCTGTAGTGAGGCGACCAGAACTGAGCACAGTACTCCAAGTGGGGTCTGCCCAGGGTCCTATATAGCTGCAGCATTACCTCTCTGCTCCTAAATTCAATTCCACAATTGATGAAGGCCAATACACCATACACCTTCTTAACCACAGAGTCAACCTGCGCAGCTGCTTTGAGTGTCCTATGGACTCGGACCCCAAGATCCCTCTGATCCTCCACATTGCCGTCTTACCATTAATACTATATTCTGCCATCATATTTGACCTACCAAAATGAACCACCTCACACTTACCTGGGTTGAACTCCATCTGCCACTTCTCAGCCCCATTTTGCATCCGATCAATGTCCCGCTGTAACCTCTGACAGCCCTCCACACTATCCACAACACCCCCAACCTTTGTGTCATCGGCAAACTTACTAACCCATCCCTCCACTTCTTCATCCAGGTTATTTAAGGTTGGAATGACATTTTGTAATTTTCCAGTCCTCAGGAACCATTCCAGAATATAGTGAATTCTGAATGATCATTCCTAATGCCTCCTCATTCTCTTCAGCAATCTCCTTCAGAATCGAATCCTGGGATTTAGTCCCATCTGGTGCAGGTGATTTATCTACCTTCAGACCTTTCAGTTTCCCAAGCTCCTTCTCCCTAGAAATAGCAATTACACTTACGTCTGCCCCCGATATTCTTCAACTTCCAGCATACCACAGGCTCTTCCACAGTGAAGAGTAATGCAAAATACAGATTGAGTTCATCCACCATTTCCATGTCCCCCATTACCACCTCTCCAGTGTCGTTTTCCAATGATGCAATATGTACTCTTTCCTCTTTTTACTCCTTATATTTCAGAAAAAAGTTTTAGTATTAGTTTTAGAACTAGTTTTAGTTCATATTGTTGGCTAGCATACTTTCATATTTCGTCTTTTCCCTCCTTATCGCTTTACAGTTGCTTTTTTAGTTGTTTTTAAATTTTCCCAATTCTCGAACCTCCCACCAATGTTCGCTCTGTTTTACACCCTCTCTTTTACTTTTTGTTGGCTTTAACTTCCCTTGTCAGCCATGGTTGAGTCATCCTGCCTTTAGAATAATTATTCTTCTTTGTGTTGGGCTTGAAATTCTGCCCTGTGTTCGTTTGGAAGAGAGACAACCAACACCGGAATATTACAAAACTTGGGTTTATTGCAGAATTCGTAACTGGCACAGCAAATCCACGGAGTCGCTGGAGAAGGCGCGTTCCGACTTCCCCTTACAATCTGCTCTTATTTATACCCCTTTTCCCCCCAGCACAACCCCCCGCTACATATTAGGTAATATCGGGCACTTGTGTCCATCTTATTGGCCCGATGCCATACACTCACGAGTTACCTGTTTCTTTTGTTTACTGAATCGCGTGACACTAGTAGTTTCGGTGTAGCGGAATCCCCAGTTTCGCTTCCCCCCCTCCCTCGCATTCCGGTCTCCTAATATTACGTGAGCCACTCCTGACCTGTAATGGCAGTCTCGAATTAACCCTAACATTAACCCTAACATTTGGAATGTATCTATCCTGTGCCTTCCAAACAGTTCCCAGAAACTCCATCTGCTGTTATCCCTGCTCGTGTTCCTTTCCGGTCAAATTTCTCCAGCTCCTCTCTCAGACCTCTGAAATTGTCTTTACTCCATGTAATACTGATATATCTGACTTTCACTTCTCTCCCTTAAATTGCAGGGTGAATTATTTCATATTATGATCACAGTCTCCAAAGGATTCCTTTACCTTAAACTCCCGAATCAAATCAAGTTCATTCTAGAACACCCAGTCTAAGAATAGCAGATTCCCCAGTGGTCTCAACCACAAGCTGTTCTTGTAAATATATCTGGTGTCATTCTACAAATACTCTCAGAATTCTGAAAACTTTCCTCCGACATCTACCCTGAACTTTCCTTCAGTCGCCTCAAATGGATGTCCACTGGTATTGGCCACTTTCACCCTGGGAAAAATGTGCTGGCTTTCCAATCTATCTGTGCCTCTTATCATCGTGCACACTGTTATCAGTCTCCTCTCATCCTCCTTTGCTCTGTGGAGAAGGAAAACTCTGATTTTAAACCTCCATCCGCTGCCTTGTGGCCATACCCACCCATGGGAAAGGCTTTGGGAGTAAACCCCGAGGAAGAAATCCGGAGCCGGGTTCCCCGAGGCAGTTTGATGTTGTTTACAACTTCACTCTGGCAACCCCTGTGACGACACTGGTGCCAAGCTGTATCGGTGCTTGCCCTTCCCTTGGACTCCATCAGTGACGTGGACGGGGAGATCCCACTGCATGGGCAACAGCCGGTTCTTCAAATCTTCCTTGCCCAGACTGCCTACTACTATGTCCATAATATGACGCTGGGCACAGGAGTGTCGGTACAGGAGGTGACTCTGACAGGAAATGATAAAGTAGTGCTGGTGGGGGTGTGCAGGGGTGGAGGTGTTGATCCGCCTTTCAGCTTGGGGAAAGTAACTGTTTTTGAGTCTGGTTGTCCTGACGTGGATGCTACGTGGCCTCCTCCCTGATGGGAGTGGGACAAACAGTTCATGAGCAAGGTGTGTGTGTTCCTTCATGATGTTCCTGGCCCTTTTCCCACCCCTTTCTGAATATACGTCGTTGATGGCCGTGACTCATTGGGCAGTTTTGACTGTTGTGAAATCTATCTCGCTCAACCTTTCCTCATTAAACATGCTCCCTAATCGAGGCAGCTTCCTGTAAATCTCTGCACATCTTCAGCTGTACATTGCAATGCATAATAATAATAATAATAATAATAATAATAATAATAATAAACTATTCAATAACAAGAAGAAATGTATATAAAATAAAAATTAGTACATAGTGCAAAAAGAGAAAAAAGTTGAGGAAGTGTTCTGGGGTTCACTGTCCATACAGAAATCTGACGCTGGAGGGGAAGATATTGTTCCAAAAACATTGAGTGTGTGTCTTCAGGCTCCTGTACCTCCCTCGTGATGATAGCAATCAGAAGAGGGCATGTCCTGGGTGACTGGGGGTCCTTTATGAAGGGTGACACCTTTTTGAGGCATCAGCTGCTGAACATATCCTCGATGCTGGGGAATCCAATGTCCATGATGGAGCTCGGTGAGTTTATAACTTTCTGCAGCTTTTCCCGATCCTGTGCAGTGACCCCTCCATCCTCGATGGTGAGGCAACCCGTTAACGTGTTTCCATTTGTGATTGTCTTTGGCATCTGTGTCCCTCACAATTTTACACACCTCGATAAGGTCACCCTTCAGTCTTCTGCGCTGTGAAGAATAAAGTTCAGCCTGGTCCACCTTTCCCTGTGACTCAGTCCCTTGACCACCAACAGTGTCCTTGTAAATGTCATTTTGTCGTGCTGGGCTCATCAGGACTCATTCACTGTGGTGACGACACGTGACTCCCCGGCGTGAAGCACAGGGTAATGTCGATGGAGCTGAGGGCTCGAGAAGAATGATAAATGTAAGTGATTCTGTAGATTCCTGATATCCAGAGCAACACACACACACACACACACACGCACACACGCACACGCACACACACACTCACACTCACACACACGCGCACACGCACACACGCACTCACACACGCACTCACACTCACACACACACACGCGCACACACACACACAAACACACACACACTCACTCGCACACTCACTCGCACACACACACGCACACACACACGCACACACTCACACGCACACACTCACTCGCACACACACACACACACTCACAAACAGACACACACACTCACACACGCACACACACACTCACGCACACACTCACACGCACACACACACTCACACACTCACTCGCACACACACTCACACACAGACACGCGCACACACACACAAACACACACACACTCACTCGCACACTCACTCGCACACACACACACACACTCACACACACACGCACACTCACTCACACACACACTCACACACGCACACACACAATCACGCACACACTCACACGCACACACACACACACTCACACACACACTCACACACAGACACGCGCACACACACACACACAAACACACACACACTCACTCGCACACTCACTCGCACACACACACACACGCACACACACACTCACACACAGACGCACACACTCACACGCACACACTCACTCGCACACACACACACACTCACACACAGACACACACACTCACACACACACTCACGCACACACTCACACGCACACACATGCACACACTCACACACACATACTCACTCGCACACACACACACACTCACACACAGACACGCGCACACACACACAAACACACACACACTCACTCGCACACACACACACGCACACACACACTCACACACACACACACACTCACACGCACACACTCACTCGCACACACACACACTCACACACAGACACACACACTCGCACACGCACACACACACACTCACACACTCACTCGCACACACACTCACACACACACGCACACACACACTCACACACACACACACACACTCACACGCACACACTCGCTCGCACACACACACTCACACACAGACACACACACTCGCACACGCACACACACACTCACACACTCACACACAGACACGCGCACACACACACACAAACACACACACACTCACTCGCACACTCACTCGCACACACACACTCACACACACACGCACACACTCACACACACACTCACTCGCACACACACACACACACACACACTCTCACACACACACACAGACACACACACACACACTCACTCACTCACACACGCACGCACACACACACACACACACGCACACACACACACGCACACACACACACCACACACACACACACAGACACAGACACACACACACACACACACACACACACACAGACACACACACACACACACTCACTCACTCACACACACACACAGGTACACACACACACACACACACACACACACACACACACACACACACACACACACACACACACACACACACACACACACACACACAGTGCTGGAGGAACTCAGCAGGCCAGGCAGCATCTGAGTAACTCCATTGGTCAGGCTCAGCTATGGACGTTGCATCCTAGCTGTCTACATTGCCGGTGTGCAGGTCAGGGCAGTACGATCTGGAGAACAAGCTGTTGTCCAGGCAGGAGGCTCCCACTCTCCGTGTAGCTGATGAATCCCGAGGAAGAGCAGAGACCGATACAGTCTGACACCAGCATCGTTGCAGGCTTTGCCAGTCAGCATTGAACTCAACGTCGAACTGCCTCAGGGACTCCAGCTCAGGATTTTTCCTCGGGGTTTACCACCGATGCCTTCCCCATGAGTGGGTATAGCTGCAGAGCAGGGGAGGTGAGAGATCAGAGTTTTCCTTCTCCTCTATGAGCTGCCAGCCATGGGTGTCTCGCTCTTTCTGCCCAAAAGGCAGCATCTATGGAGAGGAATAATCGACATTTTGGGCCTGACTCCACATCGGTGTTGCTCTGGGAGAATGAGCCCCACTGAGAGTGTACCACACCTTTGATCTGGCCAGGGTTTGGTTCTCACCCTCTGGGGAGGCAGTTGGAGCCCACACCCTGTGTACGTGGAGGTTGGAGTGGGTGTGGTCCCACTCCCCAACCCCATGGACTGAGATCAGTTGAGTTGTGTGGCTTCTGTCTGTACTCTCCTGACACTCTCTGTGTCATACGACCCAAACACATTGGAGCGGAATTAGGCCTTTCATCCCATCCCCTCCTCTCTGTCATTCCAACATGGTGGATTTATGATCCATCTCCAACCCATTCCCCGGCCTTCCTCCCATAACCTTTGATACCCTTACTGATCAATAACCTGTCAACATCCATGTTAAACGTACCCAATGACATGGTCTCCACAGAAATCTGTGGCAATGAATTCCACACACCCACAAACATATTGGGAAAGAAATTCCTCCTTCTCTCTGTTCTGAAGGGGAGTCCTTCCAATCTGAGAAGGTGACCACTGCTCCCAGACATCCCGTGACAGGAAACACCCTCCACATCCACTCTGTCTCGGCTTTTCAATATTCAGTTGGTTTAAATGAGATCCACCCACACTCCCTATTCTTCTAAACTCCGGTGAGTACAGGGCAGAGTCATCAAATGTTCCTCACACATTAACCCTTTCATTCCTGGGATCATTCCGGAGAACCACATCTCAACCATCTCAAACACCAGCATATTCTATGTTAGTGGAGGGTCCCAGAGCTGTTCAGAATACTCCCGATGCAGTCTAACCAATGCCTTATAATGCCACTGTGTTACAGACTTGATTTTATATCCCAGACCTCTCGAAATGGATGATACATTGCATTTGCCTTCCATTCCACTGACTTCACCTGTAATTTGCTGTTTTGGGAGTTCTGCATGAGGACCCAGATGTCCCTTTGCTCCTCTGAATTCTGAATTTGCTCCCCTTTTGAAAACATTCCGTGCCTTTATTCCTTCCACCAAACTACATGACCAGAAACTTCCCATCACTGCACCTGCCCCTTCAACAGGACTTTGGATGATGGAGTCTGAAGCAACACACAAAAATCTGAGGTGGAAAGGGTCTCGGGAGTCCTGGTGTAGGATCCCTTAAAGGTTAATTTGCAGGTTGATTCTCCGGTGAGGAAGGCAAATGCAACGTCAGCATTCATTTCAAGAGGACGAGTGTATGAAAGCAAGGATGTAATGTTGAAACTTTATGAAGCGTTGGTGAGGCTGATTTGGAGTATTGTGAGCAGGTTTGGGCCTCTTATCTCAGAAAGAATGTTCTGAAACTGAGAGAGTTCAAAGGAGGTTCACAAGAATGAACGGCTTGTCATAGGAGCTCTGTGTCAGTGTTCACTAAATTCGGAAGAATGAGGGGTGACCTCATTGCAACCTTCAAATGGTGAAAGGCCTTGGCAGAGTGCATGTGTGGAGGGTGTTTCCTGTGGTGGGAGAGTCTAAAACCAGAAGACACAGCCTCAGGACGGAGGGGCATCCTTTCAGAATGGAGATGAGGAGGAATTTCTTTAGCCAGAGGGTGGTGAATCTGTGGAATTTTTTGCCACAGGCAGCTGTGGAGGTCAAGTCTTTCTATTTAAGGCAGAGGTTGATAGATTTTTGACTGGTCTGGACATGAAGGGATATGGAGAGAAGGCAGGAGATTGGGGCAAAGAGGAAAATTGGATCAGCCAGGTTGAAATAGCCGAGCAGACTCGATGGGCCATTGAGTTTCTATATGTTATGGTCATATGGTCTGTTCAAATGATAATTAAACACCTTCACTGTCCACCATCTGCAAGTTCACTGATCAGCTCACCCACATTCTCATCCAAATCAATAATGTATTAGTCTGTTTATCAGATCATAAAAGAAATAGGATGATGCGACTGATTGTTTGATAATTAGATGAATATGATTTCAGCAAGACTTCTGTTCAAATTCACCTTTTCCCATCTTCCCTGTGGAAAATGTTTCTCTTCAGCTCTTAAATATTTTCCACTCTCACCTCACATCCATGAAATTACCGACCATGGCACCACTCTCTGCTTCCTATCACAAACAAATGTTTTATCCCCACAAGGATCTCTCTGAGTGCTGTGGTGATGCTCTCCCTGATCAACATCACAACTCCCCCTCCTCTCCCACCCCCACTTCTGTCACGTCCTTTGTATCTGTAGCACAGTGAGGTGGTTTTGATCTTATTCAATGGGAGAGCAGGTGTGAGGGGCTGAATGGCCTCCTCTTGCTGCTATTTCTGATGTTCAGAGCAGTGAACAGACTGAACTGAAGGAGGATAGAAGGGGTCGGGGAATAAATGGAGGAGTAGAACAGGACGGTGTTCCGAAGTGAACAGACATCTGGCAAGTGAGCGGCTTTAAAACTGAGTCTGGAAGGTTCCAGGATTAGCCTGTTCTTGTTAGAGTGAATAGCGGGACTGGAGGGATGAGGGACCCCTGGCTGACGAGGGTCATTGAGGCTCTGGTCAGGATGGAGGCGTGTGTGAGGGGAAAGAGGCTGAGCTCCTCGAGGGGTAGAAGGGGTGTGGGGAACACTAAAAAGGGAAACTCAGATGGACATGAAGTGGACATGAGATAGCTTTAGGGGGTCAGATAAAGGTGATTCCGAACAGATTCTGTGAGTCTGTGGGAAACAGAAGGGTAACTGGTGAGGGAATATGTCCCTTGAAGGATCAGTGTGGTCATCTCTGTGTGGAGACACAGCAGATGGGTGAGGTCTGAAATAAATACTTCTCATCTGTATTCACTGTGGAGAAGGTGATGGAAGCTGGGGAATTCCGGGAGGAGAATACGAATGTCCTGAAACATACCGACATTACAAAGGAGGCTGGCCAGCTTAAACACAGAAAGCTGAATAAATCCCGGGGTCTGATCCAGTGTATCCTCTGTCATGGTGGGAATCCAGGGAAGAAATTGCTGGGACCCTGGCTGTGATTTTTCATACACTGAACACAGAACAGTACAGCACAGGAACAGGCCATTCGGCCCACGCTGTCTGTGCTGACCATGATGTAATCACATTTGCCTGCAAATGACCCAAACCCTCCATTCCCTGTCTGTTCATTTCCCTGTTTAAATGTCTGTTAAACATCACGATCGTATCTGATTCCACCACTCCCCATCCCGGCCGAGCATTCCAGGAAGATACCACTCATTGTGTCCAATAACATTCCTTGAACATCCCGGTTCAACTTTGACCCTCTGACTTTAAAGCTTTACCCTTCATGTTGTGTCCTCGGGGAGATTACACTGACTGAGACTGTCTCATAATTAGAAGAATAAGGGTTGATCTCACTAGCAAGGACACAGTCTCACTGGGTATTGACAGGGTAGAGGCAGGAATGATGGGGTGTGGAACCAGGGGTCACAGACTCACAAT
This sequence comes from Hemitrygon akajei, assembly GCF_048418815.1. Lineage (NCBI taxonomy): Eukaryota > Metazoa > Chordata > Chondrichthyes > Myliobatiformes > Dasyatidae > Hemitrygon > Hemitrygon akajei. The sequence continues at coordinate 189,828,671 of NC_133125.1, read as the reverse complement.
CAGAGGTCGCCTCAGCAGGACTGAGATGAGGAAAACTTCCTCTCCCAGTGTGTGATGGAATTCTCTACAAATGATTTCTGGATTTAAGGGGAAAAGAGAAGATGGGATGGTGCAGGAAATTGGCACTGAAGTCAATGATCAGCCAAGTTCTGAGTGAAGAGTAGAACAGGTGAAAGGGGACGAATGGCCACTTCTTGTCCCGTTTCTTACTTTCATGAAACACTAACCGATCTTTGTGTCTTTTAATGTTTTGGTCTTCAGTCTGTTGGATTACACAGGGGAGCGGTAACCAATGCACTCTGTGTAGAGCATCCTCTGTACCCCGTGTTGACTGTATTCACTCCACTGCCCCCAGTGTTCGTAACAGTATGCAGAGTTTGTTGTATTCTTACCTCATCAATCTCCTATAAACCTTCTCCTCTCACCTTATATTTACTTCCTGTAGAATTTGAAATTCCCACACTGGGAACAAGGAGAGTGATTCCCCACAACTCCTGCTGGACAGTGGGGAGCAGCGGGTGTGCACTTGGCATCTGCTGACACACTCCGTCCCGACAGGGTGGGAGCAGAGTTTGAGAGCGAATAACTGGAGCAATTCCCCCACCTGCTGGGCGCACAGCTCTCTCTCTCTCTCTCTCTCTCTCTCTCTCTCTCTCTCTCTCTCTCTCTCTCTCTCTCTCTCTCTCTCTCTCTCTCTCTCTCTCTCTCTCGCTCTCGCTCTCGCTCTCGCTCTCGCTCTCTCTCTCTCTCTCTCTCTCTCTCTCTCTCTCTATTACAATTTTTAATTAAACTAAATAAATAAGTATACGTAGAACATAGAATAGTACAGCACAGTACAGGCCCTTCGGCCCACAAGGTTTTGCCGACACAAACCCTGCCTCCCATATAACCCCCCACTTTATTTTCCTCCATATACCTACCAGTCTCTTAACTTTCACTAGTGTATCTGCCTCCACCACTGACTCAGGCAGTGCATTCCACGCACCAACCACTCTCTGATGAAAAACCTTCCTCTAATATCCTCCTTGAACTTCCCTCCCCTTACCTTAAAGCCATGTCCTCTGTATTGAGCAGTGGTGCCCTGGGAAAGTGACGCTGGCTGTCCACTCTATCTATTCCTCTTAATATCTTGTACACCTCTATCATGTCTCCTCTCATCCTCCTTCTCTCCAAAGAGTAAAGCCCTAGCTCCCTTAATCTCTGATCATAATCCATACTCCCTAAACCAGGCAGCATCCTGGTAAATCTCCTCTGTATCCTTACCAATGCTTCCACATCCTTCCTATACTGAGGCGACCAGAACTGGACACAGTACTCCAAGTGTGGCCTAACTAGAGTTTTATAGAGCTGCATCGTTACTCCGCGTCTCTTCAACTCTGTCCGCCGACATATGAAAGCTAACACCCCATAAGCTTTCTTCACTACCCTATCTACCTGTGAGGCAACTTTCAGGGATCTGTGGACATGTACCCCCAGATCTCTCTGCTCCTCCACACTACCAAGTATCCTGTCATTTACTTTGTACTCTGCCTTGGAGTTTGTCCTAATCGCCGGCGCTGTAAAGCGATTGCACTACCGCCAGGTTGCCGTGCCCAACTACCATAAATGTCCACACAACAGCAGAACATCAGTTTCCTGTAGGAATCGGTCTCTACGCGAATCCCTTTCCCAGTCGTCAGTCTGCACTATCCCCAACCTGCAACATTTTGTTGCCCGAAACGTGGACATCACTTCTCCCTATAGATGCTGCCTAGCCTGCTGTGTTCCACCCTGCACCGTGAATCTGCACAGATCTTTGTGCTGCTCGCCATCGCCACCGTCTGGTTGCAAACGGCAATGCAATGAACTCACCTCGGCGCTGAACCGATTCCACAACCTCCGGACTCACCTTTCATGTCTCGACAATTGATGTTCTCAGGATTATTTATTTATTCATTTATTTATTATTTTCACCACGCATTGGTTGTTTACCAGTCTCTGTGTGGATTTTCATTCTATTGTGTTTCTACGTACACACATTTTAATTATATTTTATTAACTTACTTATGGTAATTTGAGCCATTTTGTGTGCGATACATGTGGGTGCTTGTGGTCTGGAGAAATGTTGTTTCATTTGGTTCTATATCTGTACAGTCGGATGACAATAAACTTGAACTTGAGAGGAAATTTTTTTTTTTGGAACATTTCAGTCGCTGTGTTGACCTGACAGGTTAAATACTGAGAGGATATTTGCCCTGGTGGTGCATGGTGCGAGGGGTTTGTCGGGGTTTTGAATAGCAGTTGGATCAGAGATATCAGAAATTCTGCAGATGCTGGAAATCCAGAGCAACACATACAAAATGCTGGATGAATTCAGCAGGTCGGGCAGCATCCATGGAGAGGAATAAAGAGTCGACGTTTCAGACTGAGATCTGATTTTTTTTCAGATTCAGATTGGGTTTATTTATCACATGTACAAGGCAACATACAGTGAAATACGTTGTTCGTATTAACAACCAACACAACCTCAGGATGTGCCGGGGGCAGCCCGCAAGAGTCACCACACATCCCAGCACCAACTCAGCATTTGTATGTCCACAATGTTCAGTAAAGCTACACAGACCACAGAGACAACACGACACAACAAACAACAACAGCAAAACAAGCCCCTTGCTGCTCTCCCATTCACCCTCTCACACACAAAGTCCGACAACTACAGGACCGGCCTCTGGGCCTCCTGTCCAGGAGTTGCCCATCCAGTTGCAACTTCCGGACTTCCCAAAGACCGTTTGGGCTTTGAACGTCGGTATCGACTCTCACACTGATTGATGACGGGCGGCTGATTTGGTGTTGTTACCTACCCCATAACTGGGTGTCTGACCAGCAGAGAAAGAAGAATCCGTTGGAGTCTGGTGATACCAAACTAAAGGTGTTTATTCATAAAAATAAGCAAAACCATATCAATAATGCAAATATATAGATAATACACGTTAGCAATAATACCTAAAAGTGTGGGAATAATAATAATCAATAATAAACAAGCTCTATCGATGTCTAGGGGATAATGAATTGTCATGGGAAAGTATAAAGTTCAGTTCAGTTCATACGTACTGAGGTAGATATTGGTTGTTGTTATTGTAATCGTTGGAGAGAGAGAGAGAGAGAGAGCGAGCGAGATGTAACAGCTACAGTCAGGCAAACCTTCCTTTATGTTCTTGATCCGTCGTTTCGTTGTGGCCATTCAGGTATGACCCCTCTGTCCTTCAGCTGGACCGTTCTTCCGTGGTGGACTCATCACTCTGGCATGAGTGGACACACACACAAGCCCCCACCGGCCCTGCTGTAACACTGTGAGTTAAACTGACCGATCTCTTTGTTCGTTCCCGATGCCCCACACCTTCACGTGGGTTCCAACACTCAAGCAGTGCTCACTAGTGTGTCTCCTGGTGTGTCTGAAGGGTGTCTCTCCAGACCTCACTTTTATCCCCACTCACGGGGTCTCAGTTGTCAATCAATTTTGAATGGCTGTGTCCATCAAACCAGCCCACTCCGGCTGTCCACTGAGGAATGTTAATGAACAGAATGGTACAAGATAAATAACCCTCTCAGAAGTCATAATACCGTGAATCAACAAGTCTCTCTCCCATCCCTTGTCTCTCTCTTATCTGTAGCAGATGTTCTTGCATGTTTTCTTTTCCATCTCTCTCTCTCATGAGCAGCATAGCAACAGTAATGGTTTGTGATTCTCCCGTGGTGGGGGGGGGGGGGGGGGGGGGGGAGGGGAAACAATACCTGCCAGTCTGTAACTGTGCTACAAGTTCATCTCCTTTATTCCGTATACTGCACACATTCAAATTTAACACTTTCAGTCCTGGATCCTTTTCAGTTTTGTCTGCCTTTTACATTACAACTCATCCAGTTGATTTTAGTTTTGCCTTATCGACAGCCTCCCCTCACTACACATTGCCTCTGTTTGTAAACCAGCCACCTCATCTTCAGCCCTGTCACCTGCCTTTCCTACGACACTTCTTGCATTGAAATACAGGCAGCTCAGGACACTGGATGCACAATGTCCAGCCTTTCATTCCTGACTTTGAGGTCTTACCAGCATCTGCCTCCATAACCTCTCCACGAACTGTTCTGACACTCTGGTTCCCATTCCCCTGCAACTCTAGTTTAAACCCCACTGTACAGCATTAACAAACCTTCCTGCCCGGATATTATTCCCCCTCCAGTTCAGGTGCAAACCGTCCCTTCTGTACAGGTCCCACCTTCCCTGGAAGAGAGCCCAATGATTCAAAAACCTCTGCCCTCCTTAACACAGCAACTTCTTAGCCAGGTGTTAAACTGCATAATCTTCCTAGTTCTGGGCTCACCAGCATGTGACATGTGTAGCAATACTGAGATCACAACACTGGATGTCCTGCCCTTTAACTTATCAGCGAACTCCCTGTGCAGAGCCCCATCGCTCGTAAATAATACTATTGTTGTCTGCGTGATTTGTTTTCTCTCTCTGCACATTGGGTGTTCAATGTCTTTTCCTAAAATGTGTTCTGTTGGGTTTTTGTTCTGTGACTGCCTGTCAGGAGACAAACCTCATGGTTCCATAAGGTATACGTACTTTGATAATAAATGTACTTTAAACGGTGAAATCTGAAGGCCTCCTTCCTACACCAGCTCCTTAGCCAGGCGTTAAACTGTATGATCTTCCTGTTTCTGGCCTCTCTAGCACGTGGCACGGGCAGCAATCCTGGGATCAGAACCCTGGGTCCTGTCCTGGAACTTAGCACCGAACTCCTTAAACTCAGATGGAGGGACTGCTTTGTCGAGCACTTTCACTCCATCCGCCTCAAAATGCACCATTTCTTGGTGACCTCCTACATCAACTCAATCTCTCATTGCAGAATCTCGTGTTAAATGCTCGAGAAACTAAATCAAAAACAGAAAATATCAGAATCCACAGGATGGGTGGTGTTTGAATAAAAGATGCTGGAAATCGAGAGCAACTTACACAAAATGCTGGAGAAACTCAGCAGGCCAGGCAGCGACTATGGAGAAGTGTAAACAGTAGACGATTCAGGCTGTGACCCTTCATCAGGGCAGGAAAGGAAGGGGAAAGGTGGGGGAGGGGAGGAAGAAGTACAAAGTGACGGGTGATAGGTGGAGATTTCGGCAGAGATAATCGGTGTGAAATATGAACTCCATGGATTGTGACTGACCGGGTGAATGCTTCCGACATTTTACCCTCCTCACTCACCCTCTCCATCTGCCCATCATCTTTGTCACTGCCACCTCTCACCTCACAGCTTCTGACACATTTCCACACTCCACCCCTCCCTCGTGTCTTTATCACCCCCTCACCTGCCAGCTCTTACCCTGGCTTTCCATCCAAATCCTACACCGGTCATCTCCGCTCTCACTTTCAGTCCAGTGGGAGGACATTGAGCCAAAACGTCAATTATCCATTTCCCTCTATAGATGCTGCCTGACACGCTGAGATTCTCCAGCCTGTTACCGTCACGTGTCCCACCTCCCCAAGATTCACCTTGACCTCCCTCTCCGGTCAGCATCACCACCACTTGTCCCACTTCACCTGTCCCGGGGCGGGTGGACTTTAGCACCCGGGGGAGCCGGGGAGCTCAGGACCCGCCGCCCGCGGCTGCTGCTGAATCCGCCGTGTTTCTGTTCCGTTGACGGATGCGGTGAATGAGTTAAAATTAATGGATCGATAATTCTCACATCATGTTTATTTCACTCTCCGCACATTTATATTTACACTGACTGACTCCTGACTCCGGTCCCGGACCCGACCCGTTTACAGACCCGGAGCGGAACCGGAGCAGATTCTCAGCCACTCGTTTGGATATACAGTCCAGAAGAAAGGATAAAGTTTCCCCGTGAATTTATTCCCAGTGAAGGTGTGGAGATGGGAATTGGTCTCCGCGTTGTAAAATGAAACTGTCCCGGACTCGTAACTGAGATAAACTCCCACCCTCCGGGGGATGGGATCGGCAGCGAGACGGGACTCGGGGGAGGGGGGAACCAGGTCAGGGAAGAGGAGACGGATCACGCGAAAGGGGAAATGGACCACGTCACAATCCCGATGTAACACGTCACCATCCCGCGTGATGACCCAGAATCCGGTCTCCGGACTCTGTCTGACCTCTCCCTTCCTCTCCACAGACTCTGCTGCGACTCCCAGACACCAGAACCGATTCCCCGTCATCTCCACCTCCCAGTAATGTCTCCCCGATGTGAATCCCTCCGATCCCAGCACACAAGGCCAGTTTGTGAATCTCTTCCCGGTGTCAGGGAGATCCCTCCGGGTCCCGGTCCGTCTCACACTCTTCCGATCCTCAGACACCTCGAGATACGGATGCGCCGTTTCCACATCCAGGGTGACAGAGACTGTGGGGAGAAGCAGAGAATTAGAGAGTCCCCGAGGATCGGGGGGAGACTTGGGCAGCGCGGCCCCGGGATCGGGGAGAGACTCGGGCAGCGCAGTCCCGGGACCGGGGGGAGACTCGGGCAGCGCGGCCCCGGGGACCGGGGGGAGACTCGGGCAGCGCGGCCCCGGGGACCGGGGAGAGACTCGGGCAGCGCGGCCCCGGGGGATCGGGGGGAGACTCGGGCAGCGCGGTCCCGGGACCGGGGGGAGACTCGGGCAGCGCGGCCCCCGGGGATCGGGGGGAGACTCGGGCAGCGCGGTCCCGGGACCGGGGGGAGACTCGGGCAGCGCGGCCCCGGGATCGGGGGGGAGACTCGGGCAGCGCGGCCCGGGGGATCGGGGGAGACTCGGGCAGCGCGGCCCCCGGGGATCGGGGGGGGAGACTCGGGCAGCGCGGCCCGGGGGATCGGGGGAGACTCGGGCAGCGCGGCCCCCGGGGATCGGGGGGGAGACTCGGGCAGCGCGGCCCGGGGGATCGGGGGGAGACTCGGGCAGCGCGACCCCAGGGGATCAGGGGGAGACTCCGGCAGCGCGGCCCCCGGGGATCGGGGGGAGACTCGGGCAGCGCGGCCCGGGGATCGGGGGGAGACTCGGGCAGCGCGGTCCCGGGACCGGGGGGAGACTCGGGCAGCGCGGCCCCCGGGGATCGGGCGGAGACTCGGGCAGCGCCGCCCCCGGGGATCAGGGGGAGACTCGGGCAGCGCGGCCCGGGTGATCGGGGGGAGACTCGGGCAGCGCGGTCCCGGGACCGGGGGGAGACTCGGGCAGCGCGGCCCGGGGGATCGGGCGGAGACTCGGGCAGCGCCGCCCCCGGGGATCAGGGGGAGACTCGGGCAGCGCGGCCCGGGTGATCGGGGGGAGACTCGGGCAGCGCGGTCCCGGGACCGGGGGGAGACTCGGGCAGCGCGGCCCGGGGGATCGGGGGGAGACTCGGGCAGCGCGGTCCCGGGACCGGGGGGAGACTCGGGCAGCGCGGCCCCGGGATCGGGGGGGAGACTCGGGCAGCGCGGCCCCGGGATCGGGGGGAGACTCGGGCAGCGCGGTCCCGGGACCGGGGGGAGACTTGGGCAGTTGGGTGGCGACAGGACCCTTCCCTGGGGTTTTACCCAAACACAGTGGATGGACAACCAGCATCTTCCCGAGGTTTTTCCTCGCCAGGGAGAGCGAACCCGTCCAGATGTGTTTTAAATCATTGTAACTGTACCCAGATCTGCAGTTTCCTTTGGCAGCCTCCTGAGCTCCAGGAAAAAGATCCAGATAATCCAGCCTCTCCTTATAACCCAACCCCTCCAGTCCCAGTAACATCCTTGTAAATCTGCTTTATACCCTCTCAGTTTAATGACATTCTTCCTGTAGAAAGATCACCAGCACTGGACAGTGTGATCCAAATCATAAAGACAAGAACATCTGCAGTTGCTGGAAATCCAAAGCAACACACTCAAAACCTTGGCCCAAATCATTGAGTGTTTATTCATATCCAGAGCTGCTGCCTGACCTGCTGAGTTCCTCCAGCAGTTTGTGTGTGTTACTCTGCTCCAAATGTGGCCTTCCCAATGTCTTGTACACTCATAACGTGACGTCCCAGCTCCTGCACTCAGTATTCTGACTGATGAAGGCAATCACCTCCTGGTCTCTCTGTTCCACAACACTCTCCATGGCCCCCGATTGATGTGTAAATCCTGTCCTGGTTTACCTTCCAAAATGCAACACCCTCATCTCTCTGAATTAAAATCAATTTCCATCCAACGGCCCAGAGACCCAATTAATCAAGATCTCGTTGCAATCTTGGATAAACCATGAGCAATGGGTTATGTAGTCGATAACACAATCCTGTTGCACCTCGGGGCGATCCGGAGTTCAGAGTCCAATTCCGACACCATCCGTAAGGAGTTTGTACTTTCTCCCCGGGACCTCGTGCATTTCCTCCGGGTGCTCCCGATTCATCCCTCAGATTGGGGAGGAGTGGACAGCGAGGAAGACCATCATTACTTGCAGTGGGATCTGGGGCAGCTGGGAAAATGGGCTGAAAAGTGTCAGCTGGAATTTAATGCAGACAAGTGTGAGCTGTTCCCCTTCAGTAGGACCCCAGTGTAGGTCTTTCACAGTGAATGGTCGGGCACTGAGGACTCTGTTCTACAGCAGATCTGGGAACACAGGTCCAGAATACACCGGAAGTGGTGTTACAGGGAGATAGGGTCATAAATAAAGCTTTTCTTTGGCCTTCAAAGTATTGAGTACAGGAGATGGATGTTATGTTGAAGTTGTAGGAGATGTTGTTGAGGCCTAATTTGGAATATTGTGTGCAGTTTCGGTCACCGACCTACAGGAAAGATGTAAACAAGTTTGAAAGAGTACAGAGAAAATTTCCAAGGATGTTGCTGGGACTGGAGGACCTGAGTCATGAGGAAAGATTGAATAGTTTCGGACTTTATTCCTGTAACATAGAAGACTGAGGGGAGATTTGATAGAGGTATACAAAATTATGAGGGGGATAGATAGGGTAAATGCAAGCAGGCTTTTTCCACAGAGGGTGTTTTGGATTACAACCAGAGGTCATGGGTTAAGGGTGAAAGATTAAAAGTTTAAGGGGAAGATGAGGGGAAACTGTTTCATTTAGAGGGTTGTGAGAGTGTGGAACGAGCTGCCAGTGCAAGTGGTACATGCAAGCTTGATTTAAACATTTAAGAGAGTTTGGATGGTACATGGATGGTCGGAGTTGGAGGACCATGGATGGTCGGAGTTGGAGGACCATGGATGGTCAGAGTTGGAGGACCATGAATAGTCGGAGTTGGAGGACCATGGATGGTCGGAGATGGAGGACCATGGTCCCGGTGCAGGTTGACGGGATCAGGTAGTTTAAATGCTTCGGTACAGACCAGGTGGGCTGAAGGGCCTGTGCTGTTAATTTCTATCACTCTGTGACGCTCGTACTAAGACATAACGGTTTTTGGTTAAATGGTTATTGTACAGTGCCCCGTGATTAGGCTGGTTTAAAATAGTTGGGGTGCTGGGTGGAGCAGGTCATTGGTCTGTGATGGCCTGTTTCACACTGTCTCTAAATAAATAAATAACCTCTTCACTGTCCATGAAACCACCAATTATAGAGTCCGTCACAAACCTACTAAACACTTCACCTACATTCTCTCCAAATCATTCATATGAATGATGAAAAACAGTGGACCCAGCACCGATCCCTGCAGCAAAACCACTGGTCACAGGACTCCACCCAGACAACTCTGTATCCTATTCCAGATCGTATTGTATCCCATGTGATCTAACTCTCTGCTACCTTGTCAAATCCCTCGCTAAACTCCATGGAGATGATGTCTACTGCACTTTCATCAGCTGTAATTTATTTATTGAGATACAGCACGGAATGGGCCCTTCGGCCCTTTGACCCCCACCACCCAGCAACCCGATTTAATCCGAGCCAGAACATGGGACAAGTTACAATGACCCCCACCACCCAGCAGGCGCTGATTTAGTCAGAGCCTGACCATGGGACAAGTTACAATGACCCCCCACCACCCAGCAACCCCTGATTTAATCCGAGCCTGACCATGCGACAAGTTACAATGACCCCCACCACCCAACAACCCCTGATTTAATCCGAGCCTGACCATGAGACAAGTTACAATGACCCCCACCACCCAGCAACCCCTGATTTAATCCGAGCCTGACCATGGGACAAGTTACAATGACCCCCACCACCCAGCAACCCCTGATTTAATCCGAGCCTGACCATGGGACAAGTTACAATGACCCCCACCACCCAGCAAACCCTGATTTAATCCCAGCCTGACCATGGGACAAGTTACAATGACCCCGACCACCCAGCATCCCCTGATTTAATCTGAGCCTCACCATGGGACAAGTTACAATGACCCCCACCACCCAGCATCCCCTGATTTAATCTCAGCCTGACCACGGGACAAGTTACAATGACCCCCACCACCCAGCAACCCCTGATTTAATCCGAGCCTGACCATGGGACAAGTTACAATGACCCCCACCACCCAGCAAACCCTGATTTAATCCCAGCCTGACCATGGGACAAGTTACAATGACCCCGACCACCCAGCATCCCCTGATTTAATCTGAGCCTCACCATGGGACAAGTTACAATGACCCCCACCACCCAGCATCCCCTGATTTAATCTCAGCCTGACCACGGGACAAGTTACAATGACCCTCACCACCCAGCATCCCCTGATTTAATCTGAGCCTGACCACGGGACAAGTTACAATGACCCCCACCACCCAGCATCCCCTGATTTAATCTGAGCCTGACCATCGGACAAGTTACAATGACCCCCCCACCACCCAGCATCCCCTGATTTAATCCCAGCCTGACCACGGGACAAGTTACAATGACCCCCACCACCCAGCAACCCCTGATTTAATCCCAGCCTGACCATCGGACAAGTTACAATGACTCCCACCACCCAGCATCCCCTGATTTAATCTCAGCCTGACCACGGGACAAGTTACAATGACCCCCACCACCCAACAACCCCTGATTTAATCTGAGCCTGACCATGGGACAAGTTACAATGACCCCCACCACCCAGCATCCCCTGATTTAATCTCAGCCTGACCACGGGACAAGTTACATTGACCCCCACCACCCAGCAACCCCTGATTTAATCCGAGCCTGACCATGGGACAAGTTACAATGACCCCCACCACCCAGCAACCCCTGATTTAATCCCAGCCTGACCATCGGACAAGTTACAATGACCCCCACCACCCAGCAACCCCTGATTTAATCTCAGCCTGACCACGGGACAAGTTACAATGACCCCCACCACCCAGCATCCCCTGATTTAATCTGAGCCTGACGATGGGACAAGTTACAATGACCCCTACCACCCAGCAACCCCTGATTTAATCCGAGCCTGACCATGGGACAAGTTACAATGTCCAATGAACCTGCCAACCGGTACGGGTTTGGACTGTGAAACTTGAGAACCCAGAGTGAATGCAGATGGTCACGGGGAGAACGTACAAACTCCTTACAGCCAGTGACTGGACATGAACCCGGGTCGCTGGCACTGTAAAGCATTGTGCTAACCACTATGCTTCCGTACCATACATACAGTAATCCAGGCTAGGTATCCCTGATTAGTCCTCACCTTTCCAAATGAATGTAGATCCTGTCTCTCAGAATCCCCTCCATTAATGTACCCACCTCTGACGTTAGGCTCACCGGTCTGTATTTCCCAGGCTTTTCCCTACAGTCGATCTTCAATAAATGTTCAACATTAGTCTCCCTCCAGTCTTCTGGCCCCTCACCCGTAGTTATCGATGACACACAAATCTCCAAAATGGGCTCCACACTCTCCTCCTGAGCTTCCCACAATGTCCTGGGATACACTTGATCAGGACCTGGGGATTTGTCTCCCTTTCTGCATTTTAGGACCTGAAGCACATTTGCTTCTGTAATGTGGCAGAAAATGAGGTCGATCATCTTCTGTAACACGGGGGAATTCAGGGCCCTGTGGAACTGGCACAGAAGAGGAGCTGAGGCCTGGGACTGAGAAATGATGACAGGGAGGTTTAGAAGGATACGGGCCAAATGCAGGTAAATGGACTGGGAGGTGATCTGACTGAAATATATAAGGTTATGAGGGGTTAGATTGAGCAGAGGAGAAGGGGAGTGATGAGACAGGAGTCTGAAGTGACTGTGGACTGAAGATTGGTGAAAGATGTCAGGCAGGTTGCTCGAGGTAGCGGGAAGGGTGGGGAGTGTGGACTGTGGAGTTGGGCGTCACTGGGAAATGAATGACAGGTGGAGACCAACACAATGAAAGTTTTGATCGCTAGTCGGAGCAGGGTGGCAGGGAAGGTGGGAGACAGCTGTGGGAGGATGAAAAACAGGAGCTCAAAGGCCAACCTGTGCTGGAATCTTATCAGTAAAGGAGGTTCCACTCTATCCGCCCAAAGGGGAACTTTCCAGTGGCCAAGCATTTTAATTCTCATTCAAAAATGTCGGTCCATGGCCGCCCCTTGTGCCAAGATGAGGCCATCCTCAGGATGGAGGAGAACACATTATATTCTGCCTGGGTAGCCTCTGACCTGATGGCATGAATATTGATTTCTTCTTCAGGTAAAACTTTTCTCATCCCCTCCCCTCTTCTTCTATTCCCCACTCTGGCCTTTAACCTCTTCTCACCTCCCTACCACTACTCCCCGGGTTCCCTCTCCTCTCTGATAAGATTCCTTCCTCTCCAGCCCTTCAGCTTTCCCACCTCCGTCTTCACCTATCACCTTCCAGCTAGCCTCTCTCCCCTCTCCCCACCTTTTTATTCTGGCATCTCCCCCCTTCAATTTTAGTCCTGAAAAAGGATCACAGCCCAAAACATCAACTGTTTATTCATTCCAATAGATGCTGCCTGACCCGCTGAGTTCCTCCAGCATTTTGTGTTTGTTGATTTGGAATTCCAGCATCTGCAGACTTTTTCCTGTTTATGACAATGGGAACCATTAGGGGAGAGATGAATGGCAGATGGAACCAGGACCAGATGGGGGAGGGGTGGAAAGCCTGTGGTGAACTGTGTGTGTAGATGGAAACAGAAGGTGAAGGGGGATGAATATGGGTGATAAGGGTCTCCTTTCCCACAAACCCTCTCCCCACAGCCCCTCATTAGGACAGAGGATGAATTTGCAGAGACTCTGGCAGATATATTTGCTTCACATTTCCCCACAGGTGAGCTGCTGGAAGACTGGAGGGTGGCTCAGGTGCTGCCGTAAGAAGGGCTGGAAGGTCACACCAGGGAACTCCAGGGGAGTCCAGAACTAGAGGGCAGAGACTGAAGGTGAGAGGGGAAAGTTTTTCAAGGGATCTGCAGGGCAACTGTCTCACTGTGAGGGAAGTGGGTACGTGTGGAATTTGCTGCCAAAGGAAGCCGTAGAAAGAGGTAAAATTAAAATATTATAAAATCAATTTAGACAGGTACAACAATAAGCAATGGTTAGAAGGATATGGGACAAACAGAGGGAAATGTGTCTGTGTCTCTGACAATGTGTCCCACTCTGATGGTGCATTTGCATATTATCAATATATCAATGTATCAATGTGTGCGTGTGTGTTGGTTGTGGTAAATATCAGTGAGTGTGTGTACACAATGAAGGTGAGTGTGCACATTGAACTATTTGTATGTTACAGTGTGTCTTCACATGTCCAGTGTGTGTTGACAATGTGTGACACGTGTGTGAATTGTTCAAATAGAAACCATTCACTGTGTCTGAAGAGAATAGTTTCCAGGTTACTGAGGGGACTAACAATGTGCAATGCTGAGGCTCTGACTACAATCTGCTGAACCTTCTTGTGAATGTGTGTGAGGGAGATTTGCCAGACCAGTTATGCTGTGTCCACCAGTGTTAAAGCTGGTTGGTGTGTCTGGGCTCAGTCTCAATGTGGTGGTTTGATCACAACAGTGAGACTGGCGAGTCCAGCAGGGGGCAGAGCTGAGTCAATCAGACTGCGGTCACGGACAGGTCAGACAGGGTGAGTGGCTCGAAGGACTGGTGTGTTTTTCTGACAATCCCTGTCACCACAGTGATACCAAATTTTATCCTCTTTAATGACATTAATGGAATATTAATTCCAGAGCTACCACGTCAGGATTCAAACCCGTGCATTGGCTTGTTTGTCCAGTGCGAATGGGATCAGGATGCAGTGATTCACCTGACAGACCAGTGAATTGGTTGTATTTTTGCCCCTGGTTTGGTGTGTTCAAGGGTCTGACATCTCCAGCTGACCATGTGGCAGTGATGCCTCCCGGCAGGTGGGGTTGGTGCCGGAATGAATCTGTATGTTTTACCTCGTTTAATGCTGTCCAATGCTTCTCCCAATGCTGTGTCGAACAAATAGGGGTGATAGAATTTTTCAGCCTGTAGGGCACCATCTGTCACTGACAATGTCTGGTAATCATCACTGACCCTGCAAATATTATACATCTCGTTATAAACTGATCATCAGTGATATTTGAACTATTTGACAAATCCATACAGAGTTTCAGTCAAGACCATGTCCTACCTCCTCTTCTGACGATCTTCCTCCTGAAATAAATAAAACACAGATCTCAGTTGTCTGAGACTGACTGTCGGCATCTGAACAGCAGGAATCTGAACAACAACACACACAAAATGCTGGTGGAACACAGCAGGCCAGGCAGCATCTATAGGGAGAAGCGCTGTCGACGTTTCGGGCCGAGACCCTTCGTCAGGAATCTGAGCCAAGTTATTACAAGCTGCTGAAAATTCCCACTTAACTCTCTCCCACTGAAACGAATGGAGAAAGAGGGACACAGAACCACGGGAGAAAGCGCAAGGAGTGTTAATGAAATTTATACCATAACTGAGAGGATGGAACTTACAGGAGAGACTGGACAGGTTGTGTATTGTTATCCGGATACGATGTCAGGGAGGATCAGATGGAGGAATTTGACATTCCGAATTGATTTGATGGGGTGGAGTGGAGAAAGTATTTCTGCTTGTGTGAGACCAAAAGTCAAAGATAAAACACCAGATGGTTGCTAATAAATCCCACAAGAAATGTGGTGAAGAGAATATCAGAAACACACTCACAGCCTGTGACTGTAACTGGGTGTTACTCTGAGTCTCAGGGGATATTATACGTGGGAATCACAGAAACGATCACCAGCTCAGTGCTCTGATCAGAGTAACTCATTCCTGAGAAGCTTGCAGACTGTCCTGTGATGTACAGATGTTGTGAGAGGCCGGTTTGGGACAATGACAATTCTGAACAGTTCCACATGGTGGAAATCAGTTTCCAACTACAGTATTTGCGATAAAATGCATCATTTTGTGACTCTGCACATGCACAGAACCAAACTGAAATCTCTCACCATGAGGAACATGATATTTTCGTGTTGATCCATCCGTTCCTGTAACTTCGAGATTTCCTCCTGGATAGAATTTAAATTCTCTTGAATCTCTCGAAGATTTTTTTCCATTGGATTCAGAATCCTCTCCTCCTCTTCCCTGAGATCTCGGAGTGCACGCTGCTCTTTCTCAGTGATAATCCGGCGCAGTTCAGCAAAATGGGATGTGATGTGGGACTGAAATCTGTGTGACTGTTCCTGTCAATGAAAGGAGAGGCCAGTTTACTATAACAGATTAGTGTTGTATTTCCTTCTGACATGGCAGGTAACCATTCAGCCCATTGAAGTCTATGCTGGTTCTCAGAACAATCCCCTCTATCACATTCCCCCACGTCTCCCAGAAACTTACATTCCGTCTCCGACCTGATTCACAGACACCCAACTTCACAAGGTTAATTACAGTCGCCAATTTACCGTTCAACCATGCAATGTCGGCTAAAGGAAGGTACTGGTCACGGGGAGAACATGCAAACTCCACGCAGACAGCTCCAGGGGTCAGGATCGATTCCAGGTTACCGGAGCTGCGATACTTTGCTATTCTGCATTAAAGGGAACAAAACTACACAGCGAATTTGTAAATTCTGCTCAAGAGCCTCACCCGAACTCCAGAAATCTTCTCTTTCTGTTGTTGCTCCATCTCCTCGAAGTCCGATTTCTTTTTAGTGAGAGAGTCTAAGGAAGATTTAACCCGACCCTGGGAATCAGAGAGTGAAGACATTAGACCAAAATATGCAACTAACTAAACAGCTGATCAAAACCTGGTTAGTTTTACCTTGTAGATTTCAGCGGCTTCGTTAATCGGCATGAAGTTGTGAGACTTGTGTTCCCGCGCATCTCTACAGATCAGGCAGATCAGTGTCTTGTCCGTCTCACAAAACAGCTTCAGTTCTTCCCCATGTTTCTCGCAGTGAAGTTTACTTTCCTTCTCTTTCGGATTCAGGTTTAGTTTTCGAGTTTTCTCAGACAGATTTGCCAAGGCCCGATTGACCCTGAGGGTGCGGTCTGCAAACTCCTCTCTACATTCCGGGCAGGAGTTTGTCTGCTCCCTTTCCCAACACCGAGTGATACAGGAGCGGCAGAAGTTGTGTCCACAGTCCAGTATAACCGGGTCGGTGAAGAAATCCAGGCAGATGGGACAAGTTACCTCCTCGGTTAAACCCTCGACCTGTCCTTTCGAAGCCATGTTAACTCCCGGTACTTCCGGGTTCAGGATCCTTTCACTTTCGGGGAGCTGCCGAACCCTGCGGAACCGCGATTGCCCACCAGGGGCGCTGCGGTACCGGGACTGTCCACCAGGGGCACTGCGGTACCGGGACTGTCCACCAGGGGCGCTGCGGTCCCGGGATTGTCCACCGAGGCGCTGCGGTCCCGGGATTGTCCACCAGGGGCGCTGCGGTCCCGGGATTGTCCACCGGGGCGCTGCGGTCCCGGGATTGCCCACCAGGGGCGCTGCAGTCCCGGGATTGTCCACCGGGACGCTGCGGTACCGCGACTGTCCACCAGGGGCGCTGCAGTCTGGGGAATGAATGTTCCTTTTCAGTGAAGCAGGAATCGTGTTCATTCCCACAGCAGCGATGAGAAACACATTAAACAAGTCTAACATAAATAAAGCCGGAGAGAAGAGCTTGTTCAGTTTACGGCAGAACTGAAGGGACAAGTCCTGAAAAGAGGGGCACAAGGGACTGTAAATGCAAGAGATTCTTGCTATTGAGGGAGTGCAGCGTAGGTTCACAAGGTTAACTCCCGGGATGGCGGGACTGTCATATGTTGAAAGATTGGAGCGACTGGGCTTGTATACACTGGAATTTAGAAGGATGAGAGGGGACCTGATTGAAACATATAAGATTATTAAGGGATTGGACACACTGGAGGCAGGAAGCATGTTCCCGCTGATGGGTGAGTCCAGAACTAGAGGCCACAGTTTGAGAATAAGGGGTAGGCCATTTAGAAGAGAGATGCGGAAAATCTTTTTCACCCAGAGAGTGGTGGATATGTGGAATGCTCTGCCTCAGAAGACTGTGGAGGCCAAGTCTCTGGATGCTTTCAAGAGAGAGTTAGATAGAGCTCATAGATAGCGGGGTCAAGGGATATGGGGAGAGGGCAGGAACGGGGTACTGATTGTGTATGATCAGCCACGATCACAGTGAATGGCGGTGCTGGCTAGAAGGGCCGAATGGCCTACTCCTGCTCCTACTGTCTATTGTCTATAGTCTGGAAGGAACTCAGCGGTCAGACAGCATTTGTGGAGAAAAATAGAAGATATTCTGGGTTGAGACAGTCCAGGTGAAGGATCTCGACCGGAAATGTCGATTGTCCATTTCACTGCACAGATGCTGCCTGACCCTTGGTGTTCCTCAAAAGCTCATTTTGTTCACCTCGAGGACTGAAGATAGTCAGACTGAGGTGTAAAAACGGTGGTTAATGTAAATTTATAGCAACTATTGAATCAGTTAATGCTATGGGACACGGGATGTGGAGGGAATCTGCTGTGAGGAGACTGATGCTGTGGCGATGACAAAGATGGACAGATGCTGCCTGGCCCGGGAAGTGGAGGGAATCTGCTGTGAGGAGACTGATGCTGTGGCGATGACAAAGATGTGGCTGCAGGAATCACCACAGGACTGGACATTGCACGTCACAGTGTGGAAAACATTCAACTCCTGATTTCCATTTCCCTCTTGACTTCACCATATACATCCCGGCTCCATAGGTCCGGTCTCACTTGTTCTGAACAGGGCCCACGTGTGGAAATGATTTCCCCCTGCCTGTCTTCTAAACCCCGTCAGCCCCAGAGAGCAGGGGCACTGGGCTGGAGTCTCCACTCACAAACACAGGAGATTTTGCAGATGCTGGAATTCCAGAGCAACACACACAATATCCTGGAGGAACTCAGCCGGTCAGGCAGCATATGGAGAGGAATAAACAGCGTTGAAGGGTCTGGGTCTGAAACGACGACTGTTATCCTCTCCACAGCTGCTGCCTGACCCCCTGAGTTCCTCCAGTATTTTGAGTGTGTTGCTCTGCAATCTCCACGTCGCTGAGTCTGACAGTCTTCATCAGGCAGCGTCCACAACAGCAGCTCGAGGGACAGAGGGACTGGGGGTTGGGTTGTGGGTGTGGGGACCAGTCTCCCACTTAAACACTTGATCTCAGTCAGTCCGGATCGGGAGCAGCATCTCCAACACTATCACACACACTAGGACCCCACACACCCCTCATACAATCTCTTCTCCCTCCTGCTGTCTGGGAAAAGGCTCCGAAGCATTCGGGCTCTCACGACCAGACAGTGTAACAGTTTCTTCCCCCAAACCATCAGACTCTTCAATACCCAGAGCCTGGACTGACACCAACCTACTGCCCTCTACTGTGCCTATGGTCCTGTTTATTATTTATTGTAATGCCTGCACTGTCTTGTGCACTTTACGCAGTCCTGGGGAGGTCTGTAGTCTAGTGTAGTTGTTGTGTGTTTTACATAGTTCAGTGTAGTTTTTGTATTGTTTCATGCAGCACCATGGTCCTGAAAACGTTGTCTCGTTTTTACTGTGTATTGTACCAGCAGTTATGGTCGAAATGACAATAAAAAGTGACTTGACTTGCGTCAGAAAATAACACAATGACCCGGTGCGGCCAGCAGGTGGCGTGATTGCTCCAGTTATTCGCTCTCACACTCTGCTCCCACCCTGTCGGGACGGAGTGTGTCAGCAGATGCCAAGTGCACACCCGCTGCTCCCCACTGTCCAGCAGGGGTTGTGGGGATTTACTCTGATACACCCCCCCCCCCAACTGGTCCTTACCAGGGAGGGAGCATCACAGACTGAGGGGATCACAAGCGAAACGCTCTGGTTTCCTTGGCTGTGTGAGTCTCGGGAAGATACTGTCTGGTCCCGTCAAACTTGTGAGATTGAGTCGGTTCTCCACCCCGAACCCCGGTTTGTGTGGATGCCGTGTAATTTGCTGCCCTGTTAGATATTGGTGCCACGGAGTAACAGACAGGACACTGCATTCGAATAGAGGAAATATATTTATGAATCTGAACTAAAGGGTCAGTAAAGATAAACAAAAAGAGAAGGGCCATTTTAATTAAACAGTTAAATGTTCACAAGTTGGAACTCAACGTTTCACCATATTCACCGAACCTCAATCGGTCTCGGCACCGGACCATCGGATCACGGTCCCGCACCGGATCGAATCTCACGACCTGTTCTCTCCAGCATCTTCTCTCTTCATCTACCGCCGAACAAAAGCCCCAAGCCCAACTTCAGTGTCCCTCACCAGAGAAACCTCCCCTAGTTCCACCATCCTGACTGGATGACACACATTCCTCATCATCCCTTATCTTGAACAATGAGCCGAACAGGCTGAGAGCAGAACAGACTGATCTCACGGAGCTGCTGAATGAAATACCTACAGCAGAACAGGAAAAACGCGACCCAGGGCGTTACACAAGGTACAGAAGTCTGGGAACACGGTGACTCAGCAGCTGTCGAGGCAAAAGTCAGCAAGAGCTGACACAGGCATCATAGACAGTCAGAGTCTCTTTATCCTCAGCGTGGGAAAGTCAAATACTACAGGGAGTGGAAATAAGGTGAGAGGAGAAGGTTTAAAGGAGATTGATGAGGCAAGTTTTCTAACACAGAGAATGGTCGGTGCCCGGAACGTTCTGTCAGGGGAGGGGGTGGAAGCAGATTGAACAACATTTCAGTGGCATTCAGACAGACACATGAACAGACAGGGAATGGCGGGTTGTGGCCAGATACAGACCACACCTGGACACATCAGGATGCTCTTTATCAAAGCCAGCTCAGCAGTCAATACTGTCAAAACTAATCACTAAGCTGCAAGATCTTGGCCTCAATAACTCCTTGTGCAATTGGATCCTCAATTTCTGCACTTGCACACCCTTGTCATTTCAGATTGGCAACGTCTGCTCCACAATCTCCATCAGCTCAGATGCACCACAAGACTGTATTCTCGGACCCTGCTCAACTCGATTTACACTCCTGACCGTGTGGCTGAGCACAGCTCCAATGCCAGGGTTAAGTTTGCTGGTGACACCGCTCTCTCAGGCCAGTCAAAGGTGGTGATGAATCAGCGTATCGGAGGAGACTGAAAATCTGGCTGAGAGGCACCAGAACAACAACCTCCTAATGTCAGCAAGACTGAGGAGCTGATTATTGACTTCGGGAAGAGGAAACTAGAGCTCCATGAGCCAGTCCACACTGGAGGATCGGAGGTGGAGAGGGTCGGCCACTTTAAATTCCTCGGTGTTGTCATTTCGGAGGAACTGACCGGGGCCCGGAACGATTCAGTACAATTTTGAAGAAAGCAGACAGCGTTTCTGCTTCCTCCGGGGTTTGCCAAGATTCAGCACAACATCTAAAACCTTGACAAACTTATATAGGTGAGTGGTGGAGAGCATATTGACTGGCTGCATCACAGTCTGGTCTGGAATCACCAATACCCCAGCACTGAGCACATCTACACAGACCATTGTTGCAGGAAAGCTGCACACCCCCACCACCCGGCTCATGCTCTCTTCCCACTGCTGCCATCAGGACCCACATGATCCAGTTCAGATTCACCCTAACCCCCACCACCCGGCCCATGCTCTCTTCCCACTGCTGCCATCAGGACCCACATGATCCAGTTCAGATTCACCCTAACCCTAACCCCCACCACCCGGCCCATGCTCTCTTCCCACTGCTGCCATCAGGACCCACATGATCCAGTTCAGATTCACCCTAACCCTAACCCCCACCACCCGGCCCATGCTCTCTTCCCACTGCTGCCATCAGGACCCACATGATCCAGTTCAGATTCACCCTAACCCTAACCCCCACCACCCGGCTCATGCTCTCTTCCCACTGCTGCCATCAGGACCCACATGATCCAGTTCAGATTCACCCTAACCCTAACCCCCACCACCCGGCTCATGCTCTCTTCCCACTGCTGCCATCAGGACCCACATGATCCAGTTCAGATTCACCCTAACTCCCACCACCCGGCTCATGCTCTCTTCCCACTGCTGCCATCAGGACCCACATGATCCAGTTCAGATTCACCCTAACCCCCACCACCCGGCCCATGCTCTCTTCCCACTGCTGCCATCAGGACCCACATGATCCAGTTCAGATTCACCCTAACCCTAACCCCCACCACCCGGCTCATGCTCTCTTCCCACTGCTGCCATCAGGACCCACATGATCCAGTTCAGATTCACCCTAACTCCCACCACCCGGCTCATGCTCTCTTCCCACTGCTGCCATCAGGACCCACATGATCCAGTTCAGATTCACCCTAACCCCCACCACCCGGCCCATGCTCTCTTCCCACTGCTACCATCAGGACCCACATGATCCAGTTCAGATTCACCCTAACCCCCACCACCCGGCCCATGCTCTCTTCCCACTGCTGCCATCAGGACCCACATGATCCAGTTCAGATAACTTCAAATTCACTCGCCCCATCACTGAACTGTTCCCACAACCTATGGACTCACTTTCAAGTACACCTCATCTCATGTTCTTGATATTCATTGCATATTTATTTATTTATTTGTTTGTTTGTTTGTTTGTTTATCTATCTATTTATTTATTTATTTATTTGTTTGTTTGCTTGTTTGTTTGTCACTATTTCTTAGTATTTACAGTTTGTTGTGTTTTGCACACTGGTTGTCTGCCCTGTTTGTGCAATCTTTCCTTGATTCTATTGTGATTGTTGGATTTATTGAGAATGCCCACAAGAAAATGAATCTCAGGTTTGTATATGGTGACATATATGCCGTTTGATAAGAAATTTACTGTGAACTTTGGACTGAATACAGTGAACATGGGGGACAGAGGATGTTCTGCACAGAGTGCATTGGTTGCCCCTGTGTAATCCAACAGACCGAAGGCCAAAATATTAAATGGCACAAATGTAGATATGCGTATTAAGAAATAGCAACAGATGTGGCTATTTGGCCCTTTGTGTCTGTCCTGTCCTTCACTCAGAACGTCTGACCTTTGACCTCAGAGCCACCCCCATTATCACGGAGCCCCAGAAATTGAGAAACCTTGTGGAGAGAATTCCAGAGTTTCACTGCGTTCTGGGTGAGCCAGGTGAAACATCATTCTTGCCTCTGCTCTGTCAATACCCTGTGAGATTGTGTCTGTCTCGGTCACACCACCTCTTATTCTTCTAACTTTGAGACAGGCCCAGCAGTGCAATCTCTCCGAGGACACTAGTAGAGGATAAAGCTTTAAAGTGAGAGGGTCAAAGTTGAAACAGGATGTTTTGTTTCAGGACATTACTATTTTCCTCACTGAAATCCCCAGGTTCAAACTGATCCGTCAAGGGACATATCACTAATTACTCTTTCTTCCAACAGATTCACAGAATCTGCTAAATAATCTTGTGCCTTCTTTTTGCCGTCCCGATTCCCCTCTTCAGTGTACTCCGACATTCCTTCTATTTCGCAAGGGAATCGCTTCATCCCAGTTACTTTCACCTGACAAACAACTCCATCATTTTCCTGATCAGAGTCTGGATAACCATCGTCAGCCAGGGTTCCCTCATCCCATCAGTGCTGACCTTCACTCCAACAGGAACATGCTGATCCCGAACCCCTCCAAACTCTCTTCAGGATCCTCACTCACAAGATGTCTGTTTACTTGGGAACACCCTTCTGTTCCACACCTCTTACCCCCGGCCCTTTCTATCCTCCCTCAGTTCAGTCTGTCCATTGATCTGAAGAGAAATAGGGAGAGAAAAGTTCCCCTTCAGTGTCTGTGTGTGGAGCAAAGAGGGATGAGTGAGGTCTGGTTCCCCTCATCTGTGTTTACTGGAATGGAAGCTGGTGAATGTAGGGAGGAGGATAAATAGTATTGTCTTGAAACACGACAAACGAGGTGATGCTGGAAGCCTTAAACACGTAAAGCTGGATGAACTCCTGGGGCCTGATAAAGTCCATCCTCAGACCTTGTGGGGAAACCAAGGAAGAAGTTGCTGGGGCTTTGTTGAGATAATTTGAACATCAAATACTGAACTTTACCCCACACCATCAGCCCCTGTGACATGAGGTCCTGGGTGAGCTGATACAAAATTGGTTTGTGGTTGGAGGCAGAGGGTGGTAGTGAAGGGCTGTTTTTCACACTGGATGTCCGTGACCATTGCTGAACCTCGGGCATCGTTGCTGCCCCCATTCTGTTTGTTATTCATGTTAATGAATTTGATGAGAGTGTAGGAGCGTGGTTAGTAAGTTTGTGGAAGTGAGGCAAGAGGGAAAGAAATGAAAGGGGCCCTGAGGGCAATGTTTACATACAGAAGGTGGTGAGTGTATCGAACGAGCTGCCACAGGAGGTGACAGCGGCAGGTAACTACACCATTTAAAGGACGTTTAGACAAATGTATGCACAATAAGACCATAAGATATAAGGGCAGAATTAGGCCATTCAGCCCATCGAGTCTGCTCCGCCATTCAATCATGGGCCGATCCAATTCTTCCAGTCAACCCCACTCCCCTGTTTTCACCCCTACCCTTTGATGCCCTGCCTAATGGTGCATAGTTCCCTGAAGGTGGAATCTCATGTGGATAGGGCGATAAAGAAAGCTTTTGTTATGCTGGCCTTTATAAATCAGAGCATTGAGTATAGGAGTTGGGATGTAATGTTAAAATTGTACAAGGCATTGGTGAGGCCAATTATGGAGTATTGTGTACAGTTCTGGTCACCGAATTATAGGAAAGATGTCAACAAAATAGAGAGAGTACAGAGGAGTTTACGAGAATGTTACCTGGGTTTCAGCACATAAGTTACAGAGAAAGGTTGAACAAGTTAGGTCTTTATTCTTTGGAGCGTAGAAGGTTGAGGGGGGACTTGATAGAGGTATTTAAAATTATGAGGGGGATGGATAGAGTTGACATGGATAGGTTTTTTCCATTGAGAGTAGGGGAGAGTCAAACAAGAGGACATAGTTGAGAGTTAAGGGGCAAAAGTTTAGGGGTAACACGAGGAGGAATTTCTTTACTCAGAGAGTGGTAGCTGTGTGGAACGAGGTTCCAGTAGAAGTGGTAGAGACAGTTTTGATATTGTCATTTAAGAAAAAAATTGGATAGGTATATGGGCAGGAAATGAATGGAGAGTTATAGGCTGAGTGCATGTCGGTGGGACTAGGTGAGAGTAAGCATTCGGCTCGGACTTGGAGGGCCGAAATGGCCTGTTTCTGTGCTGTAATTGTTATATGGTTATACGTTATATGGTTATAATCAAGAACCTATCTATCTCTCCCTTAAATACACCCAATGACTCGGCCTCCACAGCCACTCGTGGCAACAAATTCCACAGATTTACCACCTCTGACTAAAGTAATTTCTCCGTATCTCAGTTCTAAAAGAACGTTCTTCAATCTTGAAGTCATGCCCACTTGTCCTAGTATCCTCTACCATGGGAAATAACTTTTCCAAATCTAATCTGTCCAGGCCTTTTAACGTTCGGAATGTTTCTATGAGATCCCCCTCATTCTCCTGAACTCCAGGGAATACAGCCCAAGAGCTTCCAGACATTCCTCATATGGTAACCCTTTCATTCCTGGAATCATTCTTGTGAATCTTCTCTGAGTCCTCTCCAATGTCAGTATAGCCTTTATAAAATAAGGAGCCCAAAACTGCACACAATACTCTCCATTCCTGATGAAGGGTCTCGGCCTGAAACGTTGGCTACTCCTTTCTCACGGATGCTGCCTGACCTGCTGAGTTCTTCCAGCATCGTGTACGTACTCACAAGTGTGGTCTCACGAGCTTCCGAAAGATGATCTAAATCAGGGTTTTATTGGCACTTGCGAACAGTAGACGACTAATATAGCTCCGATGGAAAGTTGCTTCTCCCATTTCTGATGGTCTAATACTGTAAATGAAGATGCTGATGATGTGAAAGTCTTCAAAGGCAGAAAAGTCAAGGTTCAAAGTTCAAGATAAAATTTATTATCACAATACATATGTGTTACCTTATGCTACCATGAGATACTGCAATCATTTTAATTTTGATCCGCAACCATCTCAGGCAGCGTAACTACACGTAAAAATGAGCCTAGCATCTCAGTTATGTTCAAGGACGCAGTTTTTGGAGTTCTCGTACCTCTTTCTGCCTGTTGGCTCCATCTTGACCCACACCCCTCTGACAGCACGAAGGTTACATGTAATGTACCCTACTCTTATAGGGAGACAGACTTGTGCCCAGTGATGCCTGCACCGTAGAATACAGTGATGGCCCCTGCCCATCTGTTTTCCACCCTACTCCAAGCAGTGCCAGACCTGATCAACAGTTCTATACTCACTGCACCTGCTTCCTACTGTGAATGATGTAAGCGATTAGCATTATTCTCAATTTGCAGTGACGAGCCTGTTCCTTCGAACGAAGTACAGAGATGCACCACCAGGACGGCCGGAGATTGGATCAAGCTCGCGATGAATGGTCTCAGGTCTCAAATCATATTCTGGATACATCAATAGCTGTGCTGATGTTGTCCTCTGACAGGAGTAGCATATTTCTTCGCCCATTTCTCTCCAGTTCCAACACGTTCTCAATGTCGTATGCACTATTTCTGCCGTCCCCCTCACTATCTAACTAACCCTCAGCCATCAGGATCCTGAACCACCCCGTCACTGAAATGTTCCCAGTACCTATGGACTCACTTTCAGGGTCTCTTTATCTCATGATCTCTAGAGTTATAGCTCAGTTACTTAATATTATTGTGTTGTTTTTTTTTATTTGCATATTCTCTATTGGGTTTTGCACATTATTTGTTTGACCGACCTGTTTATTGAGGTCTTTCATTGGATCCATTGTGTTTCTTCTTATTTGCTGAGAATGCCCGCAAGACAATGAATCTTGAGATTATATATGGTGACGTATGTACTTTGATAATAAAATTTACTTTGAACTTTAGCCAGCAAACTGTCGTCACTATAAACCTCCGGACTCCTGTAATTTCACAAATGAACTTCCCCCACCATGCTTCTTGCAAACTCCACTGTATTTTCCCTGCATTTCTAGCTCTACAATATTTATTCCACTTCCAGAACTTCATCTCAGGCCCGTACAGGTTGCAGTCCCAATGGTGAATTCAACTTTCTCTGTCTCTCTGCATTGTCTGCCTGATCATTTCTGATTTCATCCCCTTTCTCTTATCACTGACACCTCCCCCCACCCCCCGGCTCATTGTTGCCTCCTTCTTCCAATCGACACCATCAGCTCTCAGGTCTCCCCAAATCGCAGATCTTCTCATTGGCTCTCTCTGTCCCTCCCATGTTGTTCTGTAACGAAAATTGTGCTTCATTGCCAACTCTTCCCACCGCCAACGAAGGGTCATTAACATGAAATGCTGATCTTGCTCTCGGTTTATAGATCATTTCTGACATGCCAATCAGTTCTAGTCCTTTCTGCTGTTAGGAACATAGATCAACACAACGCAGAACAGGCCATTCTGCCCAATTTACAGTAGGAACCTTTTAACCTGCTCCAAGATTGACTAAACCTTCCCTCCTACATATCCCTCCATCTGTATATCATCTTACATATCACAACCTCACTATTTTGATTATTTTATCTTCCTTTTTACACTACTTATTTAATTATATATTCTGTGTGTTGCTGTATCACATTTTTATTTTCGTTATATCACAATGCAATATTCGCGGACATGGCGATTATTTTAATTAAGTCATTCGATCATGGCTGATGCAATTCTTCCCGTCATCTTCGGACCCTTTTCAGACTCACAGCACAGTCTTTGGGGATTAAATGGAGCCTGTTCAGCGCCTGTTCTCAGCACAGCTTCCGTCCCACAGCCGATGAGCTGCGCTCCTCACGCCAGTCCCAGGACCACGCCGTTTTCCCGATCCTAATTGTAATGGCAGCAGATTCTCAGCCAGTGCTTTTCACCCAGAGTCCAGAAGAAAGGATAAAGTTTCTCCGTGAATTTATTCCCAGTGAAGGTGTGGAGATGGGACTTGGTCTCCGCATTGTAAAATGAAACTGCCCCGGACTCATAACGCAGATAAACTCCCAACCTCCTGGGGATGGGACCGGCAGGGAGTCGGGCCTCAGGGGAGGTGTAAACCCGCATCTCGTCATCACGCCGCCCGATGACCAGAATCCGGTCTCCGGACTCTGTCTGACCCCTCCCTCCCTCTCCACAGACTCTGCAGCGACTCCCAGCCCCCATCTCTGACTCCTCGCCACCTCCACCTCCCAGTACTGTCTCCCCGATGTGAATCCCTCCGATCCCAGCACACAAGGCTGAGCAGTGAACTACTTCCGGTCATTCAGAAAACCGAACAGACTCCAGGTCGATCTGTGTACCGGCTCGTATTGGGACAATCTGACCCGCTTCCGATCCTCAGACACCTCAAGCTCCCGAGAGGCTGTTTCGACATCCAGGGTGACAGAAACTGGGGAGAGAAGCGGAGAATTTGTTACTTATCGGTGACCCAGAGGACAGCAAGGCAGCGCAGCCCCGGAACCGGAGGAGATTCTTAGGGGAAGGGATCAACTCTAGATTTATCATCGTAGTAGACATAACCGAGGCAGCAATGCGCTATACAGGGTCGATCATATCTTAATATCATATGTATATGTAAATACCACATATTAAATACTATATAGTACAAGTATCTGGGAGTACAGTTAGACGAGAAGCTAGACTGGACTGCCAACACAGATGCCTTGTGCAGGAAGGCACAGAGTCGACTGTATTTCCTAAGAAGGTTGGCGTCATTCAATGTCTGTAGTGAGATGCTGAAGATGTTCTATAGGTCAGTTGTGGAGAGCGCCCTCTTCTTTGTGGTGGCGTGTTGGGGAGGAAGCATTAAGAAGAGGGACGCCTCACGTCTTAATAAGCTGGTAAGGAAGGCGGGCTCTGTCGTGGGCAAAGTACTGGAGAGTTTAACATCGGTAGCTGAGCGAAGGGCGCTGAGTAGGCTACGGTCAATTATGGATAACTCTGAACATCCTCTACATAGCACCATCCAGAGACAGAGAAGCAGTTTCAGCGACAGGTTACTATCGATGCAATGCTCCTCAGACAGGATGAAGAGGTCAATACTCCCCAATGCCATTAGGCTTTACAATTCTACCGCCAGGACTTAAGAACTTTTTAAAAGCTATTATTAATGCTTTTTGAGATAGTGATTTAGATGCATATCATATGTTTTACTGAGTTAAGTATTGTATGTAATTAGTTTTGCTACAACAAGTGTATGGGACATTGGAAAAAAAGTTGAATTTCCCCATGGGGATGAATAAAGTATCTATCTATCTATCTATCTATCTATCTATCTATCTATCTATCTATCTATCTATCTATCTACATCTATATATGTGTGTGTGTTTTAAATAGAATAGAAATTATATCTACAGAATATGCACAGAAATGTGGGATATTTGTAAGCTCGAACTCGACAGAAGAATGCGACAGATTTGTGGATACTGGGGGGGGGGTGACAATAAA
Source organism: Hemitrygon akajei (assembly GCF_048418815.1). Taxonomy (NCBI): domain Eukaryota; kingdom Metazoa; phylum Chordata; class Chondrichthyes; order Myliobatiformes; family Dasyatidae; genus Hemitrygon; species Hemitrygon akajei. The sequence goes on along the minus strand of NC_133125.1, from coordinate 189,799,850 downwards.
AACAATGTGTAGAACAGTTGGAAACGGGAGTCGAGAAATGGCAGGTGGAGCTCAATGTATGAGGGGTAGCGATCTGGAAGGTGACGTACAAAAGGCTAGTACACAGTGCATAGCTGAACACTTCCCTCTCAATCCATTATTAACTATATTACATAATATATAGACATACTATATAACTATATGTATGTTAATGATCTGGGCTACGGTATTAATGGATTTGTGGCTAAATTTGCCGATGATACAAAGATAGGTAGAGGAGTGGGTAGTGTTGAGGAAATAGAGAGCCTGCAGAGAGACTTAGATAGTTTAGAGGAATGGGCAAAGAAGTGGCAAATTAAATACAATGTTGGGAAGTGTATGGTCATGCACTTTGGTGGAAGAAATCAACGTGCAGACTATTATATAGATGGGGAGAGAATTCAAAATGCAGAGATGCAAAGAGACTTGGGAGAACTTGTGCAGGATACCCTAAAGGTTAACCTCCAGATTGAGTCGGTGGTGAAGAAGGCAAATGCAATGTTGACTTTAATTTCTGGAGGTGTAGAATATAAGAGCAGGGATGTGATGTTGAGGCTCTGAAGCTCTCGTGAGATCACACTTGGAGTATTGTGTGCAGTTTTGGGCTCATTATTTTAGAAAGGATATACTGGCATTGGAGAGGGTTTAGAGAAGATTCAGAAGAACGATTCTAGGAATGAAAGGGTTACCATATGAGGAATGTCTGGCAGCTCTTGGGCTGTATTCCCTGGAGTTCAGGGGAATGAGGGGTGATCTCATAGAAAATTTCCGAATATTAAAATGTCTGAACAGTTTAGATATGACAAAGTTATATCCCATGGTCCAGGAGTCCAGGTCAAGAAGGCACAACTTCAGGACATTAATACTATATTCTGCCATCATATTTGACCTACCAAAATGAACCACATCACACTTATCTGGGTTGAACGCCATCTGCCACTTCTCAGTCCAGTTTTTCATCCTATCGATGTCCCGCTGTAACCTCTGACAGCCCTCCACACTATCCACAACACCTCCAACCTTTGTGTCATCAGCAAACTTACTAACCCATCTTTCCACTTCCTCATCCAGGTCATTTATAAAAATCATGAAAATTAAGGGTTCCAGGACAGATTCCTGAGGCACACCACCGGTCATCGACCTCCATACAGAATATGACCCATCTGCAGCCACTCCTTGCCTTCTGTGGGCAAGCCAGTTCTGGATCCACAAAGCAATGTCCCCTTGGATCCCATGCCTCCTTACTTTCTCAATAAGCCTTGCATGTGTTACCTTATCAAATGCCTTGCTGAAATCCATATACACTACATCTACAGCTCTACCTTCATCAATGTGTTTAGTCACATCCTCAAAAAATTACATCAGGCTTGTCAGGAACGACCTGCTCTTGACAAAGCCAAGCTGACTACTCCTAATCATATTATACCTCTCCGAATGTTCATAAATCCTTCCTCTCAGGGTCTTCTCCATCAACTTACCAACCATTGAGGTAAGACTCACTTGCCTTAATTTCCTGGGCTATCTCTACTCCCTTTCTTAAATAAAGGAACAACATCTGCAACCCTCCAATCGTCCGCAACATCTCCCACTACTTGATGCTTTCCAAAAGCTCCAGCACATCCTCTTTCTTAATATCGACATGCTCAAATTCTCTCTCTTTCGATCCGACACCAACCAACATTATTCACTTAAATTTCAAAGGGCCTCGGACAAGATATCGCACATCTGCTGCTGAGGACAATGACGTGACGTGGGGTTAGAAGCAAGGTACTGCCGTGGCCAGATGATTGGCTGACTGGCAAAAGGTAGCGAGCGATAATAAAGGGTCCTTTACGGGAAATTTCCAGTTCACATTGGAGTTCAGCAGGGAGCAGTGTTTGGAGCACAACTTTTCACAGCCATTTCGGGTCCTAGATTCTCCCATAAAATTTAGTGCCCGGACAGTCCTTTCAGTTGAATCGCCAATTTCACTGTATCCCTTCTAATATCAATCTCTGCATTCAGTTCTCTCCCTGGTCTTTTTTTTTTTTGCATTTCAGATGCCAAAAGAGAGTTGGACCACTTTTTATGGTAAAACTGAATGGACCTTCGAGAACTTTATCTGGATTTATCTGGCTGCTCTCGAGCCCAGCATTGAAATGTAATCATTCAGGTTACCATGCATTCTTCATACCCTACAGTCCTGAAATTCTATTTCCTTACTTCATATTTTAACTTCCAAGTTCATCGTCTCCGTTGTTGCCACGTCCCAGATAGGCCATTTTCGGACCGAGTCCTCAGCGTTCTTCAGTGGGAGGGGGAGCAGATAGAGGTCATGCTCCAATGATGGATGAAAGACACAGGCAGCAACAGTGACGAGGTTCTGCAAAGTAAGATCAGTGAGTTATGTGCTACGTTACAAGAATTTCCAGCGTCGTGATATCACGATTAGTACTGTACCAAGTGCTGGTGAGGTCAGAAATAGGAAGGTTTTACAGTTTAACATGTGGCTAAGGAGTTGGCTTAGGATGGACGGCGTCAGATTTTTGATCAATTGGTTGGGCTCTCTTCCAGAAAAAGTGGGCCTTGTAAGAACAGACGGTTTGCACCCGAAATGGAACCAGAGTGCCAGAACATACAGTGGAGAGGTTGAGGTGACAGATGTTGTTAAGACCTCGGACAATTTCCGGAATCAAGACACTGAGCATTGTGTGAGGAATATCCTGTGCTGCGAATATTTCAATGGAAGAAATATCGTAGGAAAGGCAGATGAGCGCAGGACATGGATCAACACATGGAATTGTGGTATTATAGCCATTAGTCTGACTTGATTGCAGGAAGGGCAGGATTGGCAGCTCAATATTCCTTAATTCAGTTGTTCTAGACGCAATAGAGTGTGAGGGATTAAAGGAGGCGAGGCATTACTAGTCAGGGAATGTCAGAAAAATGCTCAGTCAGGATGGACTGGAGAACTCGCCTAATGTGTCGTTATAGGTTGAACTGAGGAACAAGAAATGTATGACCACATTAATGGGGCTGTATTGCAGAACATCAAACAGTCCACGGATATAGAGGGGCAGATTTGTAGAGTGCTCAGATAGAGTTGCAAGAAACGTGAGGTTGTGATAGCACAAACACGACAAAGTCTGCAGATGCCGGAATTCCAAGGCAAAGCACGGAATATGCTGATTAACTCAGCACGTCCGGCAGCATCTATGGAGCTGAATAAACAGTGACTGTTTCGGGCCGAGACACTTCATCAGGATGGAGGGCATCAAGAGGGAGCTGTGAAAGAGTGTTTCATTGAAATTCCATCGATTGAAAGGTTTAAACTTCTTCAGCATAGGCATCCCTGGAAGAGACTTTGCAGTGCAGTAATAGAATCACAAACATGATAGAATTTGCAGATGCTGAAAATCCAACGCCAAACACACAAAAAGGAACTCAGCAGGTCGGGTGTTCATGGTGCTTCTTGCGTTCAGACAGACACATAAACCATCAGTCTGAGTGTATCCCTTCTCTATCACCTGCCTATCCTCCCTCTCGCACTGTCTCCAAGCTTTCTCTATAAGTGAGTCAACAGCCCCTACCTCCGTCTCTTCATTTCGGATCCCACCCCACAGCAATTCTAGTTTAAACTCTCCCCAACGGTCTCAGCAAACCTCCCTGTCAGGATACTGCCCCCACTCGGATTCAAGTGCAACCCGCCCTTTTTGTACAGGTCACGCCTGCCCCAAAGGAAGTCCCAGTGATCCAGAAATCTGAATCCTTGTCCTGTGCTCCAATCCCTCAGCTATTCATACATCCTCCACCTCACAGCAGAGGTACTTAATGAATACTTTGCTTCAGTATTCTCTACGGAAAAGGATCTTGGCGATTGTAGGGTTGACTTACAGCAGACTGAAATGCTTGAGCAAATAGACATGAAGAAAGAGAATGCGCTGGAGCTTTTGGAAAGCATCAAGTTGGATAAGTCACTGGAATCGGACGAGATGTACCCCAGGCTACTGTGGGAGGCGAGGGAAGAGATTGCTGAGCCTCTGGCAATCATCTTTGCATCATCAATGCGGAGGATTGGAGGGCTGCAGGTGTTCTCTTATACAAGAAAGGGAGCAGAGATAGCCCAGGAAATTATAGACCAGTGAGTCTTGATTGGGATCCAAGGGGACCTTGCTTTGTGGATCTAGAACTGGCTTGCACACAGAAGGCAAAGCATGGTGGTAGACGGGTCATATTCTATTAGAGGACAGTGACCAGTGGTGTGCCTCAGGAATCTGCTCTGGGTCACCTTCCCTTGTGATTTTTATAAATTACCTGATGAGGAAGTGGAGGGATGGGTTAGTAAATTTGCTATTGACGCAAAGGTTGAGGATGTTGTGGATAGTGTGGCCGGCTGTCAGAGTTTACAGCTGGGAATCGACAGGATACAAAACTGGGCTGAGAAGTAGCAGATTGGCTTGACCCCAGATAAGTGTGAGATGGTTCATTTTGGTAGGTCAAATATGATGGCAAAATATAGTATTAATGGTAAGACTCTTGGCCGTGGGGAAGATCAGAGGGATCTTGGAGTCTGAGTCCATAGAACACTCAAAGCTGCTGCGCAGGTTGACTGTGGTTACGGTGTATTGGCCTTCATTAATCATGGGATTGAGTTTAAGAGCTGAGAGAATGTTATAGCTATATAGGACCCTGGTCAGACCCCACTTGGAGTACTGTGCTCAGTCCTGGTCACCTCACTACAGGAAGGATGTGGAAACTCTAGAAAGGGTGCAGAGAAGATTTACAAGGAAGTTGCCTGGATTGGGGAGCATGCCTTATGAGGAAAGGCTTACTGAAAGTCGCCTTTTTTCCTTGGAGCGACGGAGGATGAGAGGTGACCTGATAGAGGTCTATAATGAGAGGAATTGATCGTGTGGATAGTCAGAGGCTTTTTTCCCAGGGCAGAAATGGCTAACATGAGAGGGCTCAGTTTTATGGCGTTTGGAAGTAGGTACAGAGGAGATGTCAGGGGTAAGTTTTTTTTTACGCAAAGAGTGGTGCATACGTGGAATAGGGAGCCAGTGACGGTGGTGGAGCTGGGTACAATAGGGTGTTTTAATAGACTCCTGGATAGGTACATGGAGCTTAGAAGAATAGAGGGCTATAGGTAACCCGAGGTAATTTCTAAAGTAAGTACATGTTCGGCTCAGCATTGTGGGCGAAGGGCCTGACTGTGCTGTAGGTTTTCTATGTTTCGAGGGAAGTTTCCATTCTGGATAAAGCAGTGGCTGCTTGGCAGGTGGCAAAAGGTGGGAATAAAGGGAGCGTTTTCTGTTTGGCTGCCTGTGTCTCGGGGTGTTCCAGACGGGCCTGTGTTAGGACTGATACCTTTTACGTTCTATGTCAAAGATAGAATTGATAGCTGTGTTGTTACGTTCAGCCGATGTGAAGATCGGTTGAGGGGCAAGTAGTTTTGAGGAAGTAGAGAGGCTTCATAAGACTCACAGATTAGGAGAGTGGACAAAGAGATGTCAAATGGAATACAGTGTCGGAAATTGTATGGTCATGCACTTTGGTAGAAATGGTTGACGTTTTTTCTAGATGGAGAGAAAATACAAAGTGCAAGGGAGTCCTTGTGCACGATTCCCTGCAGAGTAGTTTGTAGTACGAGTCTGTGTTGAGGAAGGCAAATGCGATGTTAACATTCATTTTAAGAGTACTAGGATATGAAAGCAAGGATGTAATATTGGAAATTTATAAAACACTGGTGAGGCCTCACCTGGAGTATTGTGAGTAGCTTTGGGCCCTTTATCTTAGAATGAGTGTGCTGAAACTGACCAGGGTTCAGGAGTTTTACGAAAATGGTTCCACAATTGACTTGCTTGTCATTGGAAGAGCGTTTGATGGCTCTGGACCTGTTTTCACTCAAATTCCGAAGAATGAGGGGTGACCTCATTGAACACTATCGAATGGTGTAAAGGGCTTGATAGAGTGGAAGTGTAGAGAATGTTTCCTATGGTGGGGGTGTCTAAGACCAGAGAACACAGCCTTGGGCATCCTTATGGAATACAGGTCCTCAATTCATTGAAAGGGACGTCACAGGTAAAAAGCTTTTGAAGAAAGCCTTTGGCGCATTGGTCTTCATGAATCACAGTACCGAGTGGAAGAGATGGGATGTTGAAGATGGCGATTCCCAGTTGGAGTATTGTGTCTAGTTACCTATGGAAACATGTAAGTCAGGTTGGAAGAGTACTGATAAAATCCACAGGGATGTTGCGGGGTCTGGAAAGTTAGAGGCAGAGTGAAAGATTGAATGCTTCCTTGGATTGAGAGAATTTTTGATAGAGCTATACACCATTACGGGAGGTGTAGATCGGGACATACAAGCGAGCTTTTCGCACTGTGGTTGGGTGAGACTACAAGTAGGGGTCATGGGAGAAGTGTGAAAGGTGGAAAGTTTAAGGAGAACAGGAGGGGTTAACTTCTTCCCTGAGAGGAGAGTGAGAGTTTCAGCGCAGGTGGTGCATGCGAGCTCGATTTCAACGTTTGAGAGAAGTTTGGATAGGTATATGGATGATGGAGGGTTATGGTCTCTGTGTATGCCGTTGGCAGCAGTGAGAGTAAAGGGCTTGATACGGACTTTAGGGACCGATGGCCTGTTTCTGTTTCGTATTTTACAATGTCTGTGTGACTCTGTGTTTAGTTGAATCAGAAATAGAAATACTACACTCACGGGCCTGTTGGCCCAACAAGCCCGAGCCGACCATGCCGCAGCTTAGAATGCGCGGGAAATCGCAGCTTCCGCCCGCATTCCAGGTGGTCACGGAGAGGCCGAGACCGTACAAACTCCTTTCAGGGAGCGGCGAGGGTTGATCCAGTTTGCTGGCGCTCTCGGAGCGTTACGCTGACTGCTGCACCACATGCCTCCCCGAGTCAGTTCCATTGCTACTTGTGTCAGTCAACCGCATGCCACAGGGCTCCAACGGGCACGGAGCTTCCTCACGTTCACTCCGCCACTCCCTGCGCTCTCCGGAAACGCAAAACTCGCCGTAGAAATGAATAAACAGTCGTCTTTTCAGATGTCCTGTTGAAGCCTCTAGGCGCTGAACGTCGACGGCTTATTCATTTCCACAGATGCTGCCTCCACCGCTGAATTCCCCCAGCATTTTGTGTGTGTTGCTCTATATTATCCGATTTCCGCATAATCTCTCCTGCCAAATCCTAACTCTTCGCCGGAAAGACATTGACCTGAGATGTCCACCTTTTCCCGGTCCACAGATTCTGTCTGGCCAGGTAAGCGTGCACGGCGCTTCTAGTTTCAAGAAAACTGTGTTTGAAGGTACAGTGCGTCTGACTTATTGCAACGATTCCTCTGCATGTAGGACGCGAGGCCCCAGTGGTGCTGAACTCGCAGAGCCCGTGGAAAGCGAGGTCTTTAAGTTTTCACTGAAGTATTACGGTTTCGCGGACGGATGGAAATGACATGATTAAATCATTTAGTCGAGAGTATTGGATTCAATTAGTTTTTATTTCATTCATTCAACCTGCATAAACGTGTTGGTTCTCTCTGCCCGGTTTGGGGATCACATGAGACTCGTTCAATGCCAGCTTGTTGTCAATGGTGTCTCCTGACCCACAGTCTCGGTCCTGGGACCCGACCCGTTTCCAGAGCCGGAGTAGAACCGGAGCAGATTCTCAGCCACCTGTTTTCATCAACAGTCCAGGAAAAGAAAGGATTGGAGCGGTGCGCTACACGCAGCGCTGAAATAATGACACGTAGTCGGTGAGCTGCAGTTACAAAAGAGGTTTATTCAAACTTCGCGGCCTCGCTTTAAAGCCTTCCTGTTCCCGCCCTCCCCGGGCGGGAATGCTGTAGGGGTGGCGTATTCCCAGTCCAGTCCCGCGCGCGGGCTTTACCCCTTGCTGGTGAAGCAGGCTTGGCGCCCTTTTTGAGATCGGCCTCAATGCCGGCGCGCGCCGCTTTGTGAGCCGATTCGAGTGCGCTGGGAAGTGGGTCGCTACATAACCGCCCCCCCCCCCAGAACCGGCGATACACCCCCCAATATCCTCAGTCTGAGTCGGACTCTCTTTGGGAGGTCGGCCTCTGCGCCGCGGTGCCGGAATCTCGATCGGCTGAGCCAAGTCCACATGGGCTGGTTTGAGTCGGTCCACTTTGAAAACCTCCTCTTTCCCCCCAATGTCCAGCACGAATGTGGACCCGTTGTTTCTGATCACCGTGAACGGCCACTCGTAGGGCCGCTGTAGCTGTGCCCGATGTCTGCCCCGTCGTACAAAAACGAACTCACAGTTTTGCAGGTCTTTGGGTCTTTGGCGCCGTGCGGATTCCGAGCAGGACCCAGGGAAGCTCGTCCACCCAGTTAGGCCCTTTGAGGCGGGCCATGAGAGCCGACTTCAGGTGACGGTGGAAACGCTCCGCTAGTCCGTTCGACTGTGGGTGGTAGGCAGTTGTGTGGTGCCGTAACTCGTCGGAGGTAAGACGCTGATCTCGGCTCCGGTGTCGACCAAAAAGCGGCGTCCCGACTGCTTGTCCCAGACATACAGGAGGCTATCCCGATGGCCAGCCGCCGTAGCCATCAGCGGCGGCTGGCCTTGGCGTTTCCCGGGAACTTGCAGGGCGGGCTACAGCGCCCCACCGCTGGTGGTAGAAGCACCATTGTTCGTTGGTCTCCCCACCCCTGCCTCTGGGGTTAGTGGGCTCTGCGGCCAGGCCTGGTCTGGTATGCTGCCGGGAGCGTGGCCTGGTGATCTGTGCGACGGCCGCCCCACTCTCCTTGGCTTTCCACAGCAAGTCTGCCCGGGCCACTACATTCCGGGGGTCGCTGAAATCCGCGTCGGACAGAAGTAGGCGTATGTCCTCGGGCAGCTGCTCCAGAAACGCCTGCTCAAACATGAGGCAGGGCTTGTGTCCTCCGGCCAGAGACAGCATCTCATTCATCAAAGCCGATGGTAGCCTGTCCCCCAAACCATCCAGGTGCAGTGAGCGGGCAGCCCGCTCGCGCCATGAGAGTCCGAAAGTCCTTATAAGCAAGGCTTTGAATTCTGTGTACTTGCCGTCCTCCGGGGGCGACTGTATGAACTCCTCAACCTGGGCGGCTGTCTCCTGGTCGAGGGAGCTCACCACGTAGTAGTAACGTATGGCATCCGAGGTAATCTGCCGAATGTGGAATTGGGCTTCTGCTTGCTGGAACCATAGGTGAGGTCGCAGCGTCCAGAAGCTTGGCAGTTTTAATGAAACTGCATGAACAGATGCGGCGTCATTCATCTCCGGTCCAAATATCGTTTGGGTCGTCGGGGTCACCAATTGTAGCGGTGTGCTACACGCAGCGCTGAAATAACGACATGGAGTCGGTGAGCTGCAGTTACAAAAGAGATTTATTCAAACTTCGCGGCCTCGCTTTAAAGCCTTCCTGATCCCGCCCTCCCCGGGCGGGAATGCTGTAGGGGGCGCGTATTCCCAGTCCAGTCCCGCGCGCGGGCTTTACCCCTTGCTGGTGAAGCAGGCTTGGCGCCCTCTTTGGGACCGGCCTCAAAGCCGGCGTGCGCCTCTTTGTGAGCCGGTTCGAGTGCGCTGGGAAATGGGTCACCACAGGATAACGTTTATCTCTGAATTTATTCGCAGTGAAGGTATGGGGATGGGGCTTGGTCTCCGCGTTGTAAACTAAAGCCATCCCGGACTCCTAACTGAGATGAACTCCCACCTTCCCGGGAATCGGACTGGCAGGGAGATGCAATTCAGGACAGAACTCGCTACCCGCCAGTTCAAGGGCCCAAACTCCGGTCTCGTGTATCAGACCTCCCGCTGTCTTTCTCTGCACAGACTCTGGAGACAAGCAGGCTCCAGTTCTGATTTCCCGCCACCGCCACTTCCCAGTAATTTCTCCCCGACGGAAATCCAGCCGATTCCAGCGCGAACTCCTCTCGGGGCTCGGTCGATCTTTCCGTGTCCGGGTCCACCTCACACTCTTCCAATCACTTCGCGGTCGGGATGCACCGTTTCCACATCCAGGGTGACAGACTGGGGGGTGGGGGGATGTGGGGAGAAGCGGAAAATTAGAGTCCCCGGGCGAATCTCGAGTAGCGCAGGGGAGAGGTCTGAACCACGGGAACAGTTGAGCGGTCAATTAGAATCTTCTCCTGTGTGACAACCAACTGCACGCCGTGCGCGATAAACTTCTTCCGAGGTTACTTGTCAGAGCAGACTCGTGGAGAGAGCCTTCGTGGAAAGGAGAGGGAGGAGAGGTGGCGTGATGTTGAATACAACTCTTCGGAAGCCAGAGTCGTTCACCCTTTGCTCATAGCTACATCTCTAAAATCTTTAGCACCCCCTCAGGACCATCACGTTCTTCCTGGGACGAGACGGCTAAAACTCATCTCTTCTAGTTAAAGTTTGATTCCTCTGCAACCGGCGCCGTCAGGAGCCTGCAGCCAGCCAGGTTGTTCCCTGTATTTTTGCCGGTTTTCATCATGCGCTTTTGCTGTTCGTAGTGTTTTCTGTTTAGTATAAATATTTAGTTTGGTTTGAAGTGAGTTTCGGTTTAACGAAACGGTTTCAGCAGGGTTTTTATGGCTTTTGCCGCCCTCGAGATGTTTTTTGCTACGCCTGTCTGTCCCAGCAGAAACGGCAGACGGATCCATTGCTTACTCCAGGGTTGAGCTGACAGTGATCGCGGAGCCTCCGCAGTACCGTCATTGTCCAGTAGGGGTGCTGCAATACCTGGGGCTGAATGCCGCACTAAACAATAAGATTTTCTTTCATTGTTTGCGCTAAAGCGCCCCCGGCTGTTTCCAGCTCATCTCAGACGAGTGATGAGACATTAATCAAGGATCAATATGCGTTTTTAAAGGAGCGTTTCGTGGGCTCGGCGCATTTGCGGCTCACCAATCCGTGCGCCATACATCAGCAGGAGCAAATGAAAGTAAAGCAGGGACAAAGCGGAGTGGCTGTTCCTTGAGTGGACCAGTGTAGGAGTGGGAACTTCGAGGCTTTGGCTCAAGTGGCTTCGGAGAAGAGGCACAGGTAAGTAGTGGGTAAAGCTTTTGTAGTGGTTGAATAAAAAATTCACTGATTAAATAAAGTTGGAATAAGCAGGGTCAGGTGATGTGCTGTGGCTGCATGATATGGGAGCCGGAGGACTCCACTGTGGTTCCTGATGTGACCACATCTGCAGCGAGTGTTGGCTGCTCCAGGAACTCAGGCTGAAAGTTGATGACCTGGAATCTGAGCTTCAAACACTGTGGCATATCCGAGAGGGGGAGAGTTCCCTGGATTCTCAGTTTCAGGAGATTGGCTTCTCATAGTCGGTCCGTGGTCAGGGACAAGAGGGTCTGACTGTGAGTGAGGGAGGTAGTGAGGATCCAAGAGACAGGGCTGGAGGAGCCTCAGCCCTTCAGCTTGTCCAGCACTAAATGGTGGGGGTGGGGAGGGTTCAACCGATTGAAGAAGTATGAATAAAGTAAAAAAGAAAAGTGTGGATAAAGATAAAGTGAAAGCAAAAGATAAAAAAGAAAAAAGTAAGAGTGGAGCGAAGAAAAGTCAAGTGGAAAAGAGAAGAAGATTACAGGATTTATAAAGCTCAATTAGTGTAAGGGAACTTTATCTGAATGTCCGTAGTATTCAAAACAAAGTCAATAAACTTGTGGCATAAATCAGTACAAAGGAGACTAACAGGATTTCTTGACAATCGAAAGTACGCTGATAATCTCACATAGATCATAAACCATAGGAACAGAATGAGGCTTTTCGACAAACCCGATCATGGCTTGTTTTCCCTCTCAACCCCCTTCTTCCGTCTTCTCTCTGTAACCTTTGATGTCCTTGCTAATCAGGAACTTATCGACTGTGGCAATGAGTTCCACAGATTCTCCACCATCTAGCTGAAGAAATTCTTCATCACTGTACTACAGGAACGTGTGTCTGGCTCCAGAACTACATAACTTCTCCCCCTCCCCCAGATTTCAACGAAGTCTCTCAATATTCTTCGAAGCTCCATTGAACACAGGCCCAGAGCTATAAAAACACTACTCATGCCTTAACTCTTTCATAGCTGGAAGCATTCTCGTGAACATCCTCTGGACTCTCTCAAGTGCCAACACAACCCTTCTCAGACAAGGGACTCAATATTACCGAGCCTACTGTCAGTGTGGTCTGACCATGCCTTACAGCAGATGGCTGTTAACACTTGAGTCTCTGGTAACAGCCAGTATATCAGAAGTCCTCAACTGTCCATCTACATTATTAACAATAGAGATTTTGTTAAGAGTCCTCCTGCATTCTCATCAACTCCATCAAGATTCTACCACACAATCCAGCTGTAATCAATGGCGTCCAAAAAGAATCAGCAACTGTGGAAGAAGATTTTGAATAAAGGGTTAAAGTACCTGAATTGTTAACACCCCGTACCTTCACTTAATTAGCAATATGTCTAGTGCTGGCGTTCGTGCTTAACAGAGCTGCATAAATAATATAAAGACAGTGAAGGGCATAGATTGTTGGGAGGACCCTGTCGGCTGTCAAGTTTCTGATAATTAAAAATTATCCTGCTTCGTTCTTCACCTGTTAGCTACTAACTTCAAAACAAATCGTATCTTTGTACTTAAATGACTTACTGTATCTAAGGATTTAATGAAGCTTTTCGTATGTGATAAATTCCTTAGCTGGGTTCTGAAAACGGGACAGGCATGCCTGCGGAGACAAGTCAATCTATGCACGATGACAGATGTATTCGTGCGACAGTGAGTTAGAACTAAACATCAGGGATGTTTGTAGAACTGTTCATGCCTAATGTGCCTCGTCTTTCTGTATAAATAGAGGTGTGCTTGTCTTGGTCTTCGCAGGTGGGGATCCCAAAGTTAAAGGATCGGGCCCCCACACGATATCGCGTCTCTATTACTTCTGACTGACTAGAGTGTTTATGTGAATGAATTAGTTTCTCCGACAACAACCCACGTGTCTTTGAGAAGTGGGGAAAAAAGTCAAGCGTCCAGGGATACACAGGTAGTCACATGGTGGACGAGCAAACTCCACATAAACAGAAACCTATGTCAGGATATAACCTGAGTCTCGACGTTCTGAGGCAAAAGCTGCTGTGGGCAAGATGTACAGGAGCCTGAGCTCACACACCACCAGGACACTGCGCTTTGGGGCATCCCTCAATGCAAAGTCCTGATGTATGCCTGTCACACACCACCAGGACACTGCGCTTTGGGGCATCGCTCAATGCAAAGTCCTGATGTATGCCCGTCAGAATTCACCAGGACACTGCGCTTTGGGGCATCCCTCAACGCAAAGTCCTGATGTATGCCGTCACACACCACCAGGACACTGCGCTTTGGGGCATCCCTCAATGCAAAGTCCTGATGTATGCCCGTCACACACCACCAGGACACTGCGCTTTGGGGCATCCCTCAATGCAAAGTCCTGATGTATGCCCGTCACACACCACCAGGACACTGCGCTTTGGGGCATCCCTCAATGCAAAGTCCTGATGTTTGCCCGTCACACACCACCAGGACACTGCGCTTTGGGGCATCCCTCAACACAAAGTCCTGATGTATGCCCGTCACACACCACCAGGACACTGCGCTTTGGGGCATCCTCAACACAAAGTCCTGATGTATGCCCGTCACACACCACCAGGACACTGCGCTTTGGGGCATCCCCCAATGCAAAGTCCTGATGTTTGCCCGTCACACACCACCAGGACACTGCGCTTTGGGGCATCCCTCAACACAAAGTCCTGATGTATGCCCGTCACACACCACCAGGACACTGCGCTTTGGGGCATCCCTCAATGCAAAGTCCTGATGTATGCATGTCAGAATTCACCAGGACACTGCGCTTTGTGGCATCCCTCAACGCAAAGTCCTGATGTATGTCTGTCAGAATTCACCAGGACACTGCGCTTTGTGGCATCCCTCAATGCAAAGTCCTGATGTATGCCCGTCACACACCACCAGGACACTGCGCTTTTGGGCATCCCTCAACGCAAAGTCCTGATTTATGCCCGTCAGAATTCACCAGGACACTGCGCTTTGGGGTATCCCTCAATGCAAAGTCCTGATGTATGCCCGTCAGAATTCACCAGGACACTGCGCTTTGGGGTATCCCTCAACGCAAAAGTCCTGATGTATGCTCGTCAGAATTCACCAGGACACTGCGCTTTGTGGCATCCTCAATGCAAAGTCTTGATGTATGTCTGTCAAAATTTGCTGATGACATTAAACTGAGTGGAAAAGCAAATTGTACAGAGGATGTGGAGAGTCTGCAGAGGGATATAGATAGGTTAAGTGAGTGGACCAAGGTTTGGCAGATGGAATACAATGTTGGTAAATGTGGGACCATCCACTTTGGAAGGAATAATAGAAGAGCAGATTATTATTGTTATTATTTAAATGGTGAAAGATTGCAGCATGCTGTTGTGCAGAGGGACTTGGGAGTGTCTATTTTCATTAACCTGACATTAATACATAGGGAGAATCTTTTTAAAATACTGTCTGTGATCTCATTAACTCTCTCCAGATTCTACCACAGACACACACAAGGAACAATACACGGTTTCCAATTAACCCACCTATCCACAAGTCATATTTCAGGTAGCTATTACACTACAACAATCAGATTGGTGAACCAGCGTGGATATCTGTTCACAACAACACTGACCTGTCTCCACAACCTAGAGACTCGCTTTCAAAGACTTTACATCTCATGTTCTCTGTGTTATTTGTATTTTTATTGTTATTGTTTGCACGATTTGTCATCTTTTACACATTGGTTGTTTGCCTGTCTTTGTTTAAGCATAGTTTTTTCATAAAGTCCATTGTATCGTTTTTTCCTGAAAGAAAATGAATCTCAAGACTCTATATGGTGACATACAATATATGCACTTTGATAAATTTAACCTTGACTCTCAGTTCCCCCACAGTACCGGCTTCGAGCAGCAGGTGGGAATCGTGTACCGTGAATCTCCGCCATCCCTTTGCCTCTGCAGTCTTGGTCCAGTCCACACCCCCTCTCCTTACCAGGGAGGGGTCCTCACACACTGAGGGGATCACAAGGTACAGAAGTCTGGGAACACAGTGATTCAGCAGCTGTCGAGGAAACAGTCACCAACTGACACAGACATGATAGACAGTCAGAGTCTCGTTATCCTCAGCGTGGGAATGTCAATTCCCCCAGGGAGTAAATGTAAAGAGGTTTAAAGGAGATTAATGAGGCAAGTTTTTTTTTACACAGAGAATGGTCGGTGCCCGGAACGTGCTGTCAGGGGAGGTAGTGGAAACAGATACAACAACATTTCAGTGACATTCAGACAGACACATGAACAGACAGGGAATGGAGGCTTGTGGACCATGTACAGGCAGATGTGATGAAATTGAATTGGCACAATGTTCAGCACAGACGTGTGGGCCGAATGGCCTGTTCCTGTGCTGTATTGTTCAATGTTCTATGTTCAGCTGTTGTGAACGCAGCAGTCAACAACAACAACAACTGGTATTTAGGCACAGTCGCTGTGTAAATGCAGTAAAGTGTTCCGGGTGCTTACACAGACGTGTTTCTCACTGGATACAAAAACAATGAATACAACAAACTCTGCATCCTGTTACAAACACTGGGGACAGTGGAGTGAATACAGTCAACACGGAGTACAGAGGATGCTCTACACAGAGTGCATTGGTTACCGCTCCCCTGTGTAATCCAACAGACTGAAGACCAAAACATTAAAAGACACAAAGATCGATTTGTGTTTCAAGAAATTGAGAAACAGGAGCAGTTGTGGCCATTCGGCCCCTTACTCCTGCTCTGCCCTTCACTCAGATCATGGCTGATCATTGACCTCAGTGTCAATTTCCTGCACCATCCCATCATCGCTGTGCCCCTTAAATCCAGAAATCTTTTGTAGAGAATACCAAAGATTCACCACACACTGGGAGAGGAAATTTTCCTCATCTCAGTCCTGCTGAGGCGACCTCTGATTGTGAGTCTGTGACCCCTGGTTCCACACCCTACCCAGGGGAAACATCATTCCTGCCTCTACCCTGTCAATACCCAGTGAGACTGTGTCTGTACCAGTGAGACCACCTCTTCTAATTCTGAGACAGTCTCACTTAGTGTGATCTCCCCGAGGACACTACGTGAAGGGTAAAGCTTTAAAGTCAGAGGGTCAAAGTTGAACCGGGATGTTCAAGGAATGTTTTTGGACACAATGAGTTATATCTTCCTGGAATGCACGGCCGGGATGGGGAGTGGTGGAATCAGATACGATCGTGATGTTTAACAGACACACGAACAGGGAAGTGAACAGACAGGGAATGGAGGATATGGATCATTTGCGGGCAAATGTGATTACATCATGGTCAGCACAGACAGTGTGGGCAGAATGGCCTGTTCCTGTGCTGTACTGTTCTGTGTTCAGTGTTTGAAATATCACAGCCGGGGTCACAGCAATTTCTTCCCTGGATTTCCACCATGTCAGACGATACATTGGGTCAGACCCCCAGGTTTATTCAGCTTGTATGTGGGATGGTTTTCTGACCCAACATGTCGAGGAACCAACTAGAGAGCAGGCCATTCTAGACTGGGTAATGAGCAATGAGGAAGGGTTAGTTAGCAATCTTGTCGTGCAAGGCCCCTTAGGTAAGAGTGACCATAATATGGTGGAATTCTTCATTAAGATGGAGAGTGACATAGTTAATTCAGAAACAAAGGTTCTGAACTTAAAGAAGGTTAACTTTGAAGGTATGAGACGTGAATTAGTTAAGATAGACTGGCAAATGATACTTAAAGGGTTGATGGTGGATATGCAATGGCAAACATTTCAAGATTGCATAGATGAGTTACAACAATTGTTCATCCCAGTTTGGCAAAAGAATAAACCAGGGAAGGTAGTGCACCCGTGGCTGACAAGGGAAATTAGGGATAGTATTAAGTCCAAAGAAGAAACATATAAATTAGCAAAAAAAAAGCGGCACACCTGAGGACTGGGAGAAATTCAGAGACCAGCAGAGGAGGACAAAGGGCTTAATTAGGAAAGGGATAAAAGCTTATGAGAGAAAGCTGGCAGGGAACATAAAAACTGACTGTAAAAGCTTTTATAGATACGTGAAAAGAAAAAGATTGGTTAAGACAAATGTAGGTCCCTTACAGTCAGAAACAGGTGAATCGATCATGGGGAACAAGGACATGGCAGACCAATTGAATAACTACTTTGGTTCTGTCTTGACTAAGGAGGACATAAATAATCTTCCGGAAATAGTAGGGGACCAAGGGTTTAGTGAGATGGAGGAACTGAGGGAAATACATGTTAGTAGGGAAGTGGTGTTAGGTAAATTGAAGGGATTAAAGGCAGATAAATCCCCAGGGCCAGGTGGTCTGCATCCCAGAGTGCTTAAGGACGTAGCCCAAGAAATAGTGGATGCATAAGTGATAATTTTTCAAAATTCTTTAGAAGCTGGATTAGTTCCTGAGGATTGGAGGTTGGCTAATGTAACCCCACTTTTTTAAAAAAGGAGGGGAAGAGAAACCAGGGAATTATAGACCGGTTAGCATGACATCGGTGGTGGGGAAAATGCTAGAGTCGGTTATCAAAGATGTGATAACAGCACATTTGGAAAGCGGTGAAATCATCGGACAAAGTCACCATGGATTTGTGAAAGGAAAATCATGTTTGACGAATCTTATAGAATTTTTTGAGGATGTAACTAGTAGAGTGGATAGGGGAGAGCCAGTGGATGTGGTATATTTAGAGTTTAAAAAGGCTTTTGACAAGGTCCCACACAGGAGATTAGTGTGCAGACTTAAAGCACACGGTATTGGGGGTATGGTATTGATGTGGATAGAGAATTGGTTGGCAGACAGGAAGCAAAGAGTGGGAGTAAACAGGACCTTTTCAGAATGGCAGGCAGTGAGTAGTGGGGTACCGCAAGGCTCAGTGCTGGGACCCCAGTTGTTTACAATATATATTAATGATTTAGAGGAGGGAATTAAATGCAGCATCTCCAAGTTTGTGGATGACACAAAGCTGGGCGGTAGTGTTAACTGTGAGGAGGATGCTAAGAGGTTGCAGGGTGACTTGGATAGGTTAGGTGATTGGGCAAATTTATGGCAGATGCAATTTAATGTGGATAAATGCGAGGTTATCCACATTGGTGGCACGAACAGGAAAACAGATTATTATCTGAATGGGGGCGATAAGGAAAAGGGGAGGTGCAACGAGACCTGGGTGTCATTGTACACCAGTCATTGCAGGTGGGCATGCAGGTACAGCAGGCGGTGAAAAAGGCAAATGGTATGTTGGCATTCATAGCAAGAAGATTCGAGTACAGGAGCAGGGAGGCTCTACTGCAGTTGTATAAGGCCTTGGTGAGACCACAACTTGAGTATTGTGTGCAGTTTTGGTCCCCTTATCTGAGGAAAGCCATTCTTGCCATAGAGGGAGTACAGAGAAGGTTCACCAGATTGATTCCTGGGATGGCAGGACTTTCATATGAAGAAAGACTGGATCGACTAGGCTTATACTCACTGGAATTTAGAAGATTGAGGGGGGGATCTTATTGAAACGTATAAAATTCTAAAGGAATTGGACAGGCTAGATGCAGGAAGATTGTTTCCGATGTTGGGGAAGTCCAGAACGAGGGTCACAGTTTAAGGATAAAGGGGAAGCCTTTTAGGACCGAGATGAGGAAAAAATTCTTCATACAGAGAGTGGTGAATCTGTGGAATTCTCTGCCACAGGAAACAGTTGAGGCCAGTTCATTGGCTATATTTAAGAGGGAGTTAGATATGACCCTTGTGGCTAAAGGGATCAGGGGTATGGAGAGAAAGCAGGTACAGGGTTCAGAGTTGGATGATCAGCTATGATCATACTGAATGCCGGTGCAGGCTCGAAGGGCCGAATGGCCTACTCTTGCACCTATTTTCTATGTCTCTGTGTTTAAGCTGGCCAGCCTCCTTTGTAATGTCGGTATGTTTCATGACATTATTATTCTCCTCCCTGGGTTCCCCAGCTTCCATCACCTTCTCCACAGTAAATACTGATGAGAAGTATTTATTTCAGACCTCACCCATCTGCTGTGTCTCCACACACAGATGACTAACTGATCACTCAAGGGACATATTCCCTCACCAGTTACCCTTTTGTTTTCCACAGACTCTCAGAATCTGTTTGAAACCACCTTTATCTGACCTGCTAAAGCTATCTCATGTCCCCCTTTGCTCTCCTGATTTTCTCTGTTCAGTGTTCTCCACATCCCTTCTACTCCTCAAGGACCCCAGCTGGTTTCACCTGAATTACGACTCCATCCGGACGAGAGCCTCAATGACCCTCGTCAGCCAGGGTTCCCTCATCCCTCCAGTCTCGCTATTCACTCTAACAAGGACAGGCTAATCCTGAACCCTTCCAAACTGTTTTAAAGCCGCTCACTTGCCAGATGTCTGTTTACTAGGGACCACCCTCTGGTTCTACACCTCCATTTATTCCCCGACCCCTTCTATCCTCCCTCAGTTCAGTCTGTTCACTGCTCTGAATATCAGAAATAGCAGCAAGAGGAGGCCATTCAGCCCCTCACACCTGCTCTCCCATTGAATAAGATCAAAACCACCTCACTGTGCTACAGATGTAAAGGACGTGACAGAAGTGGAGGTGAGAGAGGGGGGGGAGTTGTGATGTTGAATCGGGAGAACATCACCACAGCACTCAGAGAGATCCTTGTGGGGAACGGCCAGTGAGAGTTTATTTGTAGGAGTTAGAAATATGGAGATGGTCACTTTGCTGGGATTGTACTATAGGATGCCAAATGTCAGTGAGAATCAGAAGAGCCCATGTGTAGGGAGAATGCAGATAACTGTTGGAATATCAGGGTTGTAATAGTCAGAGACTTCAGCTTCCCTAACATTGACTGGGACAGACACAGTGCCGAGGGATTTGACAGGGAAGGATTTGTGAGTGTGTCTGGAATGGTTTCACAAGCAGCGTTCAGATTCCCAACCAGAGAAGGGGTCACACTTGACCTCCTCTCTGGACAAGTGGTTGACGTGACAGTGGGGGGGGGGGGGGAGCGCACATTGGGACCAGTGACCGTCATTCTGTTAGACATGAAATAGTTATGGAAATGCCTGTATTGGACGTGTATTGAATCCTGAATTGGATTGAGGTGAATGCTGATGGGATCAGACGGGAACGTGATTGTTGTTTGGTCGATGTTGTTCACAGTCAAGGCACACAAAGCTGCAGAAAGTTGTAAACTCAGCCAGCTCCATCATCCTTTACTGAAATCCATACACACTACATCCACTGCTCTACCATCATCAATGTGTTTTGTTACATCTTCAAAGAACTCAATCAGGCTCGCAGAGCAAGACCTGCCCTTGACAAAGCCATGACCATCCCTAATCAGATTAAGTCTCTCCAAATGCTCATAGATCCTGCCTCATCTGTATTTACTGTGGAGAAGGTGATGGAAGCTGGGGGATTCAGGGAGAGACACAGTTAGACTGTATAGTGAAGAAGGGGTCTGGTACGCTGGCCTTCATCGATCGGGGATTAAGTACATGAGATGGTTTGTCGTGTTACAGCTGTACAAGACATTGGGGAGACCACACTCAGAGTACTGGGTGCAGTTCTGGTCACCGAGCTGTAGAAAGGATGACATTCAGCTGGAATGTGTGTAGACAAGATTCACAGGAATGTTACCGGGGCTCAAGGGCTTCAGGAGAATCTGGATCGACCTGGACTGTTTCCCTGGAGCAAAGTCAACGGGGGTGGGTATCGTATTGTGTGTGTGTGTGTGTGTGTGTGTGTGTGTGTGTGTGTGTGTGTGTGTGTGTGTGTGTGTGTGTGTGTGTGTGTGTGTGTGTGTCCGTGTGTCCACGATTGTTATTAGTTATCCGCGTGTGTTTTATTGCCGATCCGACTGCTGTAAATTGCGTGAGTGTTGCTCCTGTTGCCATTTTCCCACGTTTGCCGTCTGTAAAGAAAATCCTTTACTACCAAGACTGTGTGTCCAGAGTCCTTGTCTGTGATACCTATCGAATCTGTTCCCTCACTCACAACAGTCGGTAAATGGGACGAGCTGCCAGAGGAAATGGTGGACGCTGATAGAACTGAACCATTTTTAAGACATTTAGACAAGTTCTTGATTGAAAACGTTTAGAGGGATGCTGGCCAAGTGGGACGTGCTGAGGAAGCCACCTTGGTTGTCAGGGACATGTTACGTCGAAGGGCCGGTGTGTGTGCTGTCACCTCCATTAGTCTCATTCGGAAGAGTGGGACCTCACATCAGAGCAGGGCTGTACAGGGGGAAGTCAGGAAGTTTTCCTGCATCCGTGTTTGAGTAATCCCGGTATATCCAACACCTCACAATCTTCCGCTGCATCAATATCCCATATTTCAGTGTCAAAGATATTTTCCTGACAATTTAAATAACCGATATTTAATTACCTTTTCACCCTCCTTCTTTACACCTCTATTTATTCCCCGGACCCTTCTATCCTCCCTCTGGTCAGTCTGTACACTGCTCTGAAGAACATCAGAAACAGAAGCAAGGAGGCCATTCAGCCCCTCACACCTGCTCTCCCATTAGACATGATCAATACCACTTCCCTGTGCTCATGCTGTTTCTACTGATTCACTTTGTATCCAAAACTCTATCCACGTCTCTCCTCAACATAGTTACTGTGTAAATGTGCAGAGCCCTGTTAGATTGTGAGCTGTGTAAATACATTTATTCACCTCTGAATGGTCGTCCCCTCACTGTGTCTCCTCATCCTGTCGCCCCCGTTACCAGATACATCACCTGGGAGCCTGGAGCAAGTCTCAGTCTCTCTCTCTCTCTGTCTCCACCATACACAAATACACACAGGGGGCTTCACCATTTACATTTCTCCATTGCGTCAATGACCAACACAGTCTGCCCGAGGATTGTGCTGGGATCAGCCGGCATGTGTTGCCACACTTCCGGCTCCACGTCTCTCTCACCTTCACCGTACCTCTCCGGGTAGTTCCAACCTGAGCATCGGTTTCTCTAATGGTCCACTCCCCCCTCCTATCGCATTCCTCCTCCTTTATCCCCCTTCCGTCTCTCTCCCCTTCACTGTACCTCTCCGGGTAGTTCCAACCTGAGCATCGGTTTCTCTAATGGTCCACTCACTCTCCTATCACATTCCTCCTCCTTTATCCCCCTTCCGTCTCTCTCACCTTCACCGTACCTCTCCGGGTAGTTCCAACCTGAGCATCGGTTTCTCTAATGGTCCACTCACTCTCCTATCACATTCCTCCTCCTTTATCCCCCTTCCGTCTCTCTCACCTTCACAGTACCTCTCCGGGTAGTACCAACCTGAGCATCGGTTTCTCTAATGGTCCACTCACTCTCCTATCACATTCCTCCTCCTTTATCCCCCTTCCGTCTCTCTCACCTTCACTGTACCTCTCCGGGTAGTTCCAACCTGAGCATCGGTTTCTCTAATGGTCCACTCCCCCCTCCTATCACATTCCTCCTCCTTTATCCCCCTTCCGTCTCTCTCACCTTCACCGTACCTCTCCGGGTAGTTCCAACCTGAGCATCGGTTTCTCTAATGGTCCACTCCCACCTCCTATCACATTCCTCCTCCTTTATCCCCCTTCCGTCTCTCTCACCTTCACCGTACCTCTCCGGGTAGTTCCAACCTGAGCATCGGTTTCTCTAATGGTCCACTCACTCTCCTATCACATTCCTCCTCCTTTATCCCCCTTCCGGAGGAAATTACACTGCACTCCCGTTTTTTCTTCAATCAGATGCTGGAAGAACTAAAACAGAACAGAAATTACCTGAAACCCACAACAGACCAGGCAGTGTTTGAATCAATTCCGGGAGAGGTCACCAACGTGGAATGTGAAGCCTGTTCCTCTCTCCACAGATCCTGACCAACCTGCTGAGTTTTTCCGGCATTTCCTGATTGTTCTGGATCCATTTTGGATGCTGTTGAGGGGGATGATCACAGTGATTGGAGCCTGTTTCTGAGGTGCAGAAGGAAGAAAAAAAGAGGAATGCGGTAGTCAGAGGGGATTCCATAGTGAGGGGAACAGGCTGGAGGTTCTGTCAGCCTGATAGAGATACCCGCATGGTGTGTTGCCTCCCAGGTGCCAGGGTACAGGATGTCTCGGATCGGGTGCAGAGGATTCTGAAGACAGAGTGTGACCAGCCAGAAGTGGTCACTATGCTAAATCATGGATATTTGGCTAAATTTGCCAATGATACAAAGATAGGTGGAGGAGCGGGTAGTGTTGAGCAAACAGAGAGTCTGCAGAGAGACTTAGATAGTTTAGAGGAATGGGGAAAGAAGTGGCAAATTAAATACAATGTTGGAAAGTGTATGGTCATGCACTTGGTGGAAGAGATAAACGGGCAGACTATTATTTAGAAGGGGAGAGAATTCAAAATGCAGAGATGCAAAGGGACTTGGGAGTCCTTGTGCAGGACACCCCACAGGTTAACCTCCAGGTTGAGTCGGTGGTGAAGAACGCCAATGCAATGTTGACATTCATTTCTAGACGTGTAGAATATAAGAGCAGGGATGTGATGTTGAGGCTCTGAAGCTCTCGTGAGATCACACTTGGAGTGTTGTGTGCAGTTTGGGCTCTTTATTTTAGAAAGGATATACTGACATTGGAGAGGTCTCAGAGAAGATTCACGAGAATGATTCCAGGAATGAAAGGGTTACTGTATGAGGAACGTCCGGCAGCTCTTGGTCTGTATTCCCTGGAGTTCTGGAGAATGAGGGGATCTCAGAGAAACACTCCAAATGTTAAAAGGGCTGAACAGATTAGAATTGGAAAAGTTATTTGCGATGGTAGAGGATTCTAGGACAAGAAGGCACGACTTCAGGATTGAAGGACGACCATTCAGAACTGAGATGCGGAGAAAATCTGCATGGTAAATCTGTGGAATTTGTTGCCATGATCGGCTGTGGAGGCCGAGTGATTGGGTGTGTTTAAGGCAGAGATCGATAGGTTCTTGATTAGCCAGGAGATCAAAGGGAATGGGGAGAGGGCAGTGGATGGGGCTGACTGGAGGAAATCAGCAGTTCAGGCAGCAAACTTCTTCTGATTCTGTATCTTCTGGTCTTAAACTGAATATCCGATTCAATGTGGAGATCCCGGCTCTATTTGACTGGTAAATTAGAGGAACGGCTCCTCATGTTCCATCAGGGTGGCCGGCAACCTGATGGCATCAACATCGATTTCTCAAACTTCTGGTGGTCGCTCCCTCTCCGTCACTTTTCCTGTTTAATTGTCTCTCCCCTCCTGATCCACCAGCACCATCACCCTATCTCTTTCCCCTCCTTCCCCACCCTCTCCATCTGCCCATCACCCACACACTCCTCCCCACCCTCTCCATCTGCCCTTCCCCCCACACTCCTCCCCACCCTCTCCATCTGCCCATCACCCACACACTCCTCCCCACCCTCTCCATCTGCCCATCACCCACACACTCCACCCCACCATCTCCATCTGCCCATCACCCACACACTCCACCCCAACATCTCCATCTGCCCATCACCCACACACTCCTCCCCACCCTCTCCATCTGCCCATCCCCCACACACTCCTCCCTACCCTCTCCATCTGTCCATCACCCACACACTCCTCCCCACCCTCTCCATCTGTCCATCACCCACACACTCCTCCCCACCCTCTCCATCTGACCATCACCCACACACTCCTCCCCACCCTCTCCATCTGTCCATCACGCACACACTCCTCCCCACCCTCTCCATCTGACCATCACCCACACACTCCTCCCCACCCTCTCCATCTGCCCATCACCCACACACTCCTCCCCACCCTCTCCATCTGCCCTTCCCCCCACACTCCTCCCCACCCTCTCCATCTGCCCATCACCCACACACTCCTCCCCACCATCTCCATCTGCCCATCACCCACACACTCCACCCCACCATCTCCATCTGCCCATCACCCACACACTCCTCCCCACCATCTCCATCTGCCCATCACCCACACACTCCACCCCACCATCTCCATCTGCCCATCACCCACACACTCCTCCCCACCCTCTCCATCTGCCCATCACCCACACTCCACCCCACCCTCTCCATCTGCCCATCACCCACACACTCCTCCCCACCATCTCCATCTGCCCATCACCCACACACTACTCCCCCACCCTCTCCATCCGCCCATCACCTGCCCATTTCCCTCCACGGATGTAACCTGACACGCTGGGAGACCCAGGCGCTTTGTGTGTTACCACCACTACATGTCCCGTGTTACCAAGATTCGCCCTCCCTCTTCCAGTCAGCATCACCACCACTTGTCCCAGTTACCCTGTCAGTGTCCTGGTTTTCCGTTTCTCACAAATGACCAGGAGACGCAGGAGATTCTTCAAGAAGTTTTAAACTTTAATTTGCAAACCAAAGCTGAGACAGTCACTGATTGCCTTCCGATCATTATACACAGCATTTTTATAGCAATCTTCTTATCTTAGTTGCATTAACATATCCAATGATTCTATAGCTACATATCATCTATACATTAACTAATCAATAGCTCTTGCCTAGCTCTCGATCCGCCACCATTATTTCTTTCCAGTTGACATCTTGGGCCTCATTCAGTCAACCTCCCTTAACATTCCATTGCCTGCTCGTATCATCCTGTCTGCCACCGTTATCTCTTCATAAGCCATTCTATTGTATAATATATTGAGAATATTTCAGCTAAGCACATTTCTGCTAATGATACACAGGTGTTCTTAATATCAGAGTCGGTGGAATTATCACCCGGGGGAGCTTCGGACCCGCCGCCCGCGGCTGCTGCTGAATCCGCAGTCTTTCTGTTCCGTTGACGGATGCGGTGAACGGGTTAAAATTAATGGACCGACAATTCTCACAACGTGTTTATTTCACTCTCCGCACATTTATATTTACACAGACTTACTCCTGACTCCGGTCCCGGGACCCAACCCGTTTACAGACCCGGAGCGGAACCGGAGCAGATTCTCAGCCACTGGTTTGTATATACAGTCCCGAAGAAAGGATAAAGTTTCTCCGTGAATTTATTCCCAGTGAAGGTGTGGAGATGGGATTTGGTCTCCGCGTTGTAAAATGAAACTGTCCCGGACTCATAACTGAGATAAACTCCCACCCTGCGGGGGATGGGACCGGCAGGAAGACGGGATTCAGGGGAGGTGAGAACCCGCATCTGCTCATTAAACCGCCCGATGATCCAGAATCCGGTCTCCGGACTCAGTCTGACCCCTCTCTTCCTGTCCACAGACTCTGCGGCGACACCCAGTCTCCAACACCGATTCCCCGTCACCTCCACCTCCCAGTAATGTCTCCCCGATGTGAATCCCTCCGATCCCAGCACAGAAACCCAGCCTGTGAACCTCTTCCCGGTGTCAGGGAGATCCCTCAGGGTCTCGGTCCATCTCACACTCTTCCGATCCTCAGACACCTCGAGCTTCGGATGCGCCGTTTCCACATCCAGGGTGACAGAGACTGGGGTGAGAAGCAGAGAATTAGAGAGTCCTCGGGATCGGGGGGAGACTCGGGCAGCGCGGCCCTGGGGATAGGGGGCAGACTCGCAGAGAGGAGAAGAGGAGTGATAAGAAAGGAGTCTGAGGGGACTGTGGACTGAGGAGGGGTGAGGGATGATGAGTCTGGGGTGACTGTGGACTGCGGAAGGGGTGAGGGATGATGAGGAGTCTGAGGGGACTGTGGACTGAGGAGGGGTGAGGGATGATGAGTCTGGGGTGACTGTGGACTGCGGAAGGGGTGAAGGATGATGAGGAGTCTGAGGTGACTGTGGACTGAGGAGGGTGAGGGATGATGAGACTAGTCTGGCGTGTCTGTGGACTGCGGAGGGATGAGGAATCATGACACTAGTCTGAGAACACCGTCGACAGAGGAGAGGTGAGGGATGTTGAGACGAGCCTGAGGTGACTGTGGACTGAGGAGGGGTGAGGGATGATGTGACGAATATGAGGTGACAGTAGACTGAGGAGGGATGAGGGATGTTGTGACGAGTCTGATGTTACTGTGGACAGATGAGGGATGAGGTGGAGTCTGAGGTGATGTGGACTGAGGGGCGATGAGGGATGTTGAGACGAGCCTGAGGTGACTGTGGACTGAGGAGGGATGAGGGATGATGAGGAGTCTGAGGTGATGTGGACTGAGGAGGGAGAGGGATGAGGAGACAAGAGTGGTGACGGTTCACTGAGGAGGTGTGAGGGATGATTTGGAATCTGAGGTGACAGTGGACAGAGGAGGGGTGAGGGATGATGAGGAGTCTGAGGTGATGTGGATTGAGGAGAGATGAGGGATGATGAGACGAATCGGAGGTTACTATGGACTGAGTAGGGGTGAAGGATGATGAGACGAGTCTGAGGTTACTATGGACTGAGGGGTGACGGATGATGAGACGAGTCTGAGGTTACTATGGACTGAGGAGGGGTGAGGGATGATGAGACGAGTCTGAGGTGACTGTGGATTGAGGAGTGGTGAGGAATGATGTGACGAGTCTGAGGTGACTGAGGAGGGATGAGGGATTTTGAGACAAGTCTGATGTTACTGTGGACTGAGGAGGGGTGAGGGATGATGAGATGAGTCTGAAGTGACTGTGGACTGAGGAGGGTGAGGGATGATGAGTCTGAGGTGACTGTGGACTGAGGAGGGTGAGCGATGATGAGGAGTCTGAGGTGATTGTGGACTGAGGAGGGGTGAGGGATGATGAGATGAGTCTGAGGTGACTGTGGACTGAGGAGGGGTGAGGGATGATGAGACGAGTCTGAGGTGACTGTGGACTGAGGAGGGTGAGGGATGAGGAGACAAGAGTGGTGATGGTTCACTGAGGAGGTGTGAGGGATGATTTGGAATCTGAGGTGACAGTGGACAGAGGAGGGGTGAGGGATGATGAGGAGTCTGAGGTGATGTGGATTGAGGAGAGATGAGGGATGATGAGACGAATCGGAGGTTACTATGGACTGAGTAGGGGTGAAGAACGATGAGACGAGTCTGAGGTTACTATGGACTGAGGGGTGACGGATGATGAGACGAGTCTGAGGTTACTATGGACTGAGGAGGGGTGAGGGATGATGAGACGAGTCTGAGGTGACTGTGGATTGAGGAGTGGTGAGGAATGATGTGACGAGTCTGAGGTGACTGAGGAGGGATGAGGGATTTTGAGACAAGTCTGATGTTACTGTGGACTGAGGAGGGGTGAGGGATGATGAGATGAGTCTGAAGTGACTGTGGACTGAGGAGGGTGAGGGATGATGAGTCTGAGGTGACTGTGGACTGAGGAGGGTGAGCGATGATGAGGAGTCTGAGGTGATTGTGGACTGAGGAGGGGTGAGGGATGATGAGATGAGTCTGAGGTGACTGTGGACTGAGGAGGGGTGAGGGATGAGGAGACGAGTCTGAGGTGACTGTGGACTGAGGAGGGTGAGGGATGATGAGTCTGAGGTGACTGTGGACTGAGGAGGGTGAGCGATGATGAGGAGTCTGAGGTGATTGTGGACTGAGGAGGGGTGAGGGATGATAAGGAGTCTGATGTGACTGTGGACTGAGGAGGGGTGAGGGATGATGAGATGAGTCTGAGGTGACTATGGACTGAGGAGGGGTGAGGGATGATGAGGAGTCTGAGGTGAATGTGGACTGAGGAGGGGTGAGGGATGATGAGGAGTCTGAGGTGACTGTGGACTGAGGAGGGGTGAGGGATGATGAGATGAGTCTGAGGTGACTGTGGACTGAGGAGGGGTGAGGGATGATGAGACGAGTCTGAAGTGACTGTGGACTGAGGAGGGTGAGGGATGATGAGGAGTCTGAGGTGATTGTGGACTGAGGAGTCGGGAGGGATGATGAGATGAGTCCGAGGTGACTGTGGACTGAGGAGGGTGAGGGATGATGAGTCTGAGGTGACTGTGGACTGAGGAGGGGTGAGGGATGATTTGGAATCTGAGGTGACAGTCGACTGAGGAGGGGTGAGGGATGACGAGGAGTCTGAGGTTACTAGGGACTGAGGGGTGACGGATGATGAGACGAGTCTGAGGTTACTATGGACTGAGGAGGGGTGAGGGATGATGAGACGAGTCTGAGGTGACTGTGGATTGAGGAGTGGTGAGGGATGATGTGACGAGTCTGAGGTGACTGAGGAGGGATGAGGGATTTTGAGACGAGTCTGATGTTACTGTGGACTGAGGAGGGGTGAGGGATGATCAGACGAGTCTGAAGTGACTGTGGACTGAGGAGGGTGAGGGATGATGAGTCTGAGGTGACTGTGGACTGAGGAGGGGTGAGGGATGATGAGTCTGAGGTGACTGTGGACTGAGGAGGGTGAGGGATGATGAGGAGTCTGAAGTGACTGTGGACTGAGGAGGGTGAGGGATGATGAGTCTGAGGTGACTGTGGACTGAGGAGGGTGAGGGATGATGAGTCTGAGGTGACTGTGGACTGAGGAGGGGTGAGGGATGATGAGACGAGTCTGAGGTGACTGTGGACTGAGGAGGGGTGAGGAATCATGAGACAAGTCTGAGGTGACGGTTCACTGAGGAGGTGTGAGGGATGATTTGGAAACTGAGGTGACAGTGGTCTGAGGAGGGGTGAGGGATGATGAGACGACTTTGAGGTGACTGTGAATTCAGGCGTGTTGAGGGACGTTGAGACAAGCCTGAGGTGACTGTGCACTGAGGAGGGGTGAGTGATGATGAGGTGTCTGAGGTGACTGTGGACTGAGGAGGGGTGAGAGCTGATGAGGAGGCTGAGGTGACTGTGGATTGAGGAGCGGTGAGGGATGATGAGACGAGACTGATGGTACTGTGGACTGAGGAGTGATGAGGGATGTTGAGGCGAGTCTGAGGTGACAGTGTACTGAGGAGGGATGAGGGATGATGAGACGAGTCTGAGGTGACTGGACTGAGGAGGGGGAGGGATCATGAGACGAGACTGAAGTGACTGTCGACGGAGGAGGGTGAGGGATGATGAGACGAGTGAGGTGAATGTTCACTGAGGAGGAGTGAGGGATGATTTGGAGTCTGAGGTGACTGTGGACTGAGGAGGGGTGAGTGAAGATAAAACGAGTCTGTGGTGACAGTGGACTGAAGATGGTGAGGGATGATGAGGAATCTGAGGTGAGGAGGGATCTGAGGAGTGGGGAGGGATGATGAGATGAGTCCAAGGTGACCATGGATTGAGCAGGGATGAGGGATGATTAGGAGTCTCAGGTGACAGTGGACTGAGGAGGGGTGAGGGATGATGAGACGAGTCTGAGGTGACTGTGGATTGAGGAGGGGTGAGGGATGATGAGACGAGTCTGAGGTGACTGTGGACTGAGTAGGGGTGAGTGATGATGAGACAAGCCTGAGGTGAGTGTAGACTGAGGAGGGTGAGGGATGATGAGACGAGTCTGAGGTGACAGTGGACTGAGGAGGGGTGAGGGATGATGAGGAGACTGAGGTGACTGTGAATTGAGGAGGGGTGAGGGATGATGAGACGAGTCTGAGTTGACTGTGGACTGAGGAGGGTGAGGGATGATGAGGAGTCTGAGGTGATTGTGGACTGAGGAGTCGGGAAGGATGATGAGATGAGTCCGAGGTGACCATGGACTGAGGAGGGATGAGGGATGATGAGGAGTCTGAGGTGACTGTAGACTGAGGAGGGGTGAGGAATCATGAGACGAGTCTGAGGGGATCGTCGACAGAGGAGGGGTGAGGGATGAGGAGACAAGAGTGGTGATGGTTCACTGAGGAGGTGTGAGGGATGATTTGGAATCTGAGGTGACAGTGGACAGAGGAGGGGTGAGGGATGATGAGGAGTCTGAGGTGATGTGGATTGAGGAGAGATGAGGGATGATGAGACGAATCGGAGGTTACTATGGACTGAGTAGGGGTGAAGAATGATGAGACGAGTCTGAGGTTACTATGGACTGAGGGGTGACGGATGATGAGACGAGTCTGAGGTTACTATGGACTGAGGAGGGGTGAGGGATGATGAGACGAGTCTGAGGTGACTGTGGATTGAGGAGTGGTGAGGAATGATGTGACGAGTCTGAGGTGACTGAGGAGGGATGAGGGATTTTGAGACAAGTCTGATGTTACTGTGGACTGAGGAGGGGTGAGGGATGATGAGATGAGTCTGAAGTGACTGTGGACTGAGGAGGGTGAGGGATGATGAGTCTGAGGTGACTGTGGACTGAGGAGGGTGAGCGATGATGAGGAGTCTGAGGTGATTGTGGACTGAGGAGGGGTGAGGGATGATGAGATGAGTCTGAGGTGACTGTGGACTGAGGAGGGGTGAGGGATGAGGAGACGAGTCTGAGGTGACTGTGGACTGAGGAGGGTGAGGGATGATGAGTCTGAGGTGACTGTGGACTGAGGAGGGTGAGCGATGATGAGGAGTCTGAGGTGATTGTGGACTGAGGAGGGGTGAGGGATGATAAGGAGTCTGATGTGACTGTGGACTGAGGAGGGGTGAGGGATGATGAGATGAGTCTGAGGTGACTATGGACTGAGGAGGGGTGAGGGATGATGAGGAGTCTGAGGTGAATGTGGACTGAGGAGGGGTGAGGGATGATGAGGAGTCTGAGGTGACTGTGGACTGAGGAGGGGTGAGGGATGATGAGATGAGTCTGAGGTGACTGTGGACTGAGGAGGGGTGAGGGATGATGAGACGAGTCTGAAGTGACTGTGGACTGAGGAGGGTGAGGGATGATGAGGAGTCTGAGGTGATTGTGGACTGAGGAGTCGGGAGGGATGATGAGATGAGTCCGAGGTGACTGTGGACTGAGGAGGGTGAGGGATGATGAGTCTGAGGTGACTGTGGACTGAGGAGGGGTGAGGGATGATTTGGAATCTGAGGTGACAGTCGACTGAGGAGGGGTGAGGGATGACGAGGAGTCTGAGGTTACTAGGGACTGAGGGGTGACGGATGATGAGACGAGTCTGAGGTTACTATGGACTGAGGAGGGGTGAGGGATGATGAGACGAGTCTGAGGTGACTGTGGATTGAGGAGTGGTGAGGGATGATGTGACGAGTCTGAGGTGACTGAGGAGGGATGAGGGATTTTGAGACGAGTCTGATGTTACTGTGGACTGAGGAGGGGTGAGGGATGATCAGACGAGTCTGAAGTGACTGTGGACTGAGGAGGGTGAGGGATGATGAGTCTGAGGTGACTGTGGACTGAGGAGGGGTGAGGGATGATGAGTCTGAGGTGACTGTGGACTGAGGAGGGTGAGGGATGATGAGGAGTCTGAAGTGACTGTGGACTGAGGAGGGTGAGGGATGATGAGTCTGAGGTGACTGTGGACTGAGGAGGGTGAGGGATGATGAGTCTGAGGTGACTGTGGACTGAGGAGGGGTGAGGGATGATGAGACGAGTCTGAGGTGACTGTGGACTGAGGAGGGGTGAGGAATCATGATACAAGTCTGAGGTGACGGTTCACTGAGGAGGTGTGAGGGATGATTTGGAAACTGAGGTGACAGTGGTCTGAGGAGGGGTGAGGGATGATGAGACGACTTTGAGGTGACTGTGAATTCAGGCGTGTTGAGGGACGTTGAGACAAGCCTGAGGTGACTGTGCACTGAGGAGGGGTGAGTGATGATGAGGTGTCTGAGGTGACTGTGGACTGAGGAGGGGTGAGAGCTGATGAGGAGGCTGAGGTGACTGTGGATTGAGGAGCGGTGAGGGATGATGAGACGAGACTGATGGTACTGTGGACTGAGGAGTGATGAGGGATGTTGAGGCGAGTCTGAGGTGACAGTGTACTGAGGAGGGATGAGGGATGATGAGACGAGTCTGAGGTGACTGGACTGAGGAGGGGGAGGGATCATGAGACGAGACTGAAGTGACTGTCGACGGAGGAGGGTGAGGGATGATGAGACGAGTGAGGTGAATGTTCACTGAGGAGGAGTGAGGGATGATTTGGAGTCTGAGGTGACTGTGGACTGAGGAGGGGTGAGTGAAGATAAAACGAGTCTGTGGTGACAGTGGACTGAAGATGGTGAGGGATGATGAGGAATCTGAGGTGAGGAGGGATCTGAGGAGTGGGGAGGGATGATGAGATGAGTCCAAGGTGACCATGGATTGAGCAGGGATGAGGGATGATTAGGAGTCTCAGGTGACAGTGGACTGAGGAGGGGTGAGGGATGATGAGACGAGTCTGAGGTGACTGTGGATTGAGGAGGGGTGAGGGATGATGAGACGAGTCTGAGGTGACTGTGGACTGAGTAGGGGTGAGTGATGATGAGACAAGCCTGAGGTGAGTGTAGACTGAGGAGGGTGAGGGATGATGAGACGAGTCTGAGGTGACAGTGGACTGAGGAGGGGTGAGGGATGATGAGGAGACTGAGGTGACTGTGAATTGAGGAGGGGTGAGGGATGATGAGACGAGTCTGAGTTGACTGTGGACTGAGGAGGGTGAGGGATGATGAGGAGTCTGAGGTGATTGTGGACTGAGGAGTCGGGAAGGATGATGAGATGAGTCCGAGGTGACCATGGACTGAGGAGGGATGAGGGATGATGAGGAGTCTGAGGTGACTGTAGACTGAGGAGGGGTGAGGAATCATGAGACGAGTCTGAGGGGATCGTCGACAGAGGAGGGGTGAGGGAAGTTGAGACAAGCCTGAGGTGACTGTGGACTGAGCAGGGATGAGGGATGATGAGATGAGCCTGATGTTACTGTTGACTGAGGAGGAGTGAGGGATGATGAGTCTGAGGTGACTGTGGAGTGAGGAGGGTGAGGGATGATGAGGAGTCTGAGGTGACTGTGGACTGAGGAGGGGTGAGGGATGATGAGACGAGTCTGAGGTGACTGTGGACTGAGGAGGGGTGAGGGATGATGAGGAGTTTGAGGTGACTGTGGATTGAGGAGTGGTGAGGGATGATCTGACTAGTCTGAGGTGACTGAGGAGGGATGAGGGATGATGAGATGAGCCTGATGTTACTGTGGACTGAGGAGGAGTGAGGGATGATGAGTCTGAGGTGACTGTGGACTGAGGAGGGTTGAGGGATGTTGAGATGATTCTGAGGTGACTGTGGACTGAGGAGGTGTGAGGGATGATGAGGAGACTGAGGTGACTGTGAATTGAGGAGGGATGAGGGATGATGAGTCGAGTCTGAGGTGACTGTGGACTGAGTTGTGAGGGATGATGAGAAGAGACTGTAACTGTGGACTGAGGACGGTGAGGGATGATGAGACGAGTGAAGTGACTGTTCACTGAGGACGGGTGCGGGATGTTGAGACGAGTCTGAGGTGACTGTGGACTGAGGAGGGGTGAGGAATGATGAGACGTGTATGAGGTGACAGTGTACTGAGGAGAGGTGAGGAATGTTGAGACGAGTCTGAGGTGACTGTGGACTGAGGAGGGCTGAGTGATGATGAGACGAGTCTGAGGTGACTGTGGACTGAGGAGGGGTGAGGAATGATGAGACGTGTATGAGGTGACAGTGTACTGAGGAGAGGTGAGGAATGTTGAGACGAGTCTGAGGTGACTGTGGACTGAGGAGGGTGAGGGATGATGAGACGAGTCTGAGGTGATTGGGTACTGAGGAGGGGTGAACGATCATGAGACGAGTCTGAGGTGTCTGTAGACTGAGGAGGGGAAGGGATGATGAGACGAGTGAAGTGATCGTTCACTGAGGAGAGGTGAGGGATGATGAGACTTGACTGAGGTGACTGTGGACTGAGGAGGGGTAAGGGAATATGAGACGAGTCTGAGGTGACTGTGGACTGAGGAGGGGTTAGGGATGATGAGACGAGTCTGAGGTGACTGTGGACTGAGGAGGGTGAGGGATGACGAGTCTGAGGTGACTGTGGATTGAGGAGTGGTGAGGAATGATGTGACGAGTCTGAGGTGACTGAGGAGGGATGAGGGATTTTGAGACAAGTCTGATGTTACTGTGGACTGAGGAGGGGTGAGGGATGATGAGACGAGTCTGAAGTGACTGTGGACCGAGGAGGGTGAGGGATGATGAGGAGTCTGAGTTGATTGTGGACTGAGGAGGGGTGAGGGATGATGAGATGAGTCTGAGGTGACTGTGGACTGAGGAGGGGTGAGGGATGATGAGATGAGTCTGAAGTGACTGTGGACTGAGGAGGGTGAGGGATGATGAGTCTGAGGTGACTGTGGACTGAGGAGGGTGAGCGATGATGAGGAGTCTGAGGTGATTGTGGACTGAGGAGGGGTGAGGGATGATGAGATGAGTCTGAGGTGACTGTGGACTGAGGAGGGGTGAGGGATGAGGAGACGAGTCTGAGGTGACTGTGGACTGAGGAGGGTGAGGGATGATGAGTCTGAGGTGACTGTGGACTGAGGAGGGTGAGCGATGATGAGGAGTCTGAGGTGATTGTGGACTGAGGAGGGGTGAGGGATGATAAGGAGTCTGATGTGACTGTGGACTGAGGAGGGGTGAGGGATGATGAGATGAGTCTGAGGTGACTATGGACTGAGGAGGGGTGAGGGATGATGAGGAGTCTGAGGTGAATGTGGACTGAGGAGGGGTGAGGGATGATGAGGAGTCTGAGGTGACTGTGGACTGAGGAGGGGTGAGGGATGATGAGATGAGTCTGAGGTGACTGTGGACTGAGGAGGGGTGAGGGATGATGAGACGAGTCTGAAGTGACTGTGGACTGAGGAGGGTGAGGGATGTTGAGTATGAGGTGACTGTGGACTGAGGAGGGTGAGGGATGATGAGGAGTCTGAGGTGATTGTGGACTGAGGAGTCGGGAGGGATGATGAGATGAGTCCGAGGTGACTGTGGACTGAGGAGGGTGAGGGATGATGAGTCTGAGGTGACTGTGGACTGAGGAGGGGTGAGGGATGATTTGGAATCTGAGGTGACAGTCGACTGAGGAGGGGTGAGGGATGACGAGGAGTCTGAGGTTACTAGGGACTGAGGGGTGACGGATGATGAGACGAATCTGAGGTTACTATGGACTGAGGAGGGGTGAGGGATGATGAGACGAGTCTGAGGTGACTGTGGATTGAGGAGTGGTGAGGGATGATGTGACGAGTCTGAGGTGACTGAGGAGGGATGAGGGATTTTGAGACGAGTCTGATGTTACTGTGGACTGAGGAGGGGTGAGGGATGATGAGACGAGTCTGAAGTGACTGTGGACTGAGGAGGGTGAGGGATGATGAGTCTGAGGTGACTGTGGACTGAGGAGGGTGAGGGATGATGAGGAGTCTGAGGTGATTGTGGACTGAGGAGTTGGGAGGGATGATGAGATGAATCCGAGGTGACTGTGGACTGAGGAGGGTGAGGGATGATGAGTCTGAGGTGACTGTGGACTGAGGAGGGGTGAGGGATGATGAGACGAGTCTGAGGTGACTGTGGACTGAGGAGGGGTGAGGAATCATGAGACAAGTCTGAGGTGACGGTTCACTGAGGAGGTGTGAGGGATGATTTGGAAACTGAGGTGACAGTGGTCTGAGGAGGGGTGAGGGATGATGAGACGACTTTGAGGTGACTGTGAATTCAGGCGTGTTGAGGGACGTTGAGACAAGCCTGAGGTGACTGTGCACTGAGGAGGGGTGAGTGATGATGAGGTGTCTGAGGTGACTGTGGACTGAGGAGGGGTGAGAACTGATGAGGAGGCTGAGGTGACTGTGGATTTAGGAGCGGTGAGGGATGATGAGACGAGACTGATGGTACTGTGGACTGAGGAGTGATGAGGGATGTTGAGGCGAGTCTGAGGTGACAGTGTACTGAGGAGGGATGAGGGATGATGAGACGAGTCTGAGGTGACTGGACTGAGGAGGGGGAGGGATCATGAGACGAGACTGAAGTGACTGTCGACGGAGGAGGGTGAGGGATGATGAGACGAGTGAGGTGAATGTTCACTGAGGAGGAGTGAGGGATGATTTGGAGTCTGAGGTGACTGTGGACTGAGGAGGGGTGAGTGAAGATAAAACGAGTCTTTGGTGACAGTGGACTGAAGATGGTGAGGGATGATGAGGAATCTGAGGTGAGGAGGGATCTGAGGAGTGGGGAGGGATGATGAGATGAGTCCAAGGTGACCATGGATTGAGCAGGGATGAGGGATGATTAGGAGTCTCAGGTGACAGTGGACTGAGGAGGGGTGAGGGATGATGAGACGAGTCTGAGGTGACTGTGGATTGAGGAGGGGTGAGGGATGATGAGACGAGTCTGAGGTGACTGTGGACTGAGTAGGGGTGAGTGATGATGAGACAAGCCTGAGGTGAGTGTAGACTGAGGAGGGTGAGGGATGATGAGACGAGTCTGAGGTGACAGTGGACTGAGCAGGGATGAGGGATGATGAGATGAGCCTGATGTTACTGTGGACTGAGGAGGAGTGAGGGATGATGAGTCTGAGGTGACTGTGGAGTGAGGAGGGTGAGGGATGATGAGGAGTCTGAGGTGACTGTGGACTGAGGAGGGGTGAGGGATGATGAGACGAGTCTGAGGTGACTGTGGACTGAGGAGGGGTGAGGGATGATGAGGAGTTTGAGGTGACTGTGGATTGAGGAGTGGTGAGGGATGATCTGACTAGTCTGAGGTGACTGAGGAGGGATGAGGGATGATGAGATGAGCCTGATGTTACTGTGGACTGAGGAGGAGTGAGGGATGATGAGTCTGAGGTGACTGTGGACTGAGGAGGGTTGAGGGATGTTGAGATGATTCTGAGGTGACTGTGGACTGAGGAGGGGTGAGGGATGATGAGGAGACTGAGGTGACTGTGAATTGAGGAGGGATGAGGGATGATGAGTCGAGTCTGA
Source organism: Hemitrygon akajei (assembly GCF_048418815.1). Taxonomy (NCBI): domain Eukaryota; kingdom Metazoa; phylum Chordata; class Chondrichthyes; order Myliobatiformes; family Dasyatidae; genus Hemitrygon; species Hemitrygon akajei. Next base: position 189,762,130 of record NC_133125.1, on the reverse strand, counting down.
GGTGACTGTGGACTGAGTTGTGAGGGATGATGAGAAGAGACTGTAACTGTGGACTGAGGACGGTGAGGGATGATGAGACGAGTGAAGTGACTGTTCACTGAGGACGGGTGCGGGATGTTGAGACGAGTCTGAGGTGACTGTGGACTGAGGAGGGGTGAGGAATGATGAGACGTGTATGAGGTGACAGTGTACTGAGGAGAGGTGAGGAATGTTGAGACGAGTCTGAGGTGACTGTGGACTGAGGAGGGGTGAGTGATGATGAGACGAGTCTGAGGTGACTGTGGACTGAGGAGGGGTGAGGAATGATGAGACGTGTATGAGGTGACAGTGTACTGAGGAGAGGTGAGGAATGTTGAGACGAGTCTGAGGTGACTGTGGACTGAGGTGGGTGAGGGATGATGAGACGAGTCTGAGGTGATTGGGTACTGAGGAGGGGTGAACGATCATGAGACGAGTCTGAGGTGTCTGTAGACTGAGGAGGGGAAGGGATGATGAGACGAGTGAAGTGATCGTTCACTGAGGAGAGGTGAGGGATGATGAGACTTGACTGAGGTGACTGTGGACTGAGGAGGGGTAAGGGAATATGAGACGAGTCTGAGGTGACTGTGGACTGAGGAGGGGTTAGGGATGATGAGACGAGTCTGAGGTGACTGTGGACTGAGGAGGGTGAGGGATGACGAGTCTGAGGTGACTGTGGATTGAGGAGTGGTGAGGAATGATGTGACGAGTCTGAGGTGACTGAGGAGGGATGAGGGATTTTGAGACAAGTCTGATGTTACTGTGGACTGAGGAGGGGTGAGGGATGATGAGACGAGTCTGAAGTGACTGTGGACTGAGGAGGGTGAGGGATGATGAGGAGTCTGAGTTGATTGTGGACTGAGGAGGGGTGAGGGATGATGAGATGAGTCTGAGGTGACTGTGGACTGAGGAGGGGTGAAGGAAGATGAGACGAGTCTGAGGTGACTGTGGACTGAGGAGGGGTGAGGGATGATGAGACGAATCGGAGGTTACTATGGACTGAGTAGGGGTGAAGGATGATGAGACGAGTCTGAAGTGACTGTGGACTGAGGAGGGGTGAAGGATGATGAGACGAGTCTGAGGTTACTGTGGACTGAGGAGGGGTGAAGGATGATGAGACGAGTCTGAGGTTACTGTGGACTGAGGACGGTGAGGGATGATGAGTCTGAGGTGACTGTGGACTGAGGAGGGTGAGGGATGATGAGGAGTCTGAGGTGATTGTGGACTGAGGAGTCGGGAGGGATGATGAGATGAGTCCGAGGTGACTGTGGACTGAGGAGGGTGAGGGATGATTTGGAATCTGAGGTGACAGTGGACTGAGGAGGGGTGAGGGATGATGAGGTGTCTGAGGTGATGTGGACTGAGGAGATGAGGGATGATGAGACGAATCGGAGGTTACTATGGACTGAGTAGGGGTGAAGGATGATGAGACGAGTCTGAGGTTACTAGGGACTGAGGGGTGACGGATGATGAGACGAGTCTGAGGTTACTATGGACTGAGGAGGGGTGAGGGATGATGAGACGAGTCTGAGGTGACTGTGGACTGAGGAGGGGTGAGGGATGATGAGACGAGTCTGAGGTGACTGTGGACTGAGGAGGGGTGAGGGATGATGAGACGAGTCTGAGGTGACTGTGGATTGAGGAGTGGTGAGGGATGATGTGACGAGTCTGAGGTGACTGAGGAGGGATGAGGGATTTTGAGACGAGTCTGATGTTACTGTGGACTGAGGAGGGGTGAGGGATGATGAGACGAGTCTGAAGTGACTGTGGACTGAGGAGGGTGAGGGATGATGAGTCTGAGGTGACTGTGGACTGAGGAGGGTGAGGGATGATGAGGAGTCTGAGGTGATTGTGGACTGAGGTGTCGGGAGGGATGATGAGATGAATCCGAGGTGACTGTGGACTGAGGAGGGGTGAGGGATGATGAGACGAGTCTGAGGTGACTGTGGACTGAGGAGGGGTGAGGAATCATGAGACGAGTCTGAGGTGACGGTTCACTGAGGAGGTCTGAGGGATGATTTGGAAACTGAGGTGACAGTGGTCTGAGGAGGGGTGAGGGATGATGAGACGACTCTGAGGTGACTGTGAATTCAGGCGTGTTGAGGGATGATGAGACGAGTCTGAGGTGACTGTGGACTGAGGAGGAGTGAGGGATGATGAGACGAGTCTGAGGTGACCGTCGACAGCGGAGGGGTGAGGGACGTTGAGACAAGCCTGAGGTGACTGTGCACTGAGGAGGTGTGAGTGATGATGAGGAGTCTGAGGTGTCTGTGGACTGAGGAGGGGTGAGAGCTGATGAGGAGTCTGAGGTGACTGTGGATTGAGGAGCGGTGAGGGATGATGAGACGAGTCTGAGGTGACTGGACTGAGGAAGGGGAGGGATCATGAGATGAGACTGAAGTGACTGTCGACGGAGGAGGGTGAGGGATGATGAGACGAGTGAGGTGAATGTTCACTGAGGAGGAGTGAGGGATGATTTGGAGTCTGAAGTGACTGTGGACTGAGGAGGGGTGAGGGATGATGAGGAGTCTGAGGTGATTGTGGACTGAGGAGGGGTGAGGGATGATGAGATGAGTCTGAGGTGACTGTGGACTGAGGAGGGGTGAAGGATGATGAGACGAATCGGAGGTTACTATGGACTGATTAGGGGTGAAGGATGATGAGACGAGTCTGAAGTGACTGTGGACTGAGGAGGGGTGAAGGATGATGAGACGAGTCTGAGGTTACTGTGTACTGAGGAGGGGTGAAGGATGATGAGACGAGTCTGAGGTTACTGTGGACTGAGGACGGTGAGGGATGATGAGTCTGAGGTGACTGTGGACTGAGGAGGGTGAGGGATGATGAGGAGTCTGAGGTGATTGTGGACTGAGGAGTCGGGAGGGATGATGAGATGAGTCCGAGGTGACTGTGGACTGAGGAGGGTGAGGGATGATTTGGAATCTGAGGTGACAGTGGACTGAGGAGGGGTGAGGGATGATGAGGTGTCTGAGGTGATGTGGACTGAGGAGATGAGGGATGATGAGACGAATCGGAGGTTACTATGGACTGAGTTGGGGTGAAGGATGATGAGACGAGTCTGAGGTTACTAGGGACTGAGGGGTGACGGATGATGAGACGAGTCTGAGGTTACTATGGACTGAGGAGGGGTGAGGGATGATGAGACGAGTCTGAGGTGACTGTGGACTGAGGAGGGGTGAGGGATGATGAGACGAGTCTGAGGTGACTGTGGACTGAGGAGGGGTGAGGGATGATGAGACGAGTCTGTGGTGACTGTGGATTGAGGAGTGGTGAGGGATGATGTGACGAGTCTGAGGTGACTGAGGAGGGATGAGGGATTTTGAGACGAGTCTGATGTTACTGTGGACTGAGGAGGGGTGAGGGATGATGAGACGAGTCTGAAGTGACTGTGGACTGAGGAGGGTGAGGGATGATGAGTCTGAGGTGACTGTGGACTGAGGAGGGTGAGGGATGATGAGGAGTCTGAGGTGATTGTGGACTGAGGAGTCGGGAGGGATGATGAGATGAATCCGAGGTGACTGTGGACTGAGGAGGGGGGATGGATGATGAGACGAGTCTGAGGTGACTGTGGACTGAGGAGGGGTGAGGAATCATGAGCGAGTCTGAGGTGACGGTTCACTGAGGAGGTCTGAGGGATGATTTGGAAACTGAGGTGACAGTGGTCTGAGGAGGGGTGAGGGATGATGAGATGACTCTGAGGTGACTGTGAATTCAGGCGTGTTGAGGGATGATGAGACGAGTCTGAGGTGACTGTGGACTGAGGAGGAGTGAGGGATGATGAGACGAGTCTGAGGTGACCGTCGACAGCGGAGGGGTGAGGGACGTTGAGACAAGCCTGAGGTGACTGTGCACTGAGGAGGTGTGAGTGATGATGAGGAGTCTGAGGTGTCTGTGGACTGAGGAGGGGTGAGAGCTGATGAGGAGTCTGAGGTGACTGTGGATTGAGGAGCGGTGAGGGATGATGAGACGAGTCTGAGGTGACTGGACTGAGGAAGGGGAGGGATCATGAGATGAGACTGAAGTGACTGTCGACGGAGGAGGGTGAGGGATGATGAGACGAGTGAGGTGAATGTTCACTGAGGAGGAGTGAGGGATGATTTGGAGTCTGAGGTGACTGTGGACTGAGGAGGGGTGAGTGAAGATAAAACGAGTCTGTGGTGACAGTGGACTGAAGATGGTGAGGGATGATGAGGAATCTGAGGTGAGGAGGGATCTGAGGAGTGGGGAGGGATGATGAGATGAGTCCAAGGTGACCATGGATTGAGGAGGAATGAGGGATGATTAGGAGTCTCAGGTGACAGTGGACTGAGGAGGGGTGAGGGATGATGAGACGAGTCTGAGGTGACTGTGGATTGAGGAGGGGTGAGGGATGATGAGACGAGTCTGAGGTGACTGTGGACTGAGTAGGGGTGAGTGATGATGAGACAAGCCTGAGGTGGCTGTAGACTGAGGAGGGTGAAGGATGATGATTCTGAGGTGACAGTGGACTGAGGAGGGGTGAAGGATGATGAGGAGACTGAGGTGACTGTGAATTGAGGAGGGGTGAGGGATGATGAGACGAGTCTGAGTTGACTGTGGACTGAGGAGGGATGAGGGATGATGAGACAAGTCTGAGGTGACTGGACTGAGGAGGGGGAGGGATCATGAGACGAGACTGAAGTGACTGTCGACGGAGGAGGGTGAGCGATGATGAGACGAGTGAGGTGAATGTTCACTGAGGAGGAGTGAGGGATGATTTGGAGTCTGAGGTGACTGTGGACTGAGGAGGGGTGAGTGAAGATAAAACGAGTCTGTGGTGACAGTGGACTGAAGATGGTGAGGGATGATGAGGAATCTGAGGTGAGGAGGGATCTGAGGAGTGGGGAGGGATGATGAGATGAGTCCAAGGTGACCATGGATTGAGGAGGGATGAGGGATGATTAGGAGTCTCAGGTGACAGTGGACTGAGGAGGAGTGAGGGATGATGAGACGAGTCTGAGGTGACTGTGGATTGAGGAGGGGTGAGGGATGATGAGAGGAGTCTGAGGTGACTGTGGACTGAGTAGGGGTGAGTGATGATGAGACAAGCCTGAGGTGACTGTAGACTGAGGAGGGTGAGGGATGATGAGACGAGTCTGAGGTGACTGTGGACTGAGGAGGGGTGAGGGATGATGAGGAGTTTGAGGTGACTGTGGATTGAGGAGTGGTGAGGGATGATCTGACTAGTCTGAGGTGACTGAGCAGGGATGAGGGATGATGAGATGAGCCTGATGTTACTGTGGACTGAGGAGGAGTGAGGGATGATGAGTCTGAGGTGACTGTGGACTGAGGAGGGTTGAGGGATGTTGAGATGATTCTGAGGTGACTGTGGACTGAGGAGGGGTGAGAGATGATGAGAAGCCAGAGGTGACTGTGGACTGAGGAGGGATGAGGGATGATGAGTCGAGTCTGAGGTGACTGTGGACTGAGTAGTGAGGGATTATGAGAAGAGACTGTAACTATGGACTGCGGACGGTGAGGGATGATGAATCTGAGGTGACTGTGGATTGAGGAGGGGTGAGGGATGATGAGACGAGTGAAGTGACTGTTCACTGAGGACGGGTGCGGGATGTTGAGACGAGTCTGAGGTGACTGTGGACTGAGGAGGCGTGAGGAATGATGAGCCGAGTCTGAGGTGACTGTGTTCTGAGGAGAGGTGAGGAATGTTGAGACGAGTCTGAGGTGACTGTGGACTGAGGAGGGTGAGGGATGATGAGACGAGTCTGAGGTGACTGTGGACTGAGGAGGGGTGAACGATCATGAGACGAGTCTGAGGTGTCTGTAGACTGAGGAGGGGAAGGGATGATGAGATGAGTGAAGTGATCGTTCACTGAGGAGAGGTGAGGGATGATGAGACTTGTCTGAGGTGACTGTGGACTGAGGAGGGGTAACGGAATATGAGACGAGTCTGAGGTGACTGTGGACTGAGGAGGGGTGAGGGATGATGAGACGAGTCTGAGGTGACTGTGCACTGAGGAGGGGTGAGGGATGATGAGGAGTCTGAGGTGACTTTGGACTGAGGAGGGGTGAGGGATGATGAGGAGTCTGAGGTGACTGTGGACTGAGGAGGGGTGAGGGATGATGAGACGAGTCTGAGGTGACTGTGCACAGAGGAGGGGTGAGAGATGATGAGACGAGTCTGAGGTGACTGAGGAGGGATGAGGGATTTTGAGACAAGTCTGATGTTACTGTGGACTGAGGAGGGGTGAGGGATGATGAGACGAGTCTGAAGTGACTGTGGACTGAGGAGGGTGAGGGATGATGAGGAGTCTGAGGTGATTGTGGACTGAGGAGGCGTGAGGGATGATGAGATGAGTCTGAGGTGACTGTGGACTGAGGAGGGGTTGAGGGATGATGAGACGAGTCTGAGGTGACTGTGGACTGAGGAGGGGTGAGGGATGATGAGACGAATCGGAGGTTACTGTGGACTGAGGAGGGGTGAGGGATGATGAGACGAGTCTGAAGTGACTGTGGACTGAGGAGGGTGAGGGATGATGAGTCTGAGGTGACTGTGGACTGAGGAGGGTGAGGGATGATGAGGAGTCTGAAGTGATTGTGGACTGAGGAGTCGGGAGGGATGATGAGATGAGTCCGAGGTGACTGTGGACTGAGGAGGGTGAGGGATGATTTGGAATCTGAGATGACAGTGGACTGAGGAGGGGTGAGGGATGATGAGGAGTCTGAGGTGATGTGGACTGAGGAGATGAGGGATGATGAGACGAATCGGAGGTTACTATGGACTGAGTAGGGGTGAAGGATGATGAGACGAGTCTGAGTTTACTAGGGACTGAGGGGTGACGGATGATGAGACGAGTCTGAGGTTACTATGGACTGAGGAGGGGTGAGGGATGATGAGACGTGTCTGAGCTGACTGTGGATTGAGGAGTGGTGAGGAATGATGTGACGAGTCTGAGGTGACTGAGGAGGGATGAGGGATTTTGAGACAAGTCTGATGTTACTGTGGACTGAGGAGGGGTGAGGGATGATGAGACGAGTCTGAAGTGACTGTGGACTGAGGAGGGTGAGGGATGATGAGGAGTCTGAGGTGATTGTGGACTGAGGAGGGGTGAGGGATGATGAGATGAGTCTGAGGTGACTGTGGACTGAGGAGGGGTGAGGGATGATGAGACGAGTCTGAGGTGACTGTGGACTGAGGAGGGTTGAGGGATGATGAGACGAATCGGAGGTTACTGTGGACTGAGGAGGGGTGAGGGATGATGAGACGAGTCTGAAGTGACTGTGGACTGAGGAGGGTGAGGGATGATGAGTCTGAGGTGACTGTGGACTGAGGAGGGTGAGGGATGATGAGGAGTCTGAGGTGATTGTGGACTGAGGAGTCGGGAGGGATGATGAGATGAGTCCGAGGTGACTGTGGACTGAGGAGGGTGAGGGATGATTTGGAATCTGAGATGACAGTTGACTGAGGAGGGGTGAGAGATGATGAGGAGTCTGAGGTGATGTGGACTGAGGAGATGAGGGATGATGAGACGAATCGGAGGTTACTATGGACTGAGTAGGGGTGAAGGATGATGAGACGAGTCTGAGGTTACTAGGGACTGAGGGGTGATGGATGATGAGACGAGTCTGAGGTTACTATGGACTGAGGAGGGGTGAGGGATGATGAGACGAGTCTGAGGTAACTGTGGATTGAGGAGTGGTGAGGGATGATGTGACGAGTCTGAGGTGACTGAGGAGGGATGAGGGATTTTGAGACGAGTCTGATGTTACTGTGGACTGAGGAGTGGTGAGGGATGATGAGACGAGTCTGAAGTGACTGTGGACTGAGGAGGGTGAGTGATGATGAGTCTGAGGTGACTGTGGACTGAGGAGAGTGAGGGATGATGAGGAGTCTGAGGTGATTGTGGGCTGAGGAGTCGGGAGGGATGATGAGATGAATCCGAGGTGACTGTGGACTGAGGAGGGGTGAGGGATGATGAGACGAGTCTGAGGTGACTGTGGACTGAGGAGGGGTGAGGAATCATGAGACGAGTCTGAGGTGACGGTTCACTGAGGAGGTGTGAGGGATGATTTGGAAACTGAGGTGACAGTGGTCTGAGGAGGGGTGAGGGATGATGAGACGACTCTGAGGTGACTGTGAATTCAGGCGTGTTGAGTGATGATGAGATGAGTCCGAGGTGACTGTGGACTGAGTAGGGTGAGGGATGATGATGAGTCTGAGGTGACTGTGCACTGAGGAGGGGTGAGTGATGATGAGGAGTCTGAGATGACTGTGGACGGAGGAGGGGTGAGAGCTGATGAGGAGTCTGAGGTGACTGTGGATTGAGGAGCGGTGAGGGATGATGAGACGAGTCTGAGGTGACTGGACTGAGGAGGGGGAGGGATCATGAGATGAGACTGAAGTGACTGTCGACGGAGGAGGGTGAGCGATGATGAGACGAGTGAGGTGAATGTTCACTGAGGAGGAGTGAGGGATGATTTGGAGTCTGAGGTGACTGTGGACTGAGGAGGGGTGAGTGAAGATAAAACGAGTCTGTGGTGACAGTGGACTGAAGATGGTGAGGGATGATGAGGAATCTGAGGTGAGGAGGGATCTGAGGAGGGGTGAGGGATGATGAGACGAGTCTGAGGTGACTGTGGATTGAGGAGGGGTGAGGGATGATGAGACGAGTCTGAGTTGACTGTGGACTGAGGAGGGTGAGGGATGATGAGAAGTCTGAGGTGATTGTGGACTGAGGAGTCGGGAAGGATGATGAGATGAGTCCGAGGTGACCATGGACTGAGGATGGATGAGGGATGATGAGGAGTCTGAGGTGACTGTAGCCTGAGGAGGGGTGAGGAATCATGAGACGAGTCTGAGGGGATCGTCGACAGAGGAGGGGTGAGGGATGTTGAGACAAGCCTGAGGTGACTGTGGACTGTGCAGGGATGAGGGATGATGAGATGAGCCTGATGTTACTGTGGACTGAGGAGGAGTGAGGGCTGATGAGTCTGAGGTGACTGTGGAGTGAGGAGGGTGAGGGATGATGAGGAGTCTGAGGTGACTGTGGACTGAGGAGGGGTGAGGGATGATGAGACGAGTCTGAGGTGACTGTGGACTGAGGAGGGGTGAGGGATGATGAGGAGTTTGAGGTGACTGTGGATTGAGGAGTGGTGAGGGATGATCTGACTAGTCTGAGGTGACTGAGCAGGGATGAGTGATGATGAGATGAGCCTGATGTTACTGTGGACTGAGGAGGAGTGAGGGATGATGAGTCTGAGGTGACTGTGGACTGAGGAGGGTTGAGGGATGTTGAGATGATTCTGAGGTGACTGTGGACTGAGGAGGGGTGAGGGATAATGAGAAGCCGGAGGTGACTGTGGACTGAGGAGGGATGAGGGATGATGAGTCGAGTCTGAGGTGACTGTGGACTGAGTAGTGAGGGATGATGAGAAGAGACTGTAACTATGGACTGAGGACGGTGAGGGATGATGACGAGTCTGAGGTGACTGTGGACTGAGGAGGCGTGAGGGATGATGAGACGAGTGAAGTGACTGTTCACTGAGGACGGGTGCGGGATGTTGAGACGAGTCTGAGGTGACTGTGGGCTGAGTAGGCGTGAGGAATGATGAGACGTGTATGAGGTGACAGTGTACTGAGGAGAGGTGAGGAATGTTGAGATGAGTCTGAGGTGACTGTGGACTGAGGAGGGTGAGGGATGATGAGACGAGTCTGAGGTGATTGGGTACAGAGGAGGGGTGAACGATCATGAGACGAGTCTGAGGTGTCTGTAGACTGAGGAGGGGAAGGGATGATGAGACGAGTGAAGTGATCGTTCACTGAGGAGAGGTGAGGGATGATGAGACTTGTCTGAGGTGACTGTGGACTGAGGAGGGGTAAGGGAATATGAGACGAGTCCGAGGTGACTGTGGACTGAGGAGGGGAAGGGATGATGAGACGAGTGAAGTGATCGTTCACTGAGGAGAGGTGAGGGATGATGAGACTTGTCTGAGGTGACTGTGGACTGAGGAGGGGTAAGGGAATATGAGACGAGTCTGAGGTGACTGTGGACTGAGGAGGGGTTAGGGATGATGAGACGAGTCTGAGGTGACTGTGGACTGAGCAGGGTGAGGGTTGACGAGTCTGAGGTGATTGTGGACTGAGGAGGGGTGAGGGATGATGAGACGAATCGGAGGTTACTATGGACTGAGTAGGGGTGAAGGATGATGAGACGAGTCTGAGGTGATTGTGGACGGAGGAGGGGTGAGTGATGATGAGATGAGTTTGAGGTGACTGTGGACTGAGGAGGGGTGAGGGATGATGAGACGAGTCTGAAGTGACTGTGGACTGAGGAGGGTGAGGGCTGATGAGTCTGAGGTGACTGTGGACTGAGGAGGGTGAGGGATGATGAGGAGTCTGAGGTGATTGTGGACTGAGGAGTTGGGAGGGATGATGAGATGAGTCCGAGGTGACTGTGGACTGAGGAGGGTGAGGGATGATGAGTCTGAGGTGACTGTGGACTGAGGAGGGGTGAGGGATGATTTGGAATCTGAGGTGACAGTGGACTGAAGAGGGGTGAGGGATGATGAGGAGTCTGAGGTGATGTGGACTGAGGAGATGAGGGATGATGAGATGAATCGGAGGTTACTATGGACTGAGTAGGGGTGAAGGATGATGAGACGAGTCTGAGGTTACTAGGGACTGAGGGGTGACGGATGATGAGATGAGTCTGAGGTTACTATGGACTGAGGAGGGGTGAGGGATGATGAGACGAGTCTGAGGTGACTGTGGATTGAGGAGTGGTGAGGGATGATGTGACGAGTCTGAGGTGACTGAGGAGGGATGAGGGATTTTGAGACGAGTCTGATGTTACTGTGGACTGAGGAGGGGTGAGGTATCATGAGACGAGTCTGAAGTGACTGTGGACTGAGGAGGGTGAGGGATGATGAGTCTGAGGTGACTGTGGACTGAGGAGGGTGTGGGATGATGAGGAGTCTGAGGTGATTGTGGACTGAGGAGTCGGGAGGGATGATGAGATGAATCCGAGGTGACTGTGGACTGAGGAGTGGTGAGGGATGATGAGACGAGTCTGAGGTGACTGTGGACTGAGGAGGGGTGAGGAATCATGAGACGAGTCTGAGGTGACGGTTCACTGAGGAGGTGTGAGGGATGATTTGGAAACTGAGGTGACAGTGGTCTGAGGAGGGGTGAGGGATGATGAGACGACTCTGAGGTGACTGTGAATTCAGGCGTGTTGAGGGATGATGAGATGAGTCTGAGGTGACTGTGGACTGAGGAGGAGTGAGGGATGATGAGACGAGTCTGAGGTGACAGTGGACTGAGGAGGGGTGAGGGATGATGAGGAGACTGAGGTGACTGTGAATTGAGGAGGGGTGAGGGATGATGAGACGAGTCTGAGTTGACTGTGGACTGAGGAGGGTGAGGGATGATGAGGAGTCTGAGGTGATGCTGGACTGAGGAGTCGGGAAGGATGATGAGATGAGTCCGAGGTGACCATGGACTGAGGAGGGATGAGGGATGATGAGGAGTCTGAGGTGACTGTAGACTGAGGAGGGGTGAGGAATCATGAGACGAGTCTGAGGTGACCGTCGACAGAGGAGGGGTGAGGGATGTTGAGACAAGCCTGAGTTTACTGTGGACTGAGGAGGGATGAGGGATGATGTGACGAGTCTGAGGTGACTGTGGACTGAGGAGGGGTGAGGGATGATGAGGAGTTTGAGGTGACTGTGGATTGAGGAGTGGTGAGGGATGATCTGACTAGTCTGAGGTGACTGTGGAGTGAGGAGGGTGAGGGATGATGAGGAGTCTGGGGTGACTGTGGACTGAGGAGGGGTGAGGGATGATGAGGAGTTTGAGGTGACTGTGGATTGAGGAGCGGTGAGGGATGATCTGACTAGTCTGAGGTGACTGAGCAGGGATGAGGGATGACGAGATGAGCCTGATGTTACTGTGGACTGAGGAGGAGTGAGGGATGATGAGTCTGAGGTGACTGTGGACTGAGGAGGGTTGAGGGATGTTGAGATGATTCTGAGGTGACTGTGGACTGAGGAGGGGTGAGAGATGATGAGAAGCCAGAGGTGACAGTGGTCTGAGGAGGGGTGAGGGATGATGAGACGACTCTGAGGTGACTGTGAATTCAGGCGTGTTGAGGGATGATGAGATGAGTCTGAGGTGACTGTGGACTGAGGAGGAGTGAGGGATGATGAGACGAGTCTAAGGTGACCGTCGACAGCGGAGGGGTGAGGGACGTTGAGACAAGCCTGAGGTGACTGTGGACTGAGGAGGGGTGAGTGATGATGAGGAGTCTGAGGTGACTGTGGACTGAGGAGGGGTGAGAGCTGATGAGGAGTCTGAGGTGACTGTGGATTGAGGAGCGGTGAGGGATGATGAGACGAGTCTGAGGTGACTGTGGACTGAGGAGGGTGAGGGTTGACGAGTCTGAGGTGACTGTGGATTGAGGAGTGGTGAGGAATGATGTGACGAGTCTGAGGTGACTGAGGAGGGATGAGGGATTTTGAGACAAGTCTGATGTTACTGTGGACTGAGGAGGGGTGAGGGATGATGAGACGAGTCTGAAGTGACTGTGGACAGAGGAGGGTGAGGGATGATGAGGAGTCTGAGGTGATTGTGGACTGAGGAGGGGTGAGGGATGATGAGCTGAGTCTGAGGTGACTGTGGACTGAGGAGGGGTGAGGAATGATGAGACGAGTCTGAGGTGACTGTGGACTGAGGAGGGGTGAGGGATGATGAGACGAATCGGAGGTTACTATGGACTGAGTAGGGGTGAAGGATGATGAGACGAGTCTGAGGTGATTGTGGACTGAGGAGGGGTGAGTGATGATGAGATGAGTTTGAGGTGACTGTGGACTGAGGAGGGGTGAGGGATGATGAGACGAGTCTGAAGTGACTGAGGAGGGATGAGGGATTTTGAGACGAGTCTGATGTTACTGTGGACTGAGGAGGGGTGAGGGATCATGAGACGAGTCTGAAGTGACTGTGGACTGAGGAGGGTGAGGGATGATGAGTCTGAGGTGACTGTGGACTGAGGAGGGTGTGGGATGATGAGGAGTCTGAGGTGATTGTGGACTGAGGAGTCGGGAGGGATGATGAGATGAATCCGAGGTGACTGTGGACTGAGGAGTGGTGAGGGATGATGAGACGAGTCTGAGGTGACTGTGGACTGAGGAGGGGTGAGGAATCATGAGACGAGTCTGAGGTGACGGTTCACTGAGGAGGTGTGAGGGATGATTTGGAAACTGAGGTGACAGTGGTCTGAGGAGGGGTGAGGGATGATGAGACGACTCTGAGGTGACTGTGAATTCAGGCGTGTTGAGGGATGATGAGATGAGTCTGAGGTGACTGTGGACTGAGGAGGAGTGAGGGATGATGAGACGAGTCTGAGGTGACAGTGGACTGAGGAGGGGTGAGGGATGATGAGGAGACTGAGGTGACTGTGAATTGAGGAGGGGTGAGGGATGATGAGACGAGTCTGAGTTGACTGTGGACTGAGGAGGGTGAGGGATGATGAGGAGTCTGAGGTGATGCTGGACTGAGGAGTCGGGAAGGATGATGAGATGAGTCCGAGGTGACCATGGACTGAGGAGGGATGAGGGATGATGAGGAGTCTGAGGTGACTGTAGACTGAGGAGGGGTGAGGAATCATGAGACGAGTCTGAGGTGACCGTCGACAGAGGAGGGGTGAGGGATGTTGAGACAAGCCTGAGTTTACTGTGGACTGAGGAGGGATGAGGGATGATGTGACGAGTCTGAGGTGACTGTGGACTGAGGAGGGGTGAGGGATGATGAGGAGTTTGAGGTGACTGTGGATTGAGGAGTGGTGAGGGATGATCTGACTAGTCTGAGGTGACTGAGCAGGGATGAGGGATGATGAGATGAGCCTGATGTTACTGTAGACTGAGTAGGAGTGAGGGATGATGAGTCTGAGGTGACTGTGGATTGAGGAGTGGTGAGGGATGATCTGACTAGTCTGAGGTGACTGTGGAGTGAGGAGGGTGAGGGATGATGAGGAGTCTGGGGTGACTGTGGACTGAGGAGGGGTGAGGGATGATGAGGAGTTTGAGGTGACTGTGGATTGAGGAGCGGTGAGGGATGATCTGACTAGTCTGAGGTGACTGAGCAGGGATGAGGGATGACGAGATGAGCCTGATGTTACTGTGGACTGAGGAGGAGTGAGGGATGATGAGTCTGAGGTGACTGTGGACTGAGGAGGGTTGAGGGATGTTGAGATGATTCTGAGGTGACTGTGGACTGAGGAGGGGTGAGAGATGATGAGAAGCCAGAGGTGACAGTGGTCTGAGGAGGGGTGAGGGATGATGAGACGACTCTGAGGTGACTGTGAATTCAGGCGTGTTGAGGGATGATGAGATGAGTCTGAGGTGACTGTGGACTGAGGAGGAGTGAGGGATGATGAGACGAGTCTAAGGTGACCGTCGACAGCGGAGGGGTGAGGGACGTTGAGACAAGCCTGAGGTGACTGTGGACTGAGGAGGGGTGAGTGATGATGAGGAGTCTGAGGTGACTGTGGACTGAGGAGGGGTGAGAGCTGATGAGGAGTCTGAGGTGACTGTGGATTGAGGAGCGGTGAGAGATGATGAGACGAGTCTGAGGTGACTGTGGACTGAGGAGGGTGAGGGTTGACGAGTCTGAGGTGACTGTGGATTGAGGAGTGGTGAGGAATGATGTGACGAGTCTGAGGTGACTGAGGAGGGATGAGGGATTTTGAGACAAGTCTGATGTTACTGTGGACTGAGGAGGGGTGAGGGATGATGAGACGAGTCTGAAGTGACTGTGGACAGAGGAGGGTGAGGGATGATGAGGAGTCTGAGGTGATTGTGGACTGAGGAGGGGTGAGGGATGATGAGCTGAGTCTGAGGTGACTGTGGACTGAGGAGGGGTGAGGAATGATGAGACGAGTCTGAGGTGACTGTGGACTGAGGAGGGGTGAGGGATGATGAGACGAATCGGAGGTTACTATGGACTGAGTAGGGGTGAAGGATGATGAGACGAGTCTGAGGTGATTGTGGACTGAGGAGGGGTGAGTGATGATGAGATGAGTTTGAGGTGACTGTGGACTGAGGAGGGGTGAGGGATGATGAGACGAGTCTGAAGTGACTGTGGACTGAGGAGGGTGAGGGCTGATGAGTCTGAGGTGACTGTGGACTGAGGAGGGTGAGGGATGATGAGGAGTCTGAGGTGATTGTGGACTGAGGAGTCGGGAGGGATGATGAGATGAGTCCGAGGTGACTGTGGACTGAGGAGGGTGAGGGATGATGAGTCTGAGGTGACTGTGGACTGAGGAGGGGTGAGGGATGATTTGGAATCTGAGGTGACAGTGGACTGAAGAGGGGTGAGGGATGATGAGGAGTCTGAGGTGATGTGGACTGAGGAGATGAGGGATGTTGAGACGAATCGGAGGTTACTATGGACTGAGTAGGGGTGAAGGATGATGAGACGAGTCTGAGGTTACTATGGACTGAGGAGGGGTGAGGGATGATGAGACGAGTCTGAGGTGACTGTGGATTGAGGAGTGGTGAGGGATGATGTGACGAGTCTGAGGTGACTGAGGAGGGATGAGGGATTTTGAGACGAGTCTGATGTTACTGTGGACTGAGGAGGGGTGAGGGATCATGAGACGAGTCTGAAGTGACTGTGGACTGAGGAGGGTGAGGGATGATGAGTCTGAGGTGACTGTGGACTGAGGAGGGTGTGGGATGATGAGGAGTCTGAGGTGATTGTGGACTGAGGAGTCGGGAGGGATGATGAGATGAATCCGAGGTGACTGTGGACTGAGGAGTGGTGAGGGATGATGAGACGAGTCTGAGGTGACTGTGGACTGAGGAGGGGTGAGGAATCATGAGACGAGTCTGAGGTGACGGTTCACTGAGGAGGTGTGAGGGATGATTTGGAAACTGAGGTGACAGTGGTCTGAGGAGGGGTGAGGGATGATGAGACGACTCTGAGGTGACTGTGAATTCAGGCGTGTTGAGGGATGATGAGACGAGTCTGAGGTGACTGTGGACTGAGGAGGAGTGAGGGATGATGAGACGAGTCTTAGGTGACAGTGGACTGAGGAGGGGTGAGGGATGATGAGGAGACTGAGGTGACTGTGAATTGAGGAGGGGTGAGGTATGATGAGACGAGTCTGAGTTGACTGTGGACTGAGGAGGGTGAGGGATGATGAGGAGTCTGAGGTGATTCTGGACTGAGGAGTCGGGAAGGATGATGAGATGAGTCCGAGGTGACCATGGACTGAGGAGGGATGAGGGATGATGAGGAGTCTGAGGTGACTGTAGACTGAGGAGGGGTGAGGAATCATGAGACGAGTCTGAGGTGACCTTCGACAGAGGAGGGGTGAGGGATGTTGAGACAAGCCTGAGTTTACTGTGGACTGAGGAGGGATGAGGGATGATGTGACGAGTCTGAGGTGACTGTGGACTGAGGAGGGGTGAGGGATGATGAGGAGTTTGAGGTGACTGTGGATTGAGGAGTGGTGAGGGATGATCTGACTAGTCTGAGGTGACTGAGCAGGGATGAGGGATGATGAGATGAGCCTGATGTTACTGTGGACTGAGGAGGAGTGAGGGATGATGAGTCTGAGGTGACTGTGGACTGAGGAGGGTTGAGGGATGTTGAGATGATTCTGAGGTGACTGTGGACTGAGGAGGGGTGAGAGATGATGAGAAGCCAGAGGTGACAGTGGTCTGAGGAGGGGTGAGGGATGATGAGACGACTCTGAGGTGACTGTGAATTCAGGCGTGTTGAGGGATGATGAGATGAGTCTGAGGTGACTGTGGACTGAGGAGGAGTGAGTGATGATGAGACGAGTCTGAGGTGACTGTCGACAGCGGAGGGGTGAGGGACGTTGAGACAAGCCTGAGGTGACTGTGCACTGAGGAGGGGTGAGTGATGATGAGGAGTCTGAGGTGACTGTGGACTGAGGAGGGGTGAGAGCTGATGAGGAGTCTGAGGTGACTGTGGATTGAGGAGCGGTGAGGGATGATGAGACGAGACTGAGGTGACTGGACTGAGGAGGGGGAGGGATCATGAGATGAGACTGAAGTGACTGTCGACGGAGGAGCGTGAGGGATGATGAGACGAGTGAGGTGAATGTTCACTGAGGAGGAGTGAGGGATGATTTGGAGTCTGAGGTGACTGTGGACTGAGGAGGGGTGAGTGAAGATAAAATGAGTCTGTGGTGACAGTGGACTGAAGATGGTGAGGGATGATGAGGAATCTGAGGTGAGGAGGGATCTGAGGAGTGGGGAGGGATGATGAGATGAGTCCAAGGTGACCATGGATTGAGGAGGGATGAGGGATGATTAGGAGTCTCAGGTGACAGTGGACTGAGGAGGGGTGAGGGATGATGAGACGAGTCTGAGGTGACTGTGGATTGAGGAGGGGTGAGGGATGATGAGACGAGTCTGAGGTGACTGTGGACTGAGTAGGGGTGAGTGATGATGAGACAAGCCTGAGGTGACTGTAGACTGAGGAGGGTGAGGAATGATGATTCTGAGGTGACAGTGGACTGAGGAGGGGTGAGGGATGATGAGGAGACTGAGGTGACTGTGAATTGAGGAGGGGTGAGGGATGATGAGACGAGTCTGAGTTGACTGTGGACTGAGGAGGGTGAGGGATGATGAGGAGTCTGAGGTGATTGTGGACTGAGGAGTCGGGAAGGATGATGAGATGAGTCCGAGGTGACCATGGACTGAGGAGGGATGAGGGATGATGAGGAGTCTGAGGTGACTGTAGACTGAGGAGGGGTGAGGAATCATGAGACGAGACTGAGGTGACCGTCGACAGAGGAGGGGTGAGGGATGTTGAGACAAGCCTGAGGTTACTGTGGACTGAGGAGGGATGAGGGATGATGTGACGAGTCTGAGGTGACTGTGGACTGAGGAGGGGTGAGGGATGATGAGGAGTTTGAGGTGACTGTGGATTGAGGAGTGGTGAGGGATGATCTGACTAGTCTGAGGTGACTGAGCAGGGATGAGGGATGATGAGATGAGCCTGATGTTACTGTGGACTGAGGAGGAGTGAGGGATGATGATTCTGAGGTGATTGTGGAGTGAGGAGGGTGAGGGATGATGAGGAGTCTGAGGTGACTGTGGACTGAGGAGGGGTGAGGGATGATGAGACGAGTCTGAGGTGACTGTTTACTGAGGAGGGGTGAGGGATGATGAGGAGTTTGAGGTGACTGTGGATTGAGGAGGGGTGAGGGATGTTGAGACAAGCCTGAGTTTACTGTGGACTGAGGAGGGGTGAGGGATGATGAGACGATTCTGAGGTGACTGTGGACAGGAGGGGTGTGGGATGATGAGGAGTTTGAGGTGACTGTGGATTGAGGAGTGGTGAGGGATGATCTGACTAGTCTGAGGTGACTGAGCAGGGATGAGGGATGATGAGATGAGCCTGATGTTACTGTGGACTGAGGAGGATTGAGGGATGATGAGTCTGAGGTGACTGTGGAGTGAGGAGGGTGAGGGATGATGAGGAGTCTGGGGTGACTGTGGACTGAGGAGGGGTGAGGGATGATGAGGAGTTTGAGGTGACTGTGGATTGAGGAGCGGTGAGGGATGATCTGACTAGTCTGAGGTCACTGAGCAGGGATGAGGGATGATGAGATGAGCCTGATGTTACTGTGGACTGAGGAGGAGTGAGGGATGATGAGTCTGAGGTGACTGTGGACTGAGGAGGGTTGAGGGATGTTGAGATGATTCTGAGGTGACTGTGGATTGAGGAGGGTGAGGGATGATGAGAAGCCAGAGGTGACAGTGGTCTGAGGAGGGGTGAGGGATGATGAGATGACTCTGAGGTGACTGTGAATTCAGGCGTGTTGAGGGATGATGAGACGAGTCTGAGGTGACTGTGGACTGAGGAGGAGTGAGGGATGATGAGACGAGTCTGAGGTGACCATCGACAGCGGAGGGGTGAGGGACGTTGAGACAAGCCTGAGGTGACTGTGCACTGAGGAGGGGTGAGTGATGATGAGGAGTCTGAGGTGACTGTGGACTGAGGAGGGGTGAGAGCTGATGAGGAGTCTGAGGTGACTGTGGATTGAGGAGCGGTGAGGGATGATGAGACGAGTCTGAGGTGACTGGACTGAGGAGGGGGAGGGATCATGAGATGAGACTGAAGTGACTGTCGACGGAGGAGGGTGAGGGATGATGAGACGAGTGAGGTGAATGTTCACTGAGGAGGAGTGAGGGATGATTTGGAGTCTGAGGTGACTGTGGACTGAGGAGGGGTGAGTGAAGATAAAACGAGTCTTTGGTGACAGTGGACTGAAGATGGTGAGGGATGATGAGGAATCTGAGGTGAGGAGGGATCTGAGGAGTGGGGAGGGATGATGAGATGAGTCCAAGGTGACCATGGATTGAGGAGGGATGAGGGATGATTAGGAGTCTCAGGTGACAGTGGACTGAGGAGGGGTGAGGGATGATGAGACGAGTCTGAGGTGACTGTGGATTGAGGAGGGGTGAGGGATGATGAGACGAGTCTGAGGTGACTGTAGACTGAGTAGGGGTGAGTGATGATGAGACAAGCCTGAGGTGACTGTAGACTGAGGAGGGTGAGGGATGATGATTCTGAGGTGACAGTGGACTGAGGAGGGGTGAGGGATGATGAGGAGACTGAGGTGACTGTGAATTGAGGAGGGGTGAGGGATGATGAGACGAGTCTGAGTTGACTGTGGACTGAGGAGGGATGAGGGATGATGAGACGAGTCTGAGGTGACTGGACTGAGGAGGGGGAGGGATGATGAGGAGTCTGAGGTGATTGTGGACTGAGGAGTCGGGAAGGATGATGAGATGAGTCCGAGGTGACCATGGACTGAGGAGGGATGAGGGATGATGAGGAGTCTGAGGTGACTGTAGACTGAGGAGGGGTGAGGAATCATGAGACGAGTCTGAGGGGACCGTCGACAGAGGAGGGGTGAGGGATGTTGAGACAAGCCTGAGGTGACTGTGGACTGAGCAGGGATGAGGGATGATGAGATGAGCCTGATGTTACTGTGGACTGAGGAGGAGTGAGGGATGATGAGTCTGAGGTGACTGTGGAGTGAGGAGGGTGAGGGATGATGAGGAGTCTGAGGTGACTGTGGACTGAGGAGGGGTGAGGGATGATGAGACGAGTCTGAGGTGACTGTGGACTGAGGAGGGGTGAGGGATGATGAGGAGTTTGAGGTGACTGTGGATTGAGGAGTGGTGAGGGATGATCTGACTAGTCTGAGGTGACTGAGCAGGGATGAGGGATGATGAGATGAGCCTGATGTTACTGTGGACTGAGGAGGAGTGAGGGATGATGAGACGAGTCTGAGGTGACTGTGGACTGAGGAGGGTTGAGGGATGTTGAGATGATTCTGAGGTGACTGTGGACTGAGGAGGGGTGAGAGATGATGAGAAGCCAGAGGTGACAGTGGTCTGAGGAGGGGTGAGGGATGATGAGACGACTCTGAGGTGACTGTGAATTCAGGCGTGTTGAGGGATGATGAGATGAGTCTGAGGTGACTGTGGACTGAGGAGGAGTGAGGGATGATGAGACGAGTCTAAGGTGACCGTCGACAGCGGAGGGGTGAGGGACGTTGAGACAAGCCTGAGGTGACTGTCGACTGAGGAGGGGTGAGTGATGATGAGGAGTCTGAGGTGACTGTGGACTGAGGAGGGGTGAGAGCTGATGAGGAGTCTGAGGTGACTGTGGATTGAGGAGCGGTGAGGGATGATGAGACGAGTCTGAGGTGACTGTGGACTGAGGAGGGTGAGGGTTGACGAGTCTGAGGTGACTGTGGATTGAGGAGTGGTGAGGAATGATGTGACGAGTCTGAGGTGACTGAGGAGGGATGAGGGATTTTGAGACAAGTCTGATGTTACTGTGGACTGAGGAGGGGTGAGGGATGATGAGACGAGTCTGAAGTGACTGTGGACAGAGGAGGGTGAGGGATGATGAGGAGTCTGAGGTGATTGTGGACTGAGGAGAGGTGAGGGATGATGAGCTGAGTCTGAGGTGACTGTGGACTGAGGAGGGGTGAGGAATGATGAGACGAATCGGAGGTTACTATGGACTGAGTAGGGGTGAAGGATGATGAGACGAGTCTGAGGTGATTGTGGACTGAGGAGGGGTGAGTGATGATGAGATGAGTTTGAGGTGACTGTGGACTGAGGAGGGGTGAGGGATGATGAGACGAGTCTGAAGTGACTGTGGACTGAGGAGGGTGAGGGCTGATGAGTCTGAGGTGACTGTGGACTGAGGAGGGTGAGGGATGATGAGGAGTCTGAGGTGATTGTGGACTGAGGAGTCGGGAGGGATGATGAGATGAGTCCGAGGTGACTGTGGACTGAGGAGGGTGAGGGATGATGAGTCTGAGGTGACTGTGGACTGAGGAGGGGTGAGGGATGATTTGGAATCTGAGGTGACAGTGGACTGAAGAGGGGTGAGGGATGATGAGGAGTCTGAGGTGATGTGGACTGAGGAGATGAGGGATGATGAGACGAATCGGAGGTTACTATGGACTGAGTAGGGGTGAAGGATGATGAGACGAGTCTGAGGTTACTAGGGACTGAGGGGTGACGGATGATGAGATGAGTCTGAGGTTACTATGGACTGAGGAGGGGTGAGGGATGATGAGACGAGTCTGAGGTGACTGTGGATTGAGGAGTGGTGAGGGATGATGTGACGAGTCTGAGGTGACTGAGGAGGGATGAGGGATTTTGAGACGAGTCTGATGTTACTGTGGACTGAGGAGGGGTGAGGGATCATGAGACGAGTCTGAAGTGACTGTGGACTGAGGAGGGTGAGGGATGATGAGTCTGAGGTGACTGTGGACTGAGGAGGGTGTGGGATGATGAGGAGTCTGAGGTGATTGTGGACTGAGGAGTCGGGAGGGATGATGAGATGAATCCGAGGTGACTGTGGACTGAGGAGAGGTGAGGGATGATGAGACGAGTCTGAGGTGACTGTGGGCTGAGGAGGGGTGAGGAATCATGAGACGAGTCTGAGGTGACGGTTCACTGAGGAGGTGTGAGGGATGATTTGGAAACTGAGGTGACAGTGGTCTGAGGAGGGGTGAGGGATGATGAGACGACTCTGAGGTGACTGTGAATTCAGGCGTGTTGAGGGATGATGAGACGAGTCTGAGGTGACTGTGGACTGAGGAGGAGTGAGGGATGATGAGACGAGTCTGAGGTGACAGTGGACTGAGGAGGGGTGAGGGATGATGAGGAGACTGAGGTGACTGTGAATTGAGGAGGGGTGAGGTATGATGAGACGAGTCTGAGTTGACTGTGGACTGAGGAGGGTGAGGGATGATGAGGAGTCTGAGGTGATTCTGGACTGAGGAGTCGGGAAGAATGATGAGATGAGTCCGAGGTGACCATGGACTGAGGAGGGATGAGGGATGATGAGGAGTCTGAGGTGACTGTAGACTGAGGAGGGGTGAGGAATCATGAGACGAGTCTGAGGTGACCTTCGACAGAGGAGGGGTGAGGGATGTTGAGACAAGCCTGAGTTTACTGTGGACTGAGGAGGGATGAGGGATGATGTGACGAGTCTGAGGTGACTGTGGACTGAGGAGGGGTGAGGGATGATGAGGAGTTTGAGGTGACTGTGGATTGAGGAGTGGTGAGGGATGATCTGACTAGTCTGAGGTGACTGAGCAGGGATGAGGGATGATGAGATGAGCCTGATGTTACTGTGGACTGAGGAGGAGTGAGGGATGATGAGTCTGAGGTGACTGTGGACTGAGGAGGGGTGAGAGATGATGAGAAGCCAGAGGTGACAGTGGTCTGAGGAGGGGTGAGGGATGATGAGACGACTCTGAGGTGACTGTGAATTCAGGCGTGTTGAGGGATGATGAGATGAGTCTGAGGTGACTGTGGACTGAGGAGGGGTGAGGAATCATGAGACGAGTCTGAGGTGACCGTCGACAGAGGAGGGGTGAGGGATGTTGAGACAAGCCTGAGGTTACTGTGGACTGAGGAGGGATGAGGGATGATGTGACGAGTCTGAGGTGACTGTGGACTGAGGAGGGGTGAGGGATGATGAGGAGTTTGAGGTGACTGTGGATTGAGGAGTGGTGAGGGATGATCTGACTAGTCTGAGGTGACTGAGCAGGGATGAGGGATGATGAGATGAGCCTGATGTTACTGTGGACTGAGGAGGAGTGAGGGATGATGATTCTGAGGTGATTGTGGAGTGAGGAGGGTGAGGGATGATGAGGAGTCTGAGGTGACTGTGGACTGAGGAGGGGTGAGGGATGATGAGACGAGTCTGAGGTGACTGTTTACTGAGGAGGGGTGAGGGATGATGAGGAGTTTGAGGTGACTGTGGATTGAGGAGGGGTGAGGGATGTTGAGACAAGCCTGAGTTTACTGTGGACTGAGGAGGGGTGAGGGATGATGAGACGATTCTGAGGTGACTGTGGACAGGAGGGG
The DNA here is from genome assembly GCF_048418815.1 of Hemitrygon akajei. NCBI lineage: Eukaryota > Metazoa > Chordata > Chondrichthyes > Myliobatiformes > Dasyatidae > Hemitrygon > Hemitrygon akajei. The sequence continues at coordinate 189,738,670 of NC_133125.1, read as the reverse complement.
TGTGGGATGATGAGGAGTTTGAGGTGACTGTGGAGTGAGGAGGGTGAGGGATGATGAGGAGTCTGGGGTGACTGTGGACTGAGGAGGGGTGAGGGATGATGAGGAGTTTGAGGTGACTGTGGAGTGAGGAGGGTGAGGGATGATGAGGAGTCTGAGGTGACTGTGGACTGAGGAGGGGTGAGGGATGATGAGGAGTTTGAGGTGACTGTGGAGTGAGGAGGGTGAGGGATGATGAGGAGTCTGAGGTGACTGTGGACTGAGGAGGGGTGAGGGATGATGAGGAGTTTGAGGTGACTGTGGATTGAGGAGCGGTGAGGGATGATCTGACTAGTCTGAGGTCACTGAGCAGGGATGAGGGATGATGAGATGAGCCTGATGTTACTGTGGACTGAGGAGGAGTGAGGGATGATGAGTCTGAGGTGACTGTGGACTGAGGAGGGTTGAGGGATGTTGAGATGATTCTGAGGTGACTGTGGATTGAGGAGGGTGAGGGATGATGAGAAGCCAGAGGTGACAGTGGTCTGAGGAGGGGTGAGGGATGATGAGATGACTCTGAGGTGACTGTGAATTCAGGCGTGTTGAGGGATGATGAGACGAGTCTGAGGTGACTGTGGACTGAGGAGGAGTGAGGGATGATGAGACGAGTCTGAGGTGACCATCGACAGCGGAGGGGTGAGGGACGTTGAGACAAGCCTGAGGTGACTGTGCACTGAGGAGGGGTGAGTGATGATGAGGAGTCTGAGGTGACTGTGGACTGAGGAGGGGTGAGAGCTGATGAGGAGTCTGAGGTGACTGTGAATTGAGGTGCGGTGAGGGATGATGAGACGAGTCTGAGGTGACTGGACTGAGGAGGGGGAGGGATCATGAGATGAGACTGAAGTGACTGTCGACGGAGGAGGGTGAGGGATGATGAGACGAGTGAGGTGAATGTTCACTGAGGAGGAGTGAGGGATGATTTGGAGTCTGAGGTGACTGTGGACTGAGGAGGGGTGAGTGAAGATAAAACGAGTCTTTGGTGACAGTGGACTGAAGATGGTGAGGGATGATGAGGAATCTGAGGTGAGGAGGGATCTGAGGAGTGGGGAGGGATGATGAGATGAGTCCAAGGTGACCATGGATTGAGGAGGGATGAGGGATGATTAGGAGTCTCAGGTGACAGTGGACTGAGGAGGGGTGAGGGATGATGAGACGAGTCTGAGGTGACTGTGGATTGAGGAGGGGTGAGGGATGATGAGACGAGTCTGAGGTGACTGTAGACTGAGTAGGGGTGAGTGATGATGAGACAAGCCTGAGGTGACTGTAGACTGAGGAGGGTGAGGGATGATGATTCTGAGGTGACAGTGGACTGAGGAGGGGTGAGGGATGATGAGGAGACTGAGGTGACTGTGAATTGAGGAGGGGTGAGGGATGATGAGACGAGTCTGAGTTGACTGTGGACTGAGGAGGGATGAGGGATGATGAGACGAGTCTGAGGTGACTGGACTGAGGAGGGGGAGGGATGATGAGGAGTCTGAGGTGATTGTGGACTGAGGAGTCGGGAAGGATGATGAGATGAGTCCGAGGTGACCATGGACTGAGGAGGGATGAGGGATGATGAGGAGTCTGAGGTGACTGTAGACTGAGGAGGGGTGAGGAATCATGAGACGAGTCTGAGGGGACCGTCGACAGAGGAGGGGTGAGGGATGTTGAGACAAGCCTGAGGTGACTGTGGACTGAGCAGGGATGAGGGATGATGAGATGAGCCTGATGTTACTGTGGACTGAGGAGGAGTGAGGGATGATGAGTCTGAGGTGACTGTGGAGTGAGGAGGGTGAGGGATGATGAGGAGTCTGAGGTGACTGTGGACTGAGGAGGGGTGAGGGATGATGAGACGAGTCTGAGGTGACTGTGGACTGAGGAGGGGTGAGGGATGATGAGGAGTTTGAGGTGACTGTGGATTGAGGAGTGGTGAGGGATGATCTGACTAGTCTGAGGTGACTGAGCAGGGATGAGGGATGATGAGATGAGCCTGATGTTACTGTGGACTGAGGAGGAGTGAGGGATGATGAGACGAGTCTGAGGTGACTGTGGACTGAGGAGGGTTGAGGGATGTTGAGATGATTCTGAGGTGACTGTGGACTGAGGAGGGGTGAGAGATGATGAGAAGCCAGAGGTGACAGTGGTCTGAGGAGGGGTGAGGGATGATGAGACGACTCTGAGGTGACTGTGAATTCAGGCGTGTTGAGGGATGATGAGATGAGTCTGAGGTGACTGTGGACTGAGGAGGAGTGAGGGATGATGAGACGAGTCTAAGGTGACCGTCGACAGCGGAGGGGTGAGGGACGTTGAGACAAGCCTGAGGTGACTGTGGACTGAGGAGGGGTGAGTGATGATGAGGAGTCTGAGGTGACTGTGGACTGAGGAGGGGTGAGAGCTGATGAGGAGTCTGAGGTGACTGTGGATTGAGGAGCGGTGAGGGATGATGAGACGAGTCTGAGGTGACTGTGGACTGAGGAGGGTGAGGGTTGACGAGTCTGAGGTGACTGTGGATTGAGGAGTGGTGAGGAATGATGTGACGAGTCTGAGGTGACTGAGGAGGGATGAGGGATTTTGAGACAAGTCTGATGTTACTGTGGACTGAGGAGGGGTGAGGGATGATGAGACGAGTCTGAAGTGACTGTGGACAGAGGAGGGTGAGGGATGATGAGGAGTCTGAGGTGATTGTGGACTGAGGAGAGGTGAGGGATGATGAGCTGAGTCTGAGGTGACTGTGGACTGAGGAGGGGTGAGGAATGATGAGACGAATCAGAGGTTACTATGGACTGAGTAGGGGTGAAGGATGATGAGACGAGTCTGAAGTGACTGTGGACAGAGGAGGGTGAGGGATGATGAGGAGTCTGAGGTGATTGTGGACTGAGGAGGGGTGAGTGATGATGAGATGAGTTTGAGGTGACTGTGGACTGAGGAGGGGTGAGGGATGATGAGACGAGTCTGAAGTGACTGTGGACTGAGGAGGGTGAGGGCTGATGAGTCTGAGGTGACTGTGGACTGAGGAGGGTGAGGGATGATGAGGAGTCTGAGGTGATTGTGGACTGAGGAGTCGGGAGGGATGATGAGATGAGTCCGAGGTGACTGTGGACTGAGGAGGGTGAGGGATGATGAGTCTGAGGTGACTGTGGACTGAGGAGGGGTGAGGGATGATTTGGAATCTGAGGTGACAGTGGACTGAAGAGGGGTGAGGGATGATGAGGAGTCTGAGGTGATGTGGACTGAGGAGATGAGGGATGATGAGACGAATCGGAGGTTACTATGGACTGAGTAGGGGTGAAGGATGATGAGACGAGTCTGAGGTTACTAGGGACTGAGGGTTGACGGATGATGAGATGAGTCTGAGGTTACTATGGACTGAGGAGGGGTGAGGGATGATGAGACGAGTCTGAGGTGACTGTGGATTGAGGAGTGGTGAGGGATGATGTGACGAGTCTGAGGTGACTGAGGAGGGATGAGGGATTTTGAGACGAGTCTGATGTTACTGTGGACTGAGGAGGGGTGAGGGATCATGAGACGAGTCTGAAGTGACTGTGGACTGAGGAGGGTGAGGGATGATGAGTCTGAGGTGACTGTGGACTGAGGAGGGTGTGGGATGATGAGGAGTCTGAGGTGATTGTGGACTGAGGAGTCGGGAGGGATGATGAGATGAATCCGAGGTGACTGTGGACTGAGGAGTGGTGAGGGATGATGAGACGAGTCTGAGGTGACTGTGGGCTGAGGAGGGGTGAGGAATCATGAGACGAGTCTGAGGTGACGGTTCACTGAGGAGGTGTGAGGGATGATTTGGAAACTGAGGTGACAGTGGTCTGAGGAGGGGTGAGGGATGATGAGACGACTCTGAGGTGACTGTGAATTCAGGCGTGTTGAGGGATGATGAGACGAGTCTGAGGTGACTGTGGACTGAGGAGGAGTGAGGGATGATGAGACGAGTCTGAGGTGACAGTGGACTGAGGAGGGGTGAGGGATGATGAGGAGACTGAGGTGACTGTGAATTGAGGAGGGGTGAGGTATGATGAGACGAGTCTGAGTTGACTGTGGACTGAGGAGGGTGAGGGATGATGAGGAGTCTGAGGTGATTCTGGACTGAGGAGTCGGGAAGAATGATGAGATGAGTCCGAGGTGACCATGGACTGAGGAGGGATGAGGGATGATGAGGAGTCTGAGGTGACTGTAGACTGAGGAGGGGTGAGGAATCATGAGACGAGTCTGAGGTGACCTTCGACAGAGGAGGGGTGAGGGATGTTGAGACAAGCCTGAGTTTACTGTGGACTGAGGAGGGATGAGGGATGATGTGACGAGTCTGAGGTGACTGTGGACTGAGGAGGGGTGAGGGATGATGAGGAGTTTGAGGTGACTGTGGATTGAGGAGTGGTGAGGGATGATCTGACTAGTCTGAGGTGACTGAGCAGGGATGAGGGATGATGAGATGAGCCTGATGTTACTGTGGACTGAGGAGGAGTGAGGGATGATGAGTCTGAGGTGACTGTGGACTGAGGAGGGGTGAGAGATGATGAGAAGCCAGAGGTGACAGTGGTCTGAGGAGGGGTGAGGGATGATGAGACGACTCTGAGGTGACTGTGAATTCAGGCGTGTTGAGGGATGATGAGATGAGTCTGAGGTGACTGTGGACTGAGGAGGAGTGAGGGATGATGAGACGAGTCTAAGGTGACCGTCGACAGCGGAGGGGTGAGGGACGTTGAGACAAGCCTGAGGTGACTGTGGACTGAGGAGGGGTGAGTGATGATGAGGAGTCTGAGGTGACTGTGGACTGAGGAGGGGTGAGAGCTGATGAGGAGTCTGAGGTGACTGTGGATTGAGGAGCGGTGAGGGATGATGAGACGAGTCTGAGGTGACTGTGGACTGAGGAGGGTGAGGGTTGACGAGTCTGAGGTGACTGTGGATTGAGGAGTGGTGAGGAATGATGTGACGAGTCTGAGGTGACTGAGGAGGGATGAGGGATTTTGAGACAAGTCTGATGTTACTGTGGACTGAGGAGGGGTGAGGGATGATGAGACGAGTCTGAAGTGACTGTGGACAGAGGAGGGTGAGGGATGATGAGGAGTCTGAGGTGATTGTGGACTGAGGAGGGGTGAGGGATGATGAGCTGAGTCTGAGGTGACTGTGGACTGAGGAGGGGTGAGGAATGATGAGACGAGTCTGAGGTGACTGTGGACTGAGGAGGGGTGAGGGATGATGAGACGAATCGGAGGTTACTATGGACTGAGTAGGGGTGAAGGATGATGAGACGAGTCTGAGGTGATTGTGGACTGAGGAGGGGTGAGTGATGATGAGATGAGTTTGAGGTGACTGTGGACTGAGGAGGGGTGAGGGATCATGAGACGAGTCTGAAGTGACTGTGGACTGAGGAGGGTGAGGGATGATGAGTCTGAGGTGACTGTGGATTGAGGAGTGGTGAGGGATGATGTGACGAGTCTGAGGTGACTGAGGAGGGATGAGGGATTTTGAGACGAGTCTGATGTTACTGTGGACTGAGGAGGGGTGAGGGATCATGAGACGAGTCTGAAGTGACTGTGGACTGAGGAGGGTGAGGGATGATGAGTCTGAGGTGACTGTGGACTGAGGAGGGTGTGGGATGATGAGGAGTCTGAGGTGATTGTGGACTGAGGAGTCGGGAGGGATGATGAGATGAATCCGAGGTGACTGTGGACTGAGGAGTGGTGAGGGATGATGAGACGAGTCTGAGGTGACTGTGGACTGAGGAGGGGTGAGGAATCATGAGACGAGTCTGAGGTGACGGTTCACTGAGGAGGTGTGAGGGATGATTTGGAAACTGAGGTGACAGTGGTCTGAGGAGGGGTGAGGGATGATGAGACGACTCTGAGGTGACTGTGAATTCAGGCGTGTTGAGGGATGATGAGACGAGTCTGAGGTGACTGTGGACTGAGGAGGAGTGAGGGATGATGAGACGAGTCTGAGGTGACAGTGGACTGAGGAGGGGTGAGGGATGATGAGGAGACTGAGGTGACTGTGAATTGGGGAGGGGTGAGGTATGATGAGACGAGTCTGAGTTGACTGTGGACTGAGGAGGGTGAGGGATGATGAGGAGTCTGAGGTGATTCTGGACTGAGGAGTCGGGAAGGATGATGAGATGAGTCAGAGGTGACCATGGACTGAGGAGGGATGAGGGATGATGAGGAGTCTGAGGTGACTGTAGACTGAGGAGGGGTGAGGAATCATGAGACGAGTCTGAGGTGACCTTCGACAGAGGAGGGGTGAGGGATGTTGAGACAAGCCTGAGTTTACTGTGGACTGAGGAGGGATGAGGGATGATGTGACGAGTCTGAGGTGACTGTGGACTGAGGAGGGGTGAGGGATGATGAGGAGTTTGAGGTGACTGTGGATTGAGGAGTGGTGAGGGATGATCTGACTAGTCTGAGGTGACTGAGCAGGGATGAGGGATGATGAGATGAGCCTGATGTTACTGTGGACTGAGGAGGAGTGAGGGATGATGAGTCTGAGGTGTCTGTGGACTGAGGAGGGTTGAGGGATGTTGAGATGATTCTGAGGTGACTGTGGACTGAGGAGGGGTGAGAGATGATGAGAAGCCAGAGGTGACAGTGGTCTGAGGAGGGGTGAGGGATGATGAGACGACTCTGAGGTGACTGTGAATTCAGGCGTGTTGAGGGATGATGAGATGAGTCTGAGGTGACTGTGGATTGAGGAGGGGTGAGGGATGATGAGACGAGTCTGAGGTGACTGTGGACTGAGGAGGGGTGAGGGATGATGAGGAGACTGAGGTGACTGTGAATTGAGGAGGGGTGAGGTATGATGAGACGAGTCTGAGTTGACTGTGGACTGAGGAGGGTGAGGGATGATGAGGAGTCTGAGGTGATTCTGGACTGAGGAGTCAGGAAGAATGATGAGATGAGTCCGAGGTGACCATGGACTGAGGAGGGATGAGGGATGATGAGGAGTCTGAGGTGACTGTAGACTGAGGAGGGGTGATGAATCATGAGACGAGTCTGAGGTGACCTTCGACAGAGGAGGGGTGAGGGATGTTGAGACAAGCCTGAGTTTACTGTGGACTGAGGAGGGATGAGGGATGATGTGACGAGTCTGAGGTGACTGTGGACTGAGGAGGGGTGAGGGATGATGAGGAGTTTGAGGTGACTGTGGATTGAGGAGTGGTGAGGGATGATCTGACTAGTCTGAGGTGACTGAGCAGGGATGAGGGATGATGAGATGAGCCTGATGTTACTGTGGACTGAGGAGGAGTGAGGGATGATGAGTCTGAGGTGTCTGTGGACTGAGGAGGGTTGAGGGATGTTGAGATGATTCTGAGGTGACTGTGGACTGAGGAGGGGTGAGAGATGATGAGAAGCCAGAGGTGACAGTGGTCTGAGGAGGGGTGAGGGATGATGAGACGACTCTGAGGTGACTGTGAATTCAGGCGTGTTGAGGGATGATGAGATGAGTCTGAGGTGACTGTGGACTGAGGAGGAGTGAGGGATGATGAGACGAGTCTGAGGTGACTGTGGACTGAGGAGGGGTGAGGGATGATGAGGAGACTGAGGTGACTGTGAATTGAGGAGGGGTGAGGTATGATGAGACGAGTCTGAGTTGACTGTGGACTGAGGAGGGTGAGGGATGATGAGGAGTCTGAGGTGATTCTGGACTGAGGAGTCGGGAAGAATGATGAGATGAGTCCGAGGTGACCATGGACTGAGGAGGGATGAGGGATGATGAGGAGTCTGAGGTGACTGTAGACTGAGGAGGGGTGAGGAATCATGAGACGAGTCTGAGGTGACCTTCGACAGAGGAGGGGTGAGGGATGTTGAGACAAGCCTGAGTTTACTGTGGACTGAGGAGGGATGAGGGATGATGTGACGAGTCTGAGGTGACTGTGGACTGAGGAGGGGTGAGGGATGATGAGGAGTTTGAGGTGACTGTGGATTGAGGAGTGGTGAGGGATGATCTGACTAGTCTGAGGTGACTGAGCAGGGATGAGGGATGATGAGATGAGCCTGATGTTACTGTGGACTGAGGAGGAGTGAGGGATGATGAGTCTGAGGTGTCTGTGGACTGAGGAGGGTTGAGGGATGTTGAGATGATTCTGAGGTGACTGTGGACTGAGGAGGGGTGAGAGATGATGAGAAGCCAGAGGTGACAGTGGTCTGAGGAGGGGTGAGGGATGATGAGACGACTCTGAGGTGACTGTGAATTCAGGCGTGTTGAGGGATGATGAGATGAGTCTGAGGTGACTGTGGACTGAGGAGGAGTGAGGGATGATGAGACGAGTCTGAGGTGACTGTCGACAGCGGAGGGGTGAGGGACGTTGAGACAAGCCTGAGGTGACTGTGCACTGAGGAGGGGTGAGTGATGATGAGGAGTCTGAGGTGACTGTGGACTGAGGAGGGGTGAGAGCTGATGAGGAGTCTGAGGTGACTGTGGATTGAGGAGCGGTGAGGGATGATGAGACGAGACTGAGGTGACTGGACTGAGGAGGGGGAGGGATCATGAGATGAGACTGAAGTGACTGTCGACGGAGGAGCGTGAGGGATGATGAGACGAGTGAGGTGAATGTTCACTGAGGAGGAGTGAGGGATGATTTGGAGTCTGAGGTGACTGTGGACTGAGGAGGGGTGAGTGAAGATAAAATGAGTCTGTGGTGACAGTGGACTGAAGATGGTGAGGGATGATGAGGAATCTGAGGTGAGGAGGGATCTGAGGAGTGGGGAGAGATGATGAGATGAGTCCAAGGTGACCATGGATTGAGGAGGGATGAGGGATGATTAGGAGTCTCAGGTGACAGTGGACTGAGGAGGGGTGAGGGATGATGAGACGAGTCTGAGGTGACTGTGGATTGAGGAGGGGTGAGGGATGATGAGACGAGTCTGAGGTGACTGTGGACTGAGTAGGGGTGAGTGATGATGAGACAAGCCTGAGGTGACTGTAGACTGAGGAGGGTGAGGAATGATGATTCTGAGGTGACAGTGGACTGAGGAGGGGTGAGGGATGATGAGGAGACTGAGGTGACTGTGAATTGAGGAGGGGTGAGGGATGATGAGACGAGTCTGAGTTGACTGTGGACTGAGGAGGGTGAGGGATGATGAGGAGTCTGAGGTGATTGTGGACTGAGGAGTCGGGAAGGATGATGAGATGAGTCCGAGGTGACCATGGACTGAGGAGGGATGAGGGATGATGAGGAGTCTGAGGTGACTGTAGACTGAGGAGGGGTGAGGAATCATGAGACGAGTCTGAGGTGACCGTCGACAGAGGAGGGGTGAGGGATGTTGAGACAAGCCTGAGGTTACTGTGGACTGAGGAGGGATGAGGGATGATGTGACGAGTCTGAGGTGACTGTGGACTGAGGAGGGGTGAGGGATGATGAGGAGTTTGAGGTGACTGTGGATTGAGGAGTGGTGAGGGATGATCTGACTAGTCTGAGGTGACTGAGCAGGGATGAGGGATGATGAGATGAGCCTGATGTTACTGTGGACTGAGGAGGAGTGAGGGATGATGATTCTGAGGTGACTGTGGAGTGAGGAGGGTGAGGGATGATGAGGAGTCTGAGGTGACTGTGGACTGAGGAGGGGTGAGGGATGATGAGACGAGTCTGAGGTGACTGTTCACTGAGGAGGGGTGAGGGATGATGAGGAGTTTGAGGTGACTGTGGATTGAGGAGTGGTGAGGGATGATCTGACTAGTCTGAGGTGACTGAGCAGGGATGAGGGATGATGAGATGAGCCTGATGTTACTGTGGACTGAGGAGGATTGAGGGATGATGAGTCTGAGGTGACTGTGGAGTGAGGAGGGTGAGGGATGATGAGGAGTCTGGGGTGACTGTGGACTGAGGAGGGGTGAGGGATGATGAGGAGTTTGAGGTGACTGTCGATTGAGGAGCGGTGAGGGATGATCTGACTAGTCTGAGGTGACTGAGCAGGGATGAGTGATGATGAGATGAGCCTGATGTTACTGTGGACTGAGGAGGAGTGAGGGATGATGAGTCTGAGGTGACTGTGGACTGAGGAGGGTTGAGGGATGTTGAGATGATTCTGAGGTGACTGTGGATTGAGGAGGGTGAGGGATGATGAGAAGCCAGAGGTGACAGTGGTCTGAGGAGGGGTGAGGGATGATGAGACGACTCTGAGGTGACTGTGAATTCAGGCGTGTTGAGGGATGATGAGACGAGGCTGAGGTGACTGTGGACTGAGGAGGAGTGAGGGATGATGAGACGAGTCTGAGGTGACCATCGACAGCGGAGGGGTGAGGGACGTTGAGACAAGCCTGAGGTGACTGTGCACTGAGGAGGGGTGAGTGATGATGAGGAGTCTGAGGTGACTGTGGACTGAGGAGGGGTGAGAGCTGATGAGGAGTCTGAGGTGACTGTGGATTGAGGAGCGGTGAGGGATGATGAGACGAGTCTGAGGTGACTGGACTGAGGAAGGGGAGGGATCATGAGATGAGACTGAAGTGACTGTCGACGGAGGAGGGTGAGCGATGATGAGACGAGTGAGGTGAATGTTCACTGAGGAGGAGTGAGGGATGATTTGGAGTCTGAGGTGACTGTGGACTGAGGAGGGGTGAGTGAAGATAAAACGAGTCTTTGGTGACAGTGGACTGAAGATGGTGAGGGATGATGAGGAATCTGAGGTGAGGAGGGATCTGAGGAGTGGGGAGGGATGATGAGATGAGTCCAAGGTGTCCATGGATTGAGGAGGGATGAGGGATGATTAGGAGTCTCAGGTGACAGTGGACTGAGGAGGGGTGAGGGATGATGAGACGAGTCTGAGGTGACTGTGGATTGAGGAGGGGTGAGGGATGATGAGACGAGTCTGAGGTGACTGTAGACTGAGTAGGGGTGAGTGATGATGAGACAAGCCTGAGGTGACTGTAGACTGAGGAGGGTGAGGGATGATGATTCTGAGGTGACAGTGGACTGAGGAGGGGTGAGGGATGATGAGGAGACTGAGGTGACTGTGAATTGAGGAGGGGTGAGGGATGATGAGACGAGTCTGAGTTGACTGTGGACTGAGGAGGGATGAGGGATGATGAGACGAGTCTGAGGTGACTGGACTGAGGAGGGGGAGGGATGATGAGGAGTCTGAGGTGATTGTGGACTGAGGAGTCGGGAAGGATGATGAGATGAGTCCGAGGTGACCATGGACTGAGGAGGGATGAGGGATGATGAGGAGTCTGAGGTGACTGTAGACTGAGGAGGGGTGAGGAATCATGAGACGAGTCTGAGGGGACCGTCGACAGAGGAGGGGTGAGGGATGTTGAGACAAGCCTGAGGTGACTGTGGACTGAGCAGGGATGAGGGATGATGAGATGAGCCTGATGTTACTGTGGACTGAGGAGGAGTGAGGGATGATGAGTCTGAGGTGACTGTGGAGTGAGGAGGGTGAGGGATGATGAGGAGTCTGAGGTGACTGTGGACTGAGGAAGGGTGAGGGATGATGAGACGAGTCTGAGGTGACTGTGGACTGAGGAGGGGTGAGGGATGATGAGGAGTTTGAGGTGACTGTGGATTGAGGAGTGGTGAGGGATGATCTGACTAGTCTGAGGTGACTGAGCAGGGATGAGGGATGATGAGATGAGCCTGATGTTACTGTGGACTGAGGAGGAGTGAGGGATGATGAGACGAGTCTGAGGTGACTGTGGACTGAGGAGGGTTGAGGGATGTTGAGATGATTCTGAGGTGACTGTGGACTGAGGAGGGGTGAGAGATGATGAGAAGCCAGAGGTGACTGTGGACTGAGGAGGGATGAGGGATGATGAGTCGAGTCTGAGGTGACTGTGGACTGAGGAGGGGTGAGGGATGATGAGGAGTTTGAGGTGACTGTGGATTGAGGAGTGGTGAGGGATGATCTGACTAGTCTGAGGTGACTGAGCAGGGATGAGGGATGATGAGATGAGCCTGATGTTACTGTGGACTGAGGAGGAGTGAGGGATGATGAGTCTGAGGTGACTGTGGAGTGAGGAGGGTGAGGGATGATGAGGAGTCTGGGGTGACTGTGGACTGAGGAGGGGTGAGGGATGATGAGGAGTTTGAGGTGACTGTGGATTGAGGAGTGGTGAGGGATGATCTGACTAGTCTGAGGTGACTGAGCAGGGATGAGGGATGATGAGATGAGCCTGATGTTACTGTGGACTGAGGAGGAGTGAGGGATGATGAGTCTGAGGTGACTGTGGAGTGAGGAGGGTGAGGGATGATGTGACGAGTCTGAGGTGACTGTGGACTGAGGAGGGGTGAGGGATGATGAGGAGTTTGAGGTGACTGTGGATTGAGGAGTGGTGAGGGATGATCTGACTAGTCTGAGGTGACTGAGCAGGGATGAGGGATGATGAGATGAGCCTGATGTTACTGTGGACTGAGGAGGAGTGAGGGATGATGAGTCGAGTCTGAGGTGACTATGGACTGAGGACGGTGAGGGATGATGAGACGAGTGAAGTGACGTTTCACTGAGGACGGGTGCGGGATGTTGAGACGTGTCTGAGGTGACTGTGGGCTGAGTAGGGGTGAGTGATGATGAGACGAGTCTGAGGTGACTGTGGACTGAGGAGGCGTGAGGAATGATGAGACGTGTATGAGGTGACAGTGGACTGAGGAGGGGTGAGGGATGATGAGTCGAGTCTGAGGTGACTATGGACTGAGGACGGTGAGGGATGATGAGACGAGTGAAGTGACGTTTCACTGAGGACGGGTGCGGGATGTTGAGACGTGTCTGAGGTGACTGTGGGCTGAGTAGGGGTGAGTGATGATGAGACGAGTCTGAGGTGACTGTGGACTGAGGAGGCGTGAGGAATGATGAGACGTGTATGAGGTGACAGTGTACTGAGGAGAGGTGAGGAATGTTGAGATGAGTCTGAGGTGACTGTGGACTGAGGAGGGGTGAGAGAAGTTGAGATGAGTCTGAGGAGAAAGTGGACTGAGGAGGGGTGAGGTATGATGAGACGAGTGTGAGGTGACTGTGGATTGAGGAGGGTGAAGGATGATGAGACGAGTCTGATGTGACTGTGGACTGAGGAGGGAGAGTGATGATGAGATGAGTCTGAGGTGACTGTGGAGTGAGGAGGGGTGAGGGATGATGAGACGAGTCTGAGGTGACTGTGGACTGAGGAGTGGTGAGGGATGATGAGGAGTCTGAGTTGACCGTGGACTGAGGAGTGGTGAGGGATGATGAGGAGTCTGAGGTGACCGTGGAAAGAGGAGGGTGAGGGATGATGAGACGAGTCTGTGGTGACTGTGGACTGAGGAGGGGTGAGGGATGATGAGACGAGTCTGAGGTGACCGTGGACTGAAGAGGGGTGAGGGATGATGAGACGAGTCTGAGGTGACCGTGGACTGAGGAGGGGTGAGGGATGATGAGAGGAGTGAAGTGAATGTTCACTGAGGAGGGGTGATGGATGATGAGTCTGAGGTGACTGTGGACTGAGGAGGGTGAAGGATGATGAGTAGGTTTTCCTAGGTAGGGGTGGTGTGGTGATGTGGGCTGGAGTTGGGAGACATTGGGAAGTGAATGATAGATGAAGACAGACACAGAGACAAAACGGTGTGAGGAAGATGGACGAAGTTTCGGGGGAGGGTGGGCGAGTCTGAGCTGATGATGGGAACCATTAGGGGAGAGATGAATGGCAGATGAAACCAGAACCAGGTTGGGGAGGTGGAAAGCCCTTGGGTGAACTGTGTGTGGAGGGGGACCTCGAAGGTGGAGGGGATGAAGATGGGTGATGAGGGTCCATTTGCCCCTTTCTATAACCCCAACCTCCTCAGATCCTCATTAGGACAGGGGATTCATCATTATCATAGTTTTTTTTTGACTGCCCTGTTATCAAAAAGTATTGGAGGGGGATACACAATGCCGAACAAGACATCTTTAAATGTGAAATACCCTTAGAGATTAAGAGCATATATTTTGGATATATACCTCAAGAATGGTTGAAAAGAGATAAATATTTAATGAATATACTGTTGGTGGCTAGTTAAAAAACTCCAGGGTTATTACAGGAGAGCCGAACTTTAAATGCATGGATGGAAATTACAATGGACATTTACAAAATGAAGATAACAGCATCTGTTCGTCATAAGCTGGAACAATTTGATTCATGCTGGGATATTCTCACAAATCAATTAATCTGTTGTAAAAAAATCACTCCCTACTTGTACATTCCTTGTACATAGTTCTTTCCTTTTGCTTGTTTTTTCTCTCCACTCTTTTCTATGTGTATACCTCAGATAAATACTTTGTGGAGATTTTGTGATATATTTGATTATATAATATACATATGTACAATATCTGAAATACATCTTATGGAAATGTTTGATTGATGAACTTCAATAAAAAAATAAATCACAAAAAAAGGATAGGGGATTCATTTGCAGGCACCCTGGGAGATACATTTGCTTTGCATTCAGCCACAGCTGATGTCCCAGATTATTGGAAGGTGGCTGAGGTTGTGCATTCCGTTAATGGGGCTGGAAGATCACTCCAGGGAACTCCAGGACACTGAGTCTAACGTCAGTGGTTGGGAAGTTTCTGAGGACAGGATCGAGCAACATTTGGAAAGACAAGGATGACGTTGTGCTCGGGGAATCACATCTCACAAATTTGATTGAGTTGTTTGAAGAGGTGACAGAGGATTGTCCAGGACAGGGTGGTAGACATTGTCCACATGGACTTCACCAAGGCCGTTGACATCGATGGTAGACCACACTCGGAGTACTGTGTGCATTCCTGGTTCCCGGACTATGGGACGGATGTCATCACACTGGACAGGAAGCTTCAGGAGGATGTTACCAGGACTGAAGGGCTTGGCTTAAAATGAGAGAGTGGATAAGCTGGGGCTATTTCCTTGGAGTGTAGGGGTGACCCCTGGTCAAAGTATATAAACTCATAGGGGGCATAGATAACGTGTCTTTTTCTAGAATAAGGTGTCCAAAACTTGAGGGTGTAGATTTAAGGTGAGAGGGGAATGATTTTTAAGGGATCTTTGACCCCTTCCCTCAAACCCCCTCCCACACAGTCCCCTCATCACCCACACACTCCACTCTCTGTCCGGATGCAGGGTTTTTCATTAAGGATCAGTTTAATAAATACAGAGGGGAATCGGCCCTTCCAGCCCTTCGATCCACACCACTCAGCAATCCCCTGATTTAATCCTAGACGCATCATGGGACAATATACAATGACCGACCAACCGGTACATCTCTGGACTGTGGGAGGAAACCGGAGTACACGGAGGAAACCCACATGGTCCCGGGGAGAACGTACAAACTCCGTGCGGGCAGCAGTGGGAATTGAAACCTTGTCACCTGTACTGTGAAGTGTTGTGCTAACCACTACACTACCGTGCCACTCCACCTGGAGTCACAGGAGATGGGAGAGGCCCTCAGTGTATTTCCCAGAGACATGGGTATGCAAGATAATGAATAATGAATAGACCAGAGGAGCATAAGATATAGGAGCAGAATTAGGCCATTCAGCCTCGAGTCTGCTCTGCTGTTCCATCATGGCCTATCCCAGATTCCACTCAAACCCACTACATCTGCCCTCTCCATAAACTGGCCAATCAGAAAACGATCAATTTTCACTTTAAATATACCCACGGTCTAGTCCTCCACAGCTCTCTGTGACAGAATATTCCACAGATTCACTACACTCTGACTAAAAAAAAAATCTTCCTCATCTCTGTTCTAAAGGGTCACCCCTCAATTATGAGGCTGTGCCCTCGAGTTCTGGACACTCCCACCATAGGAAACATCCTCTCCACATCCACCCTATCGAGTACTTTCAACATTCGGTAGGTTTCATGAGATCCCCCTGCATCCTCCTAAATTCCAGTGAGTACAGGCCCAAAGCTGACAAACACTCCCCATGTGTTAACCCTTTAACTACTGGAATCATCCTCGTGAACCTTCTCTGAACTCTCTCCAATGACAACACATCCTTTCTGAGATAGGAGGAATTATTAAGAATTATAAAGCTCAATTGTTTAATTGCATATTCTGTACTGTTTGTTATTGCGGGGTACTGATTTGTAATGGGAACACATCACGCAGTATCCACCCAAACGAGATTTCTTAAGTTTGGCCGGGCTGAGGACTATCACCCCCAACATTAAGCTGCTAGCTGAAGCGAGAGTTACACCAACATTGCATTTGCCATCCTTACCACAGACTCCACCTGTAAATTAACCTTCGGGGAGTCTTGCATGAGGACCACTAAATCCTCTGATGTTTGAATTTTCTTCCCATTTGGATAACAGTCTACACTATTGTTCCTTTCACCAAAATGCATTATCATACACCCGGCATTATCATAGACCGTCACCTCTCTTTTACTCTTTATATATCTGAAAATCTTTTCATATCCTCTTTTATATTATTTGCCAGATAACTTTCATATTTCATCTTTTCTCTCCTCATTCCTTTTTTCAGTTGCTTTCTGTTGGCGTTTAAAAGATTTCAGTGCTCTAACTTATCACTAATTTTTTGCTGTATTCTATGCCCTCTTGCTTTTATTTCAGCCATGTTTGCTGCATTCTCCCTTTAGAATTCTTCTTCATATGTGGGATGTATCTTCTGAATTGCCACCAGAAACTCAAACCATTGCTAATCTGCTGTCATCCAACACAAAGCAGCACCCATCATCAGGGTCACCCACCACCCAGGACATGCTCTCTTCTCACTGCTGCCATTAGGAAGAAGGTACAGGAGCCCCAGAACTCACACCACTGGGTTCAGGAACAGTTATTACCCCTCAACCATCAGGCTCTTGAACCAGAGGGAATAACGTCACTCCATTTCAATTGCCCCATCACTGAACCGTTCCCACAATCGATGGATTCACTGTCAAGGACTCCTCTTCCCAGGTTCTTGATATTTATCAGTATTAATTCTTTTTTGTTGCTTCTTTTTGTGTTTGTTGTCACTGGTTGTCCTCCCTGGTAATGCAGTCTTTCATTGCTTCTATCATGGTTATGGGATTTACTGAGTATGCCCGCAAGAAAATGAATCTTATCATTGTATATGGTGACACATGTCCTTTCATAATAAATTACTTTGAACTTTGAACCATCACTGAAGGTGTCTCCTTCCCATCAACTTTGGCCAGCTCCTGTCTGATGCCTGTGTAGTTCCCTTTACTCCACTGTCATACTAATACATCTGACTTTATCTCCTCCCTGTTAATCTGCAGGGTGAATTTTCTCATGTTATGATCACTATCTACTAAAGGTTCCTTTACCTTAAGCTCCCTAATCAAATTCGGTTCATTACACAACACTCAATGCAGAATACCTGATCTCCTTGTATGCTCGAGCACAAGCTGCTCTAAAAGCCATCTTATAGACGTCCTCCAAATTCCATTTCTTAGGCTCCAGCTCAACCAGATTTTCCCAACCCAGTTACATATTGAAATTCCCCATAATTATCCGAATATTGCCCATATTACATGTTCTTTTTATCTCCCATTGTAATGTATAACCCATATCCTGGGATATGGAATGTGTATCCTTGGATGTTCAGCTCCCAACTATGATCTTCTTTCAGCCACGATTCAGTGATGCCCACGATGTCATACTTCTCTAACTCTGCTACAAGATCATCTACATTCAAATATAACACCTTCAGTCCTGTATCGGTCACTCTTGCTGATTTTGCCCCGTTTGACTGCAGCTCACCCCACCGACTGCAATTCTGCCCCATCATCTGTCTGTTCTTCCTCACAGTCCCACTACACAGTGCATCAACTTGTATATCAACTGCCCCTTCCTCAGCCCTGTCACTCCGGTCCCCATCCCCTTCCACATTAGAGATTTTCCCCTTCCTCAGCCCTGTCACTCCAGTCCCCATCCCCCTCCACATTAGGGATTTTCCCCATCCTCAGCCCTGTCACTCCGGTCCCCATCCCCCTCCACATTAGGGATTTTCCCCATTCTCAGCCCTGTCACTCCGGTCCCCATCCCCCTCCACATTAGGGATTTTCCCCAGGGAGGTTGTGTGAAGAACAGGAGTGCAAAGGTTTATGATCAGAGGCGATGGATTTAAAAAGGACATTAGGAACATTTCTTCACACACAGGGTGGTGCATATTTGGAATGAACTGCTGGAAATAAGCAACGTTTAAAAGAATCTACAGTGGATAGTACATGGATTGAAGAGTTTTATTGGGTTTTGGACCAAACGTGGGCAGATGTCACCAGCTCACTGGGCAACACAGTCGGCACAGACTTTGGTCCAAATGTACGACACCCTGACTCGAACAGGTCACCCTGAGGATCAATGTGGTCATCGATAAAAGGAGAGGGGGAGGTTTTAAATTAATATCTCCCAGGGAGAGGGTCACGGAAGCTAAGGAATTAAGGAAAATGAGCAGTAATGTCTTGGAACATATCACAGTGCAAAAGCGAAGGTGCTGGAGGTATTAGAGGTGGATGAGCCCCGGACCGTGATCTGCTCTGTCTGATACCTCCAGACTAGGGAACGAATTCCAGGGCCCTGGAGGATAAATTTGCTTCACATTTCACCACAGGTGAGCTGCTGGAAGACAGGAGGGTGGCTCAGGTGTTGTCTTGAGTTCAGAAGGATGCGAAGGTCAAGCCAGGGAACTCCAGGCCACTGAGCCTAACATCAGTGGTGGGACAATTACTAGAATGGACACTGAGAGACAGATTTACCAGCATTTGGAAAGGCAGGGACTGAGTCAGGATAGTCTACACTGTTTTATGACTGGGAAATAGTGACTCAAAAATTTAATTAATTTTTCTTTGATGATGGGAAAGAAAGGGTAGTTGAGAATAGGATGATGGACATTGTCCACATGAACTTCAGCAGGGCCTTTGACAAGGTTCCATGAGGAAGGCTCATAGAGAAGGTTTGATCACATGGGATTCACGGTGAGCTATCCAATTGCATGTAAAATTTGTCTGGCGGTAGGAGACAGAGGGTGGTGGTGGAGAGGTGTTGTCCAGACTGGGTCACTGTGACCAGTGGGGTTACCATGGGGATCGGTTCAGGCACAATAGGCACAACAATTTGGAAGAGAATATAGATGACATGGTTAGTGAGTTTGCAGATGACAGCAATATTAGTGGTATAGTGAACAGTGGAGGTGTTTATCTAGATCACTACAGGATCACTGAAATATTTTTGATTATTTACAATGTTATTTATCATCATTATTTATAATTATAGTATGGACAAGGTGGGCCGAAGGGCCTGATTCCATGTTTATATCTCAATGACTGGAATGAGATATCAACAGAGGATGTGGGGGTGTTGCTGCAGCTTTTCACTGAATGTCCTGTTTCTCAACTTGATAAAAGATCCACCCAAGGGGAGGGAACGAGGATCGACAACCGCAGAAACACTAGGGATTCAGTGTAGGGAGGTGCCGGCTTCCGAAATGATCAAATCTCTGTGCAGTCAGATTTGTGGGGAGAGGAGAAATAAAGTGAGCGAAAGCTGTAACTGGAGCCTCAGTGAACAACCACAGAAGGTTCACAGTTTACTGGCCACAAATGTGTGTTGTTGTCCCTGTGAATAAACTTCTGCCAAACCCCTTCCCAGATCATCCTCCTGAGGAATCTCACCCTGGAGCCTGACTGTGTTGAGGAATTCCATGGAAAGGTATAAATTTCTAACAAGGCTCAACGGGCTGGATGCAGGGAGAATGTTTCCCTTGGCCGATGAGTCTGGAACCAGGGCTCACCGACTCTGAATAAGGGAAATGTCACTCAGGATTGAGAAGAGGAGAACTTTCTTCTCGCAGAGGGGTGTGAATCTTTGGAACTCTCTATCCTGGTGGCTCTGGAGTCTCAGTCACTGGGTTCACTCACAACCGGAATCTTGCCGGCCACACACACAAAACGCCAGACAAACTCGAGTCACGCGCGGTTTACGGAGGGAAATGAACACTTTGGGCTGAGACCCTTCACCCGGACTGGAGATGAAGGCAACAGGATGCAGAATAAGAAGCTGAGGGAGGGGGATGAGCAAAAGCTGAAAGACTCACCAGGAGAGTCCAGGCGAGGGAGAAGGTAGGTGGAGGGGAGAGGGGGATGATAGGGAACGATGTGAGAAACTGCGATGTGATAGGTGGAAGACACAAAGGTCTAAAGAAGAAGGAATCTGATAAGAGAGGGCAATAGACCTTGGACAGACTGAGTGACGCAGATTTCCTTCTCTGAAGGACTCGTATGTATTTTTCTGAAAATCCCACTCACATGACAGACGCCAGCTTTTATTACCTGGTGATGTCTTGTTGTGTTTATACAGTGTGAATTGGTTCAGGATTCAGTGGGTAATCTAACAGTCTCATGTATTGGTTGTATCGTCCCCCTGTGTAGGTGTGTTCAGGGGTCGGACATCTCCAGCTGACCATGTGACAGTGATGTCTTCACCCAGAGTTACAGACAGTCTTTGCGAGCAAGTAGCACTTAAAATTGTTCACAAACAAGGAGAAAGGAAACTGTAAATGTTTACCTCGCTTAATTGTATCAGACATTTCTCTCAGCATTGTGTTCAACGAAAAGCGGTGATCGAATTTTTCAACAGGTAGGGTGCCATGTGTCACCGACAGCACCAGGTCATCATCACTGATCCTGTAAACATTACACAGCCGGTCATAAACTGATCATCAGTGATATTGGAACTATTTTACAAATCCACACTGTGTTTCAGAGAAGACTATGTCCTACCTTCTCTTCCGACAAGCTTCCTCCTGAAATAAATAAAACACAGATCTCAATTGACTGACTGTATCCTGACGCAGGAATTTGAGCCAAGTTATTACAAGCTGCTGAAATTTCCCACTTCCCAGCTCTCTCTCACTGACACACACGGAGAAAGGGGAGACTGTAACAAGGGGCACAGAACCCGGGAGAAAGTTGATAATTATCCTATAACTGAGAGGATGGAACTGACGTGAAAGACTGGACAGGCTGAGAATGTTTTTCTGGATATGATGTCAGGGAGGATCAGATGCCAGAATTTAAGATTAGTGGTGGATTGGATTGGGTGTGGGTGGAGAACGCATCTCTGCTTGAAATGTAGTGAAGGGAAAGTGGAACTCACTGTCACAGGAGTGGTTGAAGTGGAACAGCAGAGATTGAATGTGATGGGGAAGTCGGATAAACACATACAGACTCTGGTCCAACTCTGCGTGTTGTTGGGGAGAGTGTGAGAGTGAGAGAAACAGGTTTGGCTGGTTTGGTCTGTAGCATTCTTTTGTTCTATTTTAAATCACAGACACGACTGCTTCTATAACTTGTGTTTGGTCACCTTACAGGGGCAGCAAAGGAATATTTTTCTGGCCTATCGCTTGATTTGAGCGGCCATGCATAAGCAGTTCCCCAGCACCCATGGTAACAGAGGCACTGAGCGTGTTTTATCAAAGACAGAAAGCCAACCAATGATGAGAATAGTGATGGGATTGTCGAAGGACTAACAAAGCGGGACTAATAGGCTATATGGTGGGATGGTTGAGGGACAGTGGAAGACTATCAAACAGATTTTTCACAGTGCTCAACAAAAGTATATCCCAGTTAAAATCAAGGACAGTGAGGGTGGGGAGAGCCTGCCATGGATAACTAAGGAAATAAAGGAAGCCATCAAACTAAAAGCTCGTTTGTGCAAAGTTGCCAAGAGTAGTAGGAAATTCAAAGATTGGGAAAACTTTAAAAAGCATCAAAGAACCACTAAACGAGCAATAAAGAAAGGGAAGATAGATTATGAAAATAAACTAGCACAAAATATAAAAATGGATAGTAAAAGTTTTTATAATGATATAAAGCAGAAGAAGATGGACAAAGTGAACGTACGTCCCTTGGAGGACGAGAAGGGGAAATTGATATTGGGTAATAAGAAAATGGCCGAGGCTTTGAATGACTATTTTGTGTCAGTCTTCATGGTGGAGAACACAACTAGCGTGCCAAAGAGAGATGTTATGGATGTGATAGGAGGTGAGGACATCAACACAAGAGGTAGAGCTGAACAAACTTGTGGGCCTGAAGATAAATAAGTCCCCTGGTCCTGGTGGAATGTGTCCCAGGGTACTGAAAGAAGTGGCAAAGAATCTGGTGATAGTTTACCAAAATTCTCTAGTTTCTCGGCAGGTCCCAGTGGATTGGAATAAGGTGAATGTCACACCACAGTTCAAAAAAGGATGTAGGCAAAAGGCAGGTAACTAAAGCCAGTTAATTTAACGTCTGTAGTTGGGAAAATGCTTGAAGCTATCATTAAAGAAGAAATAGCAAGAAATGGACCCATCAGGCAGAGCAGCATGGATTCAGCAAAGGCAGGTCGGTTTGACAAACTTACTGGGGTTCATTGAGGATATAACGGGCGCAGTGGATAGAGGGGAACAGATGGACATCATTTACTTGGATTTCCAGAAGGTGTTCAATAAGGTGCCACATGAAAGACTTATCCATAAAACAAGGATGCATGGAGTTGGGGGTGATGTATTAACATGGATAGAGGATTAGTTAACCAATAGAAAGCAGGGAGTTGTGAGACATGGATGTTTCTCTGGTTGGCAATCAGAGGTGAGGGGTGTGTCACAGGGGTCGGTGAAGGGCCCACAACTGTTGGTGATAGACATTAATGATCTGGAAGAGGGGACCGAGTGTAATCTATCTAAGTTTGCTGGTGACACAAAACTGGGAGTAAAAGCATATTGTGCAGAGAGATTTACATCGGTTAATCGAGTGGCCGAGGGCCTGGCAGATGGAGGACAGTGTTGGTCAATGAAAGGTTTTGCCCTTCACCGACTGGATTTTCATCCAAAATATGTGACTGGTACTCAAAGGCCTATAAAAGATCCTTCCCCTTGGAAGCTGGTCTCGCCATCTTTGGATGTTCGCAATCCACGCTACGCTTCCCTGCAGCCATACAACAGTCTCTGATGCCTGGGATGACTGTCGCTAAAGACTCCTCCTGAGGGAACGGAAATCACCCTCTCCCCCTTCTCTCCGGAGATGGACGGCTGACATGATCTCAGTCGTACAGATGGAGAGACTCAGGTTCCTGAGAACCAATTCAATTAAAACATTTCGGCCGTCTGGGATCCATTTCTTGCCGACCTAGACGAGGCCGGGGGCAGATGAGCAATCTCCCCCCAGCTAATCGTTCACGGCCCTCATTTGAGACTTAATGTTTAGCACTTTTCAGCACTCTGTACAACAGGCATCCCTCTAATGTTATGTCCTTTTTCTTTGCTCATTTTATCTTCACACATGTCTGAGCTTAGGTGTTCTTGTTATTTTTATTGCTTTTTGAAAATTTTGAAAATAAAATATTAAAAATAAAGAAGACAAAGGGAATGTGACCTTCATTGCGAGAGAGGTTGTATTTTAGAGCAGGGATGTTATGCTGCAACTGTACAGGGTACTGGAGAGGTAACTGTACAGGGTACTGGTGAGGCGACTGTACAGGGTACTGGTGAGGCGACTGTACAAGGTACTGGAGAGGTAATTGTACAGGGTACTGGTGAGGCAACTGTACAGGGTACTGGTGAGGAAACGGTACAGGGTATTGGTGACGTGACTGTAAAGGGTACAGGTGAAGCGACTGTACAGGGTACTGGTGAGGCGACTATACAGGGTACCGCTGAAGCCACTGTACAGGAGACTGGTGAGGCGACTGTACAGGGTACTGGTGAGGTGACTGTACAGGGTACTGGTGAGGAAATGGTACAGGGTACTGGTGAGGCACCTGTACAGGGTATTGGTGAGGAGACTGTACAGGGTACTGGAGAGGTAATTGTACAGGGTACTGGTGAGGCAACTGTACAGGGTACTGGTGAGGAAACGGTACAGGGTATTGGTGACGTGACTGTACAGGGTACCGGTGAAGCAACTGTACAGGGTACTGGTGAGGCGACTATACAGGGTACAGCTGAAGCCACTGTACAGGGGACTGGTGAGGTGACTGTACAGGGTACTGGTGAGGTGACTGTACAGGGTACTGGTGAGGTGACTGTACAGGGTACTGGTGAGGAAATGGTACAGGGTACTGGTGAGGCACCTGTACAGGGTATTGGTGAGGAGACTGTACAGGGTACTGGTGAGGAGACTGTACAGGGTACTGGTGAGGCGACTGTACAGGGGACTGGTGAGGCCACTGTACAGGGTACTGGTGAGGAGACTGTAGAGGGTACTGGTGAGGCGACTGTAGAGGGTAGTGGTGAGGCAACTGTAGAGGGGACTGGTGAGGAAAAGGTACAGGGTACTGGTGAGGCGACTGTACAGGGTACCTGTGAGGCGACTGTACAGGGAACTTGTGAGGCCACTGTACAGGGTACTGGTGAGGAAAATGTACATGGTACTGGTGAGGGGACCGTACTGGGTACTGGTGAGGCAACTGTACAGGGTACTGGAGAGGCCACTGTACAGGGGCCTGGTGAGGAAACGATACAGGGTACTGGTTAGGCAACTGTACAGGGGACTTGTGAGGCCACTGTACAGGGTACTGGTGAGGCCACTGTACAGGGTACTGGTGATGTGACTGTACAGGGGACTGGTGAGGCCACTGTACAGGGGACTGGTGAGGCGACTGTACAGGGGACTTGTGAGGCCACTGTACAGGGTACTGGTGAGGGGACTGTACAGGGTACTGGTGAGGGGACTGTACAGGGTACTGGTGAGATAACTGTACAGGGTACTGTTGAGGCCACTGTACAGGGTACTGGTGAGGGGACTGTACAGGGTACTGGTGAGGGGACTGTACAGGGTACTGGTGAGGCAACTGTACAGGGTATTGGTGAGGAAACGGTACAGGGTACTGGTGAGGCCACTGTACAGGGTACTGGTGAGGGGACTGTACAGGGTATTGGTGAGGAAACGGTACAGGGTACTGGTGAGGCCACTGTACAGGGTACTGGTGAGGGGACTGTACAGGGTACTGGTGAGGGGACTGTACAGGGTACTGGTGAGATAACTGTACAGGGTACTGTTGAGGCCACTGTACAGGGTACTGGTGAGGGGACTGTACAGGGTACTGGTGAGGGGACTGTACAGGGTACTGGTGAGGCAACTGTACAGGGTATTGGTGAGGAAACGGTACAGGGTACTGGTGAGGCCACTGTACAGGGTACTGGTGAGGGGACTGTACAGGGTATTGGTGAGGAAACGGTACAGGGTACTGGTGAGGCCACTGTACAGGGTACTGGTGAGGCAACTGTACACGGTACTGGTGAGGACATGGTACAGGGTTTTGGTGAGTTAACTGTACAGGGTACTGGTGAGGGGAATGTACAGGGGACTGGTGAGGCCACTGTACAGGGTATTGGTGAGGTATCTGTACAGGGTACTGGAGAGGCGACTGTACAGGGTACTGGTGAGGGGACTGTACAGGGTACTGGTGAGGCGACTGTACAGGGTACTGGTGAGGGGACTGTACAGGGTACTGGTGAGGTAACTGTTCAGAGGACTGGGTGGATAACTGTACAGGGTACTGGTGAGGCGACTGTACGGGGTACTGGTGAGGGGACTGTACAGGGTACTGGTGAGGGGACTGTACAGGGTACTGGTGAGGCCACTGTACAGCGTACTGGAGAGGCCACTGTACAGGGTACTGGTGAGGTATCTGTACAGTGTACTGAAGAGGCGACAATACTGGGAACTGGTGAGGGGACTGTACAGGGTACTGGTGAGGCGACTATACAGGGTACTGGTGAGGCAACTGTACAGGGTACTGGAGAGGCAACTGTACAGGGTACTGGTGAGGCAACTCTACGGGAACTGGTGAGGCAACTGTACAGGGTATTGGTGAGGAAACGGTACAGGGTACTGGTGAGGCTACTGTACATGGTACTGGTGAGGACACGGTACAGGGTTTTGGTGAGTTAACTATATAGGGGACTGGTGAGGCTGGTACAGGGTACTGGTGAGGCAACTGTACAGGGTACTGGAGAAGCAACTGTACAGGGTACTGGAGAGGCAACTGTACAGGGTACTGGTGAGGCCACTGTACAGGGGACTGGTGAGGCAACTGTACGGGGACTGGTGAGGCAACTGTACAGGTTACTGGTGCGGAAACGGTACAGGGTTTTGGTGAGTTAACTATATAGGGGACTGGTGAGGCTGGTACAGGGTACTGGTGAGGCAACTGTACAGGGTACTGGAGAAGCAACTGTACAGGGTACTGGAGAGGCAACTGTACAGGGGACTGGTGAGGGGACTGCACAGAGTACTGCTGAGGCGACTGTACAGGGGACTGGTGAGGCCACTGTACAGGGTTTTGGTGAGGCAACTGTACAGGGCACTGGTGAGGCAACTGTACAGGGTACTGGTGAGGCAACTGTACCGGGTACTGGTGAGGCAACTGTACAGGTTACTGGTGAGGAAACGGTACAGGGTTTTGGTGAGGTAACTGTACAGGGTACTGGTGACGGGACTGTACAGGGTACTGGTGACGGGACTGTACAGGGTACTGGTGAGGTGACTGTACAGGGTACTGGTGAGGGGACTGTACAGGGGACTGGTGAAGGGACTGTACAGGGTACTGGTGAGGCAACTGTACAAGGGACTGGTGAAGGGACTGTACAGGGTACTGGTGAGGCAACTGTACAGGGTACTGGTGAGGCCGCTGTACAGGGTACTGGTGAGGCCACTGTACAGGTTACTGGAGAGGCCACTGTACAGGGTACTGGAGAGGCCACTGTACAGGGTACTGGAGAGGCCACTGTACAGGGTACTGGTGAGGCGACTGTACAGGGTACTGGTGAGGCGACTGTACAGGGTACTGTTGAGGCGACTGTACAGGGTACTGGTGAGGGGACTGTACAGGGTACTGGTGAGGGGACTGTACAGGGTACTGGTGAGGGGACTGTACAGGGTACTGGTGAGGCGACTGTACAGGGTACTGGTGAGGCAACTGTACAGGGTACCGGAGAGGCAACTGTACAGTGTACTGGTGAGGCCACTGTACAGTGTACTGGTGAGGCGACTGTACAGGGTACTGGTGAGGCGACTGTACGGGGTACTGGTGAAGGGACTGTACAGGGTACTGGTGAGGCAACTGTACAGGGTACTGGTGAGGCGACTGAACGGGGTACTGGTGAGGTAACTGTACAGGGGACTGGTGAGGCCACTGTACAGGGTACTGGTGAGGCGACTGTACAGGGTACTGGTGAAGGGACTGTACAGGGTACTGGTGAGGCAACTGTACAGGGTACTGGTGAGGCAACTGTATGGGGACTGGTGAGGCAACTGTACAGGTTACTGGTGAGGAAACGGTACAGGGTTTTGGTGAGGCGACTGTATAGGGGACTGTTGAGGCAACTGTAAAGGGGACTGGTGAGGCATCTGTACAGGGGACTGTACAGGGTACTGGTGACGGGACTGTACAGGGTACTGGTGAAGGGACTGTACAGGGTACTGGTGAGGCAACTGTACAGGGTACTGGTGAGGCAACAGTAAATGGTACTGGTGAGGTGACTGTACAGGGGACTGGTGAGGTGACCGTACAGGGTACTGGTGAGGCAACAGTACAGGGTACTGGTGAGGCAACTGTACAGTGTACTGGTGAGGCAACTGTACAGGGGACTGGTGAGGCCACTGTACAGTGTACTGGTGAGGCGACTGTACACGGTACTGGTGAGGTGACTGTACAGGGTACTGGTGAGGAGACTGTAGAGGGTACTGGTGAGGTGACTGTACAGGGTACCGGTGAGCTGACTGTACAGGGTACCGGTGAGGCAACTGTACAGGGTACTGGTGAGGAAACTGTACAGGGTACTGGTGAGGTGACTGTACAGGGTACTGGTGAGGTGACTGTACAGGGTACCGGTGAGGTGACTGTACAGGGTACCGGTGAGGCAACTGTAGAGGGGACTGGTGAGGAAACGATACAGGGTACTGGTGAGGCAACTGTACAGGGGACTGTACAGGGTACTGGTGAGGCCACTGTACAGGGTACTGGTGAGGCGACTGTACAGGGTACTGGAGAGGCAACTGTAGAGGGGACTGGTGAGGAAACGATACAGGGTACTGGTGAGGCAACTGTACAGGGGACTGTACAGGGTACTGGTGAGGGGACTGTACAGGGTACTTGTGACGGGACTGTACAGGGTACTGGTGAGGAGACTGTACAGGGTACTGGTGAGGCGACTGTACAGGGTACTGGTGAGGCAACAGTACAGGGTACTGGTGAGGCGACTGTACAGAGGACTGGTGAGGCCACTGTACAGGGTACTGGTGAGGTGACTGTACAGGGGACTGGAGAGGCGACTGTACAGGGTACTGGTGAGGGGACTGTACAGGGTACTGGTGAGGCAACTGTACAGGGTACTGGTGAGGCCACTGTACAGGGTACTGGAGAGGCAACTGTACAGGGTACTGGTGAGGCAACTCTACGGGAACTGGTGAGGAAACTGTACAGGGTACTGGTGAGGCCACTGTACATGGTACTGGTGAGGCGACTGTACGGGGTACTGGTGAGGGGACTGTACAGGGTACTGGTGAGGGGACTGTACAGGGTACTGGTGAGGCCACTGTACAGGGTACTGGAGAGGCCACTGTACAGGGCACTGGTGACGTATCTGTACAGTGTACTGAAGAGGCGACTATACTGGGTACTGGTGAGGGGACTGTACAGGGGACTGGTGAGGCCTCTGCACAGGTTACTGATGAGGCAACTGTACAGGGTACTGGTGAGGTGACTGTACAGGGTATTGGTGAGGAGTCTGTACAGGGTACTGGTGAGGAAACGGTACAGGGTTTTGGTGTGGTAGCTGTATAGGGGACTGTTGAGGCAACTTTACAGGGGACTGGTGAGGGGACTGTACAGGGTACTGGTGAGGCATCTGTAAACGGGACTGTACAGGGTACTGGTGAGGGGACTGTACAGGGTACTGGTGACGGGACTGTACAGGGTACTGGAGAAGCAACTGTACAGGGTACTGGTGAGGCCACTGTACAGGATACTGGAGAGGCCACTGTACAGGGTACCGGTGAGGCAACTGTACAGGGTACTGGTGAGGAAACTGTACAGGGTACTGGTGAGGTGACTGTACAGGGTACTGGTGAGGTGACTGTACAGGGTACCGGTGAGGTGACTGTACAGGGTACCGGTGAGGCAACTGTACAGGGGACTGGTGAGGCGACTGTACAGGGTACTGGAGAGGCAACTGTAGAGGGGACTGGTGAGGAAACGATACAGGGTACTGGTGAGGCAACTGTACAGGGGACTGTACAGGGTACTGGTGAGGGGACTGTACAGGGTACTTGTGACGGGACTGTACAGGGTACTGGTGAGAAGACTGTACAGGGTACTGGTGAGGCGACTGTACAGGGTACTGGTGAGGCAACAGTACAGGGTACTGGTGAGGCGACTGTACAGAGGACTGGTGAGGCCACTGTACAGGGTACTGGTGAGGGGACTGTACAGGGTACTGGTGAGGCAACTGTACAGGGTACTGGTGAGGCCACTGTACAGGGTACTGGAGAGGCAACTGTACAGGGTACTGGTGAGGCAACTCTACGGGAACTGGTGAGGAAACTGTACAGGGTACTGGTGAGGCCACTGTACATGGTACTGGTGAGGCGACTGTACGGGGTACTGGTGAGGGGACTGTACAGGGTACTGGTGAGGGGACTGTACAGGGTACTGGTGAGGCCACTGTACAGTGTACTGAAGAGGCGACTATACTGGGTACTGGTGAGGGGACTGTACAGGGGACTGGTGAGGCCTCTGCACAGGTTACTGATGAGGCAACTGTACAGGGTACTGGTGAGGTGACTGTACAGGGTATTGGTGAGGAGTCTGTACAGGGTACTGGTGAGGAAACGGTACAGGGTTTTGGTGTGGTAGCTGTATAGGGGTCTGGTGAGGCAACTGTACGGGGACTGGTGATGCAACTGTACAGGTTACTGGTGCGGAAACGGTACAGGGTTTTGGTGAGGTAACTGTATAGGGGACTGTTGAGGCAACTTTACAGGGGACTGGTGAGGGGACTGTACAGGGTACTGGTGAGGCATCTGTAAACGGGACTGTACAGGGTACTGGTGACGGGACTGTACAGGGTACTGGAGAAGCAACTGTACAGGGTACTGGTGAGGCCACTGTACAGGATACTGGAGAGGCCACTGTACAGGGGACTGGTGAGGCTGGTACAGGGTACTGGTGAGGCAACTGTACAGGGTACTGGTGAGGCCACTGTACAGGGTACTGGTGAGGCCACCGTACAGGGGACTGGTGAGGCCACTGTACAGGGTACTGGTGAGGGGACTGTACAGGGTACTGGTGAGGCGACTGTACAGGGTACTGGTGAGGGGACTGTACAGGGTACTGGTGAGGTAACTGTTCAGAGGACTGGGTGGATAACTGTACAGGGTACTGGTGAGGCGACTGTACGGGGTACTGGTGAGGGGACTGTACAGGGTACTGGTGAGGGGACTGTACAGGGTACTGGTGAGGGGACTGTACAGGGGACTGGTGAGGCCACTGTACAGGGTACTGGTGAGGTGACTGTACAGCGTACTGGAGAGGCCACTGTACAGGGTACTGGTGAGGTATCTGTACAGTGTACTGAAGAGGCGACAATACTGGGAACTGGTGAGGGGACTGTACAGGGTACTGGTGAGGCGACTGTACAGGGTACTGGTGAGGCAACTGTACAGGGTACTGGAGAGGCAACTGTACAGGGTACTGGTGAGGCAACTCTACGGGAACTGGTGAGGCAACTGTACAGGGTATTGGTGAGGAAACGGTACAGGGTACTGGTGAGGCCACTGTACATGGTACTGGTGAGGACACGGTACAGGGTTTTGGTGAGTTAACTATATAGGGGACTGGTGAGGCTGGTACAGGGTACTGGTGAGGCAACTGTACAGGGTACTGGAGAAGCAACTGTACAGGGTACTGGAGAGGCAACTGTACAGGGTACTGGTGAGGCCACTGTACAGGGGACTGGTGAGGCAACTGTACGGGGACTGGTGAGGCAACTGTACAGGTTACTGGTGCGGAAACGGTACAGGGTTTTGGTGAGTTAACTATATAGGGGACTGGTGAGGCTGGTACAGGGTACTGGTGAGGCAACTGTACAGGGTACTGGAGAAGCAACTGTACAGGGTACTGGAGAGGCAACTGTACAGGGGACTGGTGAGGGGACTGCACAGAGTACTGCTGAGGCGACTGTACAGGGGACTGGTGAGGCCACTGTACAGGGTTTTGGTGAGGCAACTGTACAGGGCACTGGTGAGGCAACTGTACAGGGTACTGGTGAGGCAACTGTACCGGGTACTGGTGAGGCAACTGTACAGGTTACTGGTGAGGAAACGGTACAGGGTTTTGGTGAGGTAACTGTACAGGGTACTGGTGACGGGACTGTACAGGGTACTGGTGACGGGACTGTACAGGGTACTGGTGAGGTGACTGTACAGGGTACTGGTGAGGGGACTGTACAGGGGACTGGTGAAGGGACTGTACAGGGTACTGGTGAGGCAACTGTACAGGGGACTGGTGAAGGGACTGTACAGGGTACTGGTGAGGCAACTGTACAGGGTACTGGTGAGGCCGCTGTACAGGGTACTGGTGAGGCCACTGTACAGGTTACTGGAGAGGCCACTGTACAGGGTACTGGAGAGGCCACTGTACAGGGTACTGGTGAGGCGACTGTATAGGGTACTGTTGAGGCAACTGTACAGGGTACTGGTGAGGGGACTGTACAGGGTACTGGTGAGGCGACTGTACAGGGTACTGGTGTGGGGACCGTACAGGGTACTGGTGAGGGGACTGTACAGGGTACTGGTGAGGGGACTGTACAGGGTACTGGTGAGGCGACTGTACAGGGTACTGGTGAGGCAACTGTACAGGGTACCGGAGAGGCAACTGTACAGTGTACTGGTGAGGCCACTGTACAGTGTACTGGTGAGGCGACTGTACAGGGTACTGGTGAGGCGACTGTACGGGGTACTGGTGAAGGGACTGTACAGGGTACTGGTGAGGCAACTGTACAGGGTACTGGTGAGGCGACTGTACGGGGTACTGGTGAGGCGACTGAACGGGGTACTGGTGAGGTAACTGTACAGGGGACTGGTGAGGCCACTGTACAGGGTACTGGTGAGGCGACTGTACAGGGTACTGGTGAAGGGACTGTACAGGGTACTGGTGAGGCAACTGTACAGGGTACTGGTGAGGCAACTGTATGGGGACTGGTGAGGCAACTGTACAGGTTACTGGTGAGGAAACGGTACAGGGTTTTGGTGAGGTAACTGTATAGGGGACTGTTGAGGCAACTGTAAAGGGGACTGGTGAGGCATCTGTACAGGGGACTGTACAGGGTACTGGTGATGGGACTGTACAGGGTACTGGTGAAGGGACTGTACAGGGTACTGGTGAGGCAACTGTACAGGGTACTGGTGAGGCAACAGTACAGGGTACTGGTGAGGGGACTGTACAGGGTACTGGTGAGGCAACTGTACAGGGGACTGGTGAGGTGACCGTACAGGGTACTGGTGAGGCAACAGTACAGGGTACTGGTGAGGGGACTGTACAGGGTACTGGTGAGGCAACTGTACAGGGGACTGGTGAGGCCACTGTACAGTGTACTGGTGAGGCGACTGTACACGGTACTGGTGAGGTGACTGTACAGGGTACTGGTGAGGTGACTGTACAGGGTACCGGTGAGCTGACTGTACAGGGTACCGGTGAGGCAACTGTACAGGGTACTGGTGAGGAAACTGTACAGGGTACTGGTGAGGTGACTGTACAGGGTACTGGTGAGGTGACTGTACAGGGTACCGGTGAGGTGACTGTACAGGGTACCGGTGAGGCAACTGTACAGGGGACTGGTGAGGCATCTGTACAGGGGACTGTACAGGGTACTGGTGAGGGGTCTGTACAGGGTACTGGTGACGGGACTGTACAGGGTACTGGTGAAGGGACTGCACAGGGTACTGGTGAGGGGACTGTACAGGGTACTGGTGAGGCCACTGTACAGGGTACTGGTGAGGCCACTGTACAGGGTACTGGTGAGGGGACTGTACAGGGTACTGGTGAGGCCACTGTACAGTGTACTGGTGAGGCCACTGTACAGGGTACTGGTGAGGGGACTGTACAGGGTACTGGTGAGGGGACTGTACAGGGTACTGGTGAGGGGACTGTACAGGGTACTGGTGAGGCCACTGTATAGGGTACTGGTGAGGGGACTGTACAGGGTACTGGTGAGGTAACTGTACAGGGTACTGGTGAGGCAACTGTAAACGGTACTGGTGAGGCCACTGTGCAGGGTACTGGTGAGGCGACTGTACAGGGTACTGGTGAGATAACTGTACAGGGTACTGGTAAGGCCACTGTACAAGGTATTCGTGAGGGGACTGTACAGGGTACTGTTGAGGCCACTGTACAGGGTACTGGTGAGGGGACTGTACAGGGTACTGGTGAGGCAACTGTACAGGGTATTGGTGAGGAAACGGTACAGGGTACTGGTGAGGCCACTGTACAGGGTACTGGTGAGGGGACTGTACAGGGTACTGGTGAGGCCACTGTACAGGGTACTGGTGAGGCAACTGTACACGGTACTGGTGAGGACACGGTACAGGGTTTTGGTGAGTTAACTGTACAGGGGACTGGTGAGGCCACTGTACAGGGTATTGGTGAGGTATCTGTACAGGGTACTGGAGAGGCGACTGTACAGGGTACTGGTGAGGGGACTGTACAGGGTACTGGTGAGGCAACTGTACAGGGTACTGGTGAGGGGACTGTACAGGGTACTGGTGAGGTAACTGTACAGGGGACTGGTGAGGCGATTGTACGGGGTACTGGTGAGGGGACTGTATAGGGTACTGGTGAGGACACGGTACAGGGTTTTGGTGAGGCAACTGTACAGGGCACTGGTGAGGCAACTGTACCGGGTACTGGTGAGGCAACTGTACGGGGACTGGTGAGGCAACTGTACAGGTTACTGGTGAGGAAACGGTACAGGGTTTTGGTGAGGTAACTGTATAGCAGACTGTTGAGGTAACTGTACAGGGTACTGGTGAGGTAACTGTACAGGGTACTGGTGAGGCAACTGTACAGGGTACTGGAGAGGCAAGTGTACAGGGTACTGATGAGGTATCTGTACAGGGTACTGGTGAGGCCACTGTACAGGGTACTGGAGAGGCGACTGTGCAGCGTACTGGTGAGGCCACACCTGGAATACTGTGTGCAGTTCTGGTCTCCTTACTTGAGGAAGGAAATACTGGCTTTGGAGGTGATGCAGAGGAGGTTCACCAGGTTGATTCCAGAGATGAAAGGGTTAGACTATGAGGCGAGATTGAGTCACCTGGGTCTGCCTTCGCTGGAATTCAGAAGAATGAGAGGAGATCTTCCAGAAACATAAAATTATGAAAGGGATAGAGGAAGGAAAGTTGTTTCCACTGGTAGGTGAGACTATAACTAGGGGACATAGCCTCAAGATTCAGGGGAGCAAATTTAGGACAGAGATGAGGAGAAACTGCTTTTCCCAGAGAGTGGTGAATCTGTGGAATTCTCTGTCCAATGAAACAGTGGAGGCCACCTCAATAAATATATTTAAGACAAAGTTGGATAGAGTTTGGCATAGTTGCAGAATTAAGGGTTACGGGGAAAAGGCAGGTAGGTCGAGATGAGTCCAGGATCGATAGGATCAGACATGATCCTATTGAATGATGGAGCAGGCTCGATGGTCCAGATGGCCGACTCCTGCTCATCATTCTTATGTTCTTATGGAGCTCGGGCACTGTTGCCAGTAGTGGTGATAGGTGGGAGGTTGCTTGTGAAGCAGAGAAGTTGATAGCAGAAGAAGGGTTGAAAGACCTGTCTATTGTGTAAAATGGGATATAATCCAATGAAGAATATACCTGAAAAAGAAAGACAGGGTAATAGTCTCTAAAACGATGAGCTTGATGCAAGCTGGATATAGACATTAATAGGATGCAAAACTGGGCTGAGAGGTGGCAGATGGAGTTCAACCCAGATAAGTGTGAGGTGGCTCATTTTAGTAGTTCAAATATGATGGCAGAATATAGTATTGATTATAAGACTCTTGGCAGTGTTGAGGATCAGAGGGATCTTGGGGTCCGAGTCCATTGGACTCTCAAAGCAGCTGCACAGGTTGACTCTGTGGTTAAGAAGGCGTATGGTGTATTGGCCTTCATCAATCATGGAATTGAATTTAGGAGCCGAGAGGTACTGTTGCAGGACCTTGGTCAGACCCCGCTTGGAGTACTGTGCTCAGTTCTGGTCACCTCACTACAGGAAGGATGTGGAAACCATAGAAAGGGTGCAGAGGAGGTTTACAAGGATGTTGCCTGGATTGGGGAGCATGACATGAGAATAGGTTGAGTGAACTCGGCCTTTTCTCCTTGGAGCGACAGAGGATGACAGGTGACCTGATGCAGGTGTACAAGATGATGAGAGGCATTGATCATGTGGATAGTCAGAGGCTTTTTTCCAGGGCTGAAATGGTTACCACAAGAGGACACAGGTTTAAGGTGCTGGGGAGTAGGTACAGAGGAGATATCAGGATTAAGTTTTTTATGCAGAGAGTTGTGAGTGTGTGGAATGGGCTTCCAACAACGGTGGTGGAGGGGGATACGATAGGGTCTTTTAAGAGACTATTGGATAGGTACATGGAGCTTAGTAAAATAGAGGGCTATAGGTAAGGTTAGTAATTTCTAAGGTAGGGACATGTTCAGCACAAATCTGTGGGCCGAAGGGCCTGTATTGTACTGTAGGTTTTCTATGTTTCTATGCTTATAAAAAGTATTCACTCCCCTTGGAAGTTTTGATGTTTCATTGTTTTACAACATTGAATCACAGTGGATTTAATTTGGCTTGTTTGACACTGATCAACAAATACACTCCAGTGTCAAAAAAGATTCTTTCGTGTCAAACTGAAAATAGATCTGTACAAAGTGATCTAAATTAATTAAAAAACGAAATAATTGATTGCATTAGAATTCATCCTCCTTTAATACAACACACCAAATTATCACTCGTGCAGCCAATTGGTTTTAGAATTATAATCGTTTCAATGGGGATCTGTTTTTAGAGACCTGTGTGCAGTGAAGGTGTTTCAATTGATTGTAGTAAAATTACACCTGTATCTGGAATCTCCAACTGCTGGTGAGTCAGTATCCTGGCAAAAACTAAACCATGAAGACAAAAGAACAGTCCAAGCAACTCCACAAAAAGGTTATTGAAAAGCACAAGTCAGGAGATGGACACAAGAAAATTTCAAAGTCACTGAATATCCCTTACAATACAGTTTCAGTAATCATTACGATGTGGCACAGCTGTAAATCTGCTGAGAGCAGGCTGTCCTCAAAGACTGGGTGTCTGCGCAAGAAGGGGACTCGTGAGGGAGGCCTCCAAAAGACCTATGACAACTCTGGAGGAGTTACAAGCTTCAGTGGCTGAGATGGGAGAAACTCTCAACAACTGTCGACCCATCACAGCTTTATGGGAGAGTGGCAAAGAGAAAGCCACTGTTGAAAAAAGCTCACATGAAATCTCAGCTAGAGTTTGCCAGAAGGCACACGGGAGACTGAAACCAGCAGGACGAAGGTTCTATGGTCTGAGGAAACCAAAACTGAGCATTTTGGCCATCAGTCTACATGCTGTTTTGGGCCTGGTGGTGGCTGCATCATGCTTCACTGCAGCAGGCCCTAGAAGGCTTGTAAAGGTAGAGACTGAAATGAATGCAGCAAAACACAGGGAAATCCTGGAGGAAAACCTGATGTATTCTGCAAGAGAACTGTGACTTGGAAGAAGATTTGTTTTCCAGCAAGACAATGACCCCAAGCATAAAGCCAAAGCTACACAGGAATGGCTTAAAATCAACAAAGTTAATGTCCTGGAGTGGCCGAGTCAGCATCCAGTCTCAATCCATTGAGAACTGTGGCTGGATTTGACAAGGGCTGTTCACTCACGATCCCCGTGCAGTCTGACAGAGCGTGTGCAGTTTTGTAAAGAAGAATGGGGAAAGATTGCAGTGTCCAGATGTGCAAAGCTGATAGAGACCGATCCACACAGGCTCAAGGTTGTAATTGCTGTCAAAGATGCATCTACTAAATACTGACTTCAAGGGGATGAATACTTATGCAATCAGTTATTTTGTGTTTTATATTTCTAATTAATTTAGATTAATGTAGAGATCTGTTTTCACTTTGAGACAATGAAACATGAAAAACAATGAAACTTCCAAGCCGAGGGAGGGGTGGGGGGGGGGTGGTGATGAATACTTTTTACAGACATTGTGGATGTTTAATCTGATGTGTGGGTCACAATGTGAAATTCAATCTCAGTTCCCACTAATCGACAAGAGTGACCCTCACACCCACCACCCCAGGCACACTCACAGCCTGTGACTGTAACTGGGTGTTACTCTGAGTCTCAGGGGATATTATACGTGGGAATCACAGAAACGGTCACCAGCTCAATGCTCTGATCAGAGTAACTCATTCCCGAGAAGGTTGCAGACTGTCCTGTGATGTACAGATGCTGTGGGAGGCCGGTTTGGGGAACACAACAGTCCTGAACAGTTAAAACATCTTTCCAGTTTAAATATGTTTACAATAATAGTATCTGTAAATACCACACTGAGTTAAAATACATCATTTTGAGACAGTGCACTTTTACAGAACCAAACTGAAATCTCTCACCATGAGGAATGTCACATTGTCTTGTTGATCCATCTGTTCCTGTAACTTTGACATTTTCTCCCGGATAGAATTTAAATTCTCTTGAATCTTTTGAAGATTTTTCTCCATTGGATTCAGAATCCTCTCCTCCTCTTCCCTGAGATCTCGGAGTGCACGCTGCTCTTTCTCGGTGATAATCCGGCGCAGTTCATCAAACTGGGATGTGATGTGGGACTGAACACTGTGTGACTGTTCCTGTCGAATGAAAGGAGAGGCTAGTTTATTATTTGGCTGTAAAGTATTTCCCTATGACATGGAAGGAGACCATTCAGTCCACTGACCCTATGCTATTTCTCAGATATTCAATCCAGTCCATTCACGTCTCCCTGAAACCGATTCTTCCTCACTGATCCATCAACTCCCACCTGATTCACAGACCACCCGGCATCACAGGGTTAATTACAGCCCCGAATTAAACATTTAACCTAGATTTCTTGGCAATGCCGGCCCACTGTGATCTCAAGGAGAACATGCAAACTCCACGCAGAGAGCACCAGAGGTCAGGATCGAACCCAGATCACTGGAACTGCGATACTCTGCTACTCGGCATTAAAGGAAACAAAACTACACAGTATTATTGTAAATTCTGCTCAGGAAGCCTCACCCGAACTGCAGAAACCTTCTCTTTCTGTTGCCGCTCCACGTCCTCGAGCTCGCATT
This sequence comes from Hemitrygon akajei, assembly GCF_048418815.1. Classification (NCBI taxonomy): domain Eukaryota; kingdom Metazoa; phylum Chordata; class Chondrichthyes; order Myliobatiformes; family Dasyatidae; genus Hemitrygon; species Hemitrygon akajei. The sequence goes on along the minus strand of NC_133125.1, from coordinate 189,700,346 downwards.
TCTTTTCTGTGAGAGAGTCTAACACAGATTTAACCCGTTCCTGGGAGGCAGAGAGTGAAGGAATTAGACAATAAAGATGCAGTGCTGAGTCGAGCCAATTGATTGCCATATACAAATAAATATAAAATGAAAAAAAAACATTAGGTGATCAAAATCGATTTGATTTTACCTTATAGTCTTCAACAGCTTCTTTAATCGGCAGGAAGCGGTGCTCCCTGTGTTCCCGCGAATCTTTACAGATCAGACAGAGCAGTTTCTTGTCCGTCTCACAAAACAGCTTCAGTTCTTCCTCGTGTTCCTCGCAGTGAAGTTTACTTTCCTTCCCTTTGGGATTCAGGTTTAGTTTTCGAGCTTTCTCAGACAGATTTGCCAAGGCCCGATTGACCCTGAGGGTGCGGTCTGCAATCTCCTCTCTACATTCCGGGCAGGAGTTTCTCTCCTCCCTTTCCCAATACCGAGTGATACAGGAGCGGCAGAAGTTGTGTCCACACTCCAGTGTAACCGGATCGGTGAAGAAATCCAGGCAGATGGGACAAATTACCTCCTCAGTTAAACACTCGACCTGTCCTTTCGAAGCCATGTTAACTCTCGGTATTTCCCGGTTCAAGGTCCATTCACTTTCGGGGAGCTGCTGAACCCTGCGGTACCGGGACTGTCCACCAGTGGCGCTGCAGTCTCGGGAATGAACGTTGTGTTGTTGCCGGTGAAACCACTTCACTGGGCGTGTCTGTAGCTCCTCGCCAACAGCCACCGGACTCAGCGGTGAGAAAAACACTTCTCCCACTCTCTGTATCTCTAGGGTAGATATGACTTGGTCCCCTAAACCCATGAGGTTGAATGTCTCGCCCATCCAAACCCTGATCTGTGTAACTTACTGCTCCCATGCAATCACTCGGCGGCACAAATAACAGACTATTATTACAATTATTACAATTACAATTACAATTACAATTCAGAAATATACAATTCTCAAGAAAGTACAGTGGCATGCAAACGTTTGGTCAAAATTTCTGTTATTGTGAATAGCTAAGCGAGTAAAAGATGAACTCATTGTGGATTTTGAGGTGTGTTTAGGATCATTATCCTGTTGTAGAAGCCATTCTCTTTTCATCTTCAGCTTCTTTACAGACCGGTGTGATGTTTGCTTCCAGAATTTGCTGGTATTTAATTGAATTCATTCTTCCCCCTACCAGTGAAATGTTCCCCGTGCCACTTGCTGCAACACAAGCCCAAAGCATGATCGATCCACCTCTGTGCTTAGCAGTTGGAGAGGTGTACTTGTCATGAAATTCTGCACTCTTTTTTCTGCAAACATAGCTTTGCTCATTGCGGCCAAAAGGTTCTGTTTTAACTTCACCAGTCCACTGGACTGGTTTCTAAAATGCATCAGGCTTGTTTAGATGTTCCTTTGCAAACTTCTGATGCTGAATTTTGTGGTGAGGATGCAGGAAAGGTTTTCTTCTGATAACTCTTCCATAAAGGTCATATTTGTGCAGGTGCATATTTGGGGTGTATGGGGTATCAGGGAGGGGTAGCACCTCTGGTGGGGGAATATGTCGCGTCCCTTTCAGGTGGTTTGTCCACCGTTGGGCCCCACCTGGCACTCAGCTCTCACCTGTGGCTCCCCGTAGCTGATTTCATGCGACAGCGGTCACACCCCGGGCAACGGCCTCGACAAGCCGGCTGAACCAGGTGAGGGTAGCCAACGGGTCTCAAACCCTCGGTGAGATAGGGAGTTGTCTATCCCAGCATGTGAAGACAGACTCCGGCAGATTGAGTGGACAAGACCAATGGAAGGTCCAACGGTCAAGAAGGCGGTCTCTGCAATGCGTAGTACACGACAAGACACAGAAGATGTCTTGTTTGTGTCTTGTGGTCAAAACCATTAATGGTTTTGAGGTCTTCATCGATGATGATGGATGAACAACATTTGTGCAGGTGTCGCTGCACAGTAGAACAGTGCACACCACTCCAAAGTCTGCTTAATCAACCTGAAGATCTTTTACAGTCAAACGGGGGTTCTGATTTGCCTTTCTAGCAATCTTACGAGCAGATCTCTCGGAAAGTTTACTTGGTCTTCCAGACCTCAACTTGACCTCCACCATACCATGGACCGAGACGATTAAAGAGGGGTCCGGTTGTGAACCACTGTCTATGGACACTTCGATGTGATCTCCGTTTTCCTGAGCGTCCTGGGAACAGCCTGAAGATCAGTGTCACTCGGCTGCCGTGGCACCGGCCCTTGCATCTTTCTCCACATCCGTCCGCAAAGAGCTGAGAGACGGTCTCATCTCCACTGCATCAATCTCGGGGCAGCGCGCTGAGGGAGTGATGCTCCGGTGTGCAGCAAGGATCAGACTGGGAGGGCTCCTCTCACCGCCGGCCAGGCGAGGTCTTGGTGACTGACGGTGAGATCTGCTGATGGTCCGGACTGTCGCTCAGGGAACCACCACACCAGGTACATCCAATCGTTGTCCTGCAGTAACTGCGGGGCATTCCGTGCTGACCACTGCCTGATAGACCTGTGGTCAACGTGCTGGTCTGAATGAATGTAACCCATTTCATTAACACAGGGTTCACATCGAGAGTGCGATGAAGCTACAAAAGGTAGTGGATTCGGCCCAGTACATCACAGGGAGAGCCCTCCCAACCACTGAGCACATCTACATGAAATGCTGCCGTAGGAAAGCAGCGTCCATCATCAGAGATCCTCACCACCCAGGCCGTGCTCTCTTCTCGCTGCTGCCATCAGGCAGAAGGTACAAGAGCCTCAGGACTCGCAGCATCGGGTTCAAGAACAGTTACTAGCCCCCAAAGATCGGGATCTTCAACAATAGGGGATAAATACACACACCTGCCCGTCCATTGAGATGGTCCCACAACCAGAGTCACGCAGTGAAAGACACTGTCATTTCATCTTCTTTATTCATTTGTTTGTATTTGTACAGTTTGTTGTTTTCTGCACACCGCTTCATTTTTCATTGATCCTGTTACTATTTTATAGATTTTCTCAGTGTGGCCGCAGGAAATTAAATCCCAGGGTTGTATGTGCTGACACTTCGGAACTCTGATGATAAAATGTACTTTGAGCTCTTGAGTTTCGGGAACTTCGTTCTCAGCCACACTCACAGCCAATCAGCGAGCAGTGCTGGGAAAGGCCGCCTCTCATTGGCTGCGGTCGGTGGCAGTGGGCGGGACGCAGAGCGCCCGGTGCGGAATGCGGTCAGGTGTTTGGAACCGGGACCTATTGGACCCGGGGCGAGGCCGGAGATCGGGGGCAGCTCCTCGGGCAAAGGTGCAACACCGGCCGGGGTTCCGACTGCGGAGATGGAGAAACTGGCGGGGATCGCATGAGATGGCGAATCATATAACTAGGGCTGCAGAGAGGTCTTTAAACTGACTAGTGGGGGGGGGGGGGGGGGAGAGGATTCTAGAGAGCAAATAATTAAAAAGACAATGGAGAAGGTAATGGATGTAGGTAAAAGTGGAGGAATAAAAAGACAGGGTGTGTCAGGAGGGGAAGAATGTACGGAGATAAGCGTAAAGTTGTACAAAAGGAAAAGGTAGGAAATAAGTGTCAAACATATTTGAAAGTCCTTTATTTGAATGCGCGTAGTATCAGGAATAAAATTGATGAGTTGACGGTACAAATAACTACGTATGGTTATGATATTGTGGCAATTACGGAAACATGGCTGCAGGGTGACCAGGACTGGGAATTAAACATACAAGGGAATTCGACAATTAGGAGAGACAGGCAAGAAGGAAAAGGAGGTGGGGTGGCTATGTTAATAAAGCAAGAAATCACTGCAATAAAGCGAAATGATATTGGCTCAAAGGATCAGGATAACGAAACAATTTGGGTAGAAATAAGAAATAGTAAAGGGAAAAAAGCAGTGGTGGGAGTAGTCTATAGGCCTCCAAACTCAGTTGGTCGGAGCATAAATCAGGAAATAGTTGGGGCTTGTAATAAGGGAACAGCTATAATTACGGGGGATTTTAACTTTCATATTGACTGGACTAATCAAGTCGGACACGACAGCCTTGAAGAAGAGTTTATTGAGTGTATTCGGGATGGGTTCCTTGAACAATACGTTACTGAGCCGGCAAGGGGGCAAGCAGTCTTAGATCTGGTCCTGTGTAATGAGACAGGACTAATAAAAAATGTCCTAGTAAAGGATCCCCTTGGAATGAGTGACCATAACATGGTCGAATTCCATACTCAATTAGAGGATGAGAGGGTTGGATCTCAAACAAGCGTACTGAGCTTAAATAAAGGAGACTATGATGGTATGAGAGCGGAATTGCTTAAGATGGATTGGGAAAATAGATTAAAGGGTAGATCGGTACTTGATCAGTGGTGTATATTTAAGGAGTTATTTTACAACTATCAAGAAAAGTATATTCCACTGAAGAAAAAAGGGTGTAAAAGAAAAAATAGTTATCCGTGGCTAAGTAAAGAAATAAAGCAAAGTATACGACTAAAAAGAAAGTTATATAAGGTAGCTAAATCTAGTGGGAAGACTGAAGATCGAGAAGCTTTTAAAGATCAGCAGCAAATAACAAAAAGATTGATTAAGAAGGGGAAGATAGATTATGAAAGTAAATTGGCGAAAAACATAAAAGCAGATAGTAAGAGTTTTTATAGTTACATAAAAAGAAAAAGGGTGGCTAAAGTAAATGTTGGTCCCCTAGAAGATGAGACCGGGAAATTAATGGTAGGGGACATGGAGATGGCGGAAACACTGAACAAATATTTTGTATCAGTTTTAACAGTAGAGGACACTCAAAATATCCCAACACTGGATAAACAGGGGGCTCTAGGGGGAGAGAAGCTAACTACGATTCAAATCACCAAGGAAATGGTACTTGATAAATTAATGGGACTGAAGGTGGATAAATCCCCTGGACCGGATGGCTCGCATCCTAGGGTCTTAAGGAAAGTGGCGGTCGGGATGCATTAGTGGATGCATTAGTGATAATTTTTCAAAACTCGCTGGACTCGGCAATGGTCCCGGCAGATTGGAAAAATGCTAATGTAACTCCTTTATTTAAAAAGGGCAATAGACAGAAGGCTGGGAATTATAGGCCAGTTAGCCTAACATCTGTGGTTGGCAAAATGTTGGAATCGATAATTAAGGAAACAGTAACAGGGCATTTGGATAAACATAGCTTAATAGGACAAAGTCAGCATGGCTTTACAAAAGGGAAGTCATGTTTGACAAATTTGTTGGAGTTCTTTGAGGACATAACATATAAGGTAGATAAAGGGGAACCAGTGGATGTGGTGTATTTGGACTTCCAAAAGGCATTTGACAAGATGTCACACCAAAGATTATTACTTAAAGTAAAAAATCATGGGATTGGGGATAATATTCTGGCATGGGTGGAGGATTGGCTTTCTAACAGAAAACAGAGAGTTGGGATAAATGGTTTATTCTCAGGCTGGCAGTTGGTGACTAGTGGTGTTCCACAGGAGTCGGTGTTGGGACCCCAACTCTTTACAATCTATATTAATGATTTGGAGAAAGGGACTAAGTGCAACGTATCGAGGTTTGCTGATGACACAAAGATGGGAGGGAGTGTAATGAGTGCGGAGGACATTGAAACCCTGCAGGGGGACATAGATAGGCTGAGTGATTGGGCAGACATTTGGCAGATGAAATATAATACTGACAAGTGTGAGGTCTTGCACTTTGGCAGGAAAAATAATAGAGCAATTTATTATCTAAATGGAGAGAAACTGGAAAGTGCTTCTGTGCAAAGGGATCTGGGGGTCCTGGTGCAGGAAACACAAAAAGTTAGTATGCAAGTGCAGCAGGTGGTGAAGAAGGCCAATGGAATGCTGGCTTTTATTGCTAGGGGGATGGAGTATAAGAACAGGGAGGTCTTACTGCAGTTGTACCGGGTATTGGTGAGAGCACACCTGGAGTACTGCGTGCAGTTCTGGTGTCCATATTTAAGAAAGGACATATTGGCTCTCGAGGCAGTGCAGAGAAGGTTCACTAGGTTAATTCCGGGGATGGGTGGGTTGATGTATGATGAGAGGTTGAGTAGATTGGGACTCTACTCATTGGAGTTCCGAAGAATGAGAGGCGATCTTATTGAAACATATAAGATTGTGAAGGGGCTTGATTGGGTGGATGCTGGGAGAATGTTCCCAATGATGGGTGAAACTAGGACTAGGGGGCATAATCTTAAAATAAGGGGATGCCGTTCCAGGACTGAGATGCGGAGAAATTTCTTCACTCAGAGGGTAGTGGGGCTGTGGAATTTACTGCCCCAGAGAGCTGTGGAAGCTACTACACTCAATAAATTCAAAACGGAGATAGACATTTTCCTGGATAAAAATGGCATTAGGGGATACGGTGAGCGAGCAGGTAAGTGGACATGAGGCTAGGTTTAGATCAACCATGTGATCTCCTGGACCAGTTTTCGATAGCCTGGATGGGTCGGAGAGGAATTTTCCAGATTTTTTCTCCTCAATTGGCAACTCGGTTTTTTCTCCCCGGGTGATCACATGGGTTTGGGCGGGATGAATAATAAAATAAAATGGGTGGCATGGTGCCCTGTTGGTTGGCACTGTTGCCTTGTGGGATTCGGTGAAAACTAGAGTTAAGGTTGGATCAGCCATGATCTTGTTGAATGGCGGAGCAGGCTTGAGGGGCCGATTGGCCTACTCCTGCTCCTATCTCTTGTGTTCTTATGTTTCAGGTGCACGGAGGGTGCCCGGCCTTTCTCCCAGGTGGATCGGGGCCTGTTTCCCGCAGCTGCCTCCGAAACCCGCCTCCTGCCGCCGGGAGACCGGAGCTGCCCCGCAGCGGCTGCTGACGGATCTCTGGTTCCCTCACCTCTCCCCTGTGCAATCCGGTAGACTGAGGGCGAGGGTGAACGAGACACAAAGTGTTTTAGAACAGGAGCCGGCGTGGCCATTCGGCTCCTTGCGCCAGCTCTGCCCTTCACTCGGAGCATGGCTGAGCTTTGACCTCAGTGCCACTTTCCTCCCAAGTTCCCGTCATCGCTGAGCCCCACATTTGCCGTTTGAATTTAAAATCTTCGTGGAGACACTTCCAAAGGTTCACCACACTCAGGGCGAGGAAATCTCTCCTCATCAGACTTGCTGAGGTGGCCTCTTATCTCCAGTCTCTGACCCCCAGTTCCACACCCACAGGGGAAACATCATTCCTGCCTCAACCTGTCAATATTCAGTGAGACTGTGTCTGTGTCAGTGAGACCACTGATTTCTCTAATTGTGAGACAGTCCCGGTCAGTATAATCTCTCTCAGGACACGACCTCACCCCCCAAATCAATCTGGGAAACCTTTTCATTCCCTTCATCCCACAGGCTGACTCTGGGAGGGAGCCCGAACCTGTACACAGTGTTCCATGTCCGCTCTCACCAGGACCCCAAATACCTTCAGAGGAGATCTGTATTCTTGTATTCAAACCTTCCTTCCCATTCAGTGCTCTCCATCGAATATAGAACTCAACAGTGAACAGATGCACCCCCCTCAGACTGGAATTGAAAGGGCAAGTGTTCCCACAGTTAGAGCTTCAGGCCGAGAGCCTCAGAGTAGGCAGAGAGACACGGGGGGGGGGGGGGTGGGGGTATGTGGGAGCCGGAGCCCAGCTGTGTGGTTTGTGTATCAGAATCAGGTTCAATATTTCCAGCATCTGTGGTGAAATGTGTTGTTTTGTGTCAGCAGGACATTGCAATACACAGTAATAAAAACTATAAATTACAATGAGAATATATTAAAATACATTTAAAAAGTAATGACAAAAGAGAGGGAAAATACTGAGGAGGTGTTCGTGGGTTCATTGTCCGTTCAGGAATCCGATGGCGAGTGGAAGAAGCTGTTCCTGAAATGCTGAGTGTGTCTTAAAACCATAAGACATAGGAGCAGTAGGCCATTCAGCCCATCGAGTGTGCTCCTTCAATCATTGGCTGATCCAATTCTTCCAGTCATCCGCACTCCCCTGCCTTCTCCCCACACCCTTAGATACCCTGGCTAATCAAGAAAAGCACATCTCTTTCTGCCTTAAACACACCCAATGACTTGGCCTTCACAGCCGCTCATGGCAACAAATTCCACAGATTTACCACCTCTGACTAAAGTAATTTCTCCGCATCTCAGTTCCAAACTGACGTCCTTCAATCCTGAAGTCGTGCCCTCTTGTCCTAGACTCCCTTACCATGGGAAATAACGTTGCCATAACTATATTATATTATATTATATTCGGCCATTATATTTGACCTACAAAAATGAACCACCTCACACTTACCTGGGTTGAACTCCATCTGCCACTTCTCAGCTCAGTTTTGCATCCTATCAATGTCCCGTTGTAATCTCTGACAGCCCTCCACACTATCCAAAACACCCTAAACCTTTGTTTCATCAGCAAATTTACTAACCCACTTCTTCATCCAGGTCATTTAAGGTTGGAATGACATTTTGTAATTTTCCAGTCCTCAGGAACCATTCCAGAATATAGTGAATTCTGAATGATCATTACTAATGCCTCCTCATTCTCTTCAGCTAACTCCTTCAGAATCGAATCCTGGGATTTAGTCCCATCTGGTGCAGGTGACTTATCTACCTTCAGATCGTTCAGTTTCCCAAGCTCCTTCTCCCTAGAAATAGCAATTACACTTACTTCTGCCCCCTGATATTCTTCAACTTCCAGCATACCACAGGCCCTTCCACAGTGAAGAGTAATGCAAAATATAGATTGAGTTCATCCACCATTTCCGTGTTCCCCATTACCACCTCTCCAATGTCGTTTTCCAATGATGCAATATGTACTCTTTCCTCTTTTTACTTCTTATATTTCTGAAAAAAGTTTTAGTATCCACTTTCATATTGTTGGCTCGCATACCTTCATATTTCATCTTTTCCCTCCTTATTGCTTTACAGTTGCTTTTTCAGTTGTTTTTAAATTTTAAATTTTCACAATTCTCGAAACTCCAACCAATGTTCGCTTTGTTTTACACCCTCTCTTTTACTTTTTGTTGGCTTTAACTTCCCTTGTCAGCCATGGTTGAGTCATCCCGCCTTTAGAATAATTCTTCTCCTTTGGAATGTATCTATCCTGTGCCTTCCAAACAGTTCCCAGAAACTCTATCTGCTGTTATCCCTGCTCGTGTTCCTTTCCAGTCAAATTTCTCCAGCTCCTCTCTCAGACCTCTGAAATTGTCTTTACTTCACAGTAATACTGATACATCTGACTTTCACTTCTCTCCCTTAAATTGCAGGGTGAATTATTTCATATTATGATCACAGTCTCCAAAGGATTCCTTTACCTTAAACTCCCGAATCAAATCAAGTTCATTCTAGAACACCCAGTCTAAGAATAGCAGATTCCCCAGTGGTCTCAACCACAAGCTGTTCTTGTAAATATATCTGGTGTCATTCCACAAGTACTCTCAGAATTCTGAAAACTTTCCTCTGACATCTACCCTGAACTTTCCTTCAGTCGCCTCAAATGGATGTCCACTGGTATTGGCCACTTTCACCCTGGGAAAAATGTGCTGGCTTTCCAATCTATCCGTGCCTCTTATCATCGTGCACACTTATCAGTCTCCTCTCATCCTCCTTTGCTCTGTGGAGAAGGAAAACTCTGATTTTAAACCTCCATCCGCTGCCTTGTGGCCATACCCACCCATGGGACAGGCTTTGGGAGTAAACCCCGAGGAAGAAATCCGGAGCCGGGGTCCCTGAGGCAGTTTGATGTTGTTTACAACTTCACTCTGGCAACCCCTGTGACGACACTGGTGCCAAGCTGTATCGGTGCTTGCCCTTCCCTTGGACTACATCAATGACGTGGACGGGGCAACAGCCGGTTCTTCAAATGTTGCCACCCAGACTTGTGCCCTGGAGAGGACACAGTTCACCAGGGGTGCAAACCCGCGATGCCCTGGGACCGATGGCTGCCTACTACTATGTCCATAATATGACGTTGGGCACAGGAGTGTCGGTACATGAGGTGACTCTAACTGGAAATGATAAAGTAGTGCTGGTGGGGATGTGCAGGGGTGTCGGTACATGAGGTGACTCTGACCGGAAATGATAAAGTATTGCTGGTGGGGATGTGCAGGGGTGTCGGTACATGAGGTGACTCTGACCGGAAATGATAAAGTAGTGCTGGTGGGGGGTGTGCAGGGGTGGGTTACTGAGTGGAGGTGTTGATCAGCCTTGGGGAAAGTAACTGTTTTTGAGTCTGGTTGTCCTGACATGGATGCTACGTAGCCTCCTCCCTGATGGGAGTGGGACAAACAGTTCATGAGCAAGGTGTGTGTGTTCCTTCATGATGTTACTGGCCCTTTTCCCGCCCCTTTCTGAATATACGTCGTTGATGGCCGTGACTCATTGGGCAGTTTTGACTGTTGTGAAATCTATCTCGCTCAACCTTTCCTCATTAAACATACTTCCTACTCGAGGCAGCTTCCTGTAAATCTCTGCACATCTTCAGCTGTACATTGCAATGCATAATAATAATAATAATAATAATAATAATAATAATAATAATAATAATAATAATAATAATAATAATAATAATAATAATAATAATAAACTATTAAATAACAAGAAGAAATGTGTATAAAATAAAAATTAGTACATAGTGCAAAAAGAGACAAAAGTTGAGTAAGTGTTCTGGGGTTCACTGTCCATACAGAAATCCGTTGGTGGAGGGGAAGATATTGTTCCAAACACATTGAGTGTGTGTCTTCAGGCTCCTGTACCTCCCTCGTGATGATAGCAATCAGAAGGGGGCATGTCCTGGGTGACTGGGGGTCCTTAATGAAGGGTGACACCTTTTTGAGGCATCACCTGCTGAAGATATCCTCGATGCTGGGGAATCCAACGTCCATGATGGAACTCGGTGAGTTTAGAACTTTCTGCAGCTTTTCCCGATCCTGTGCAGTGACCCCTCCATCCTCGATGGTGAGGCAACCCGTTAACGTGTTTCCATTTGTGATAGTCTTTGGCATCTGTGTCCCTCACAATTTTACACACCTCTATAAGTTCACCCTTCAGTCTCCTGCGCTGTGAAGAATAAAGTTCAGCCTGGTCCACCTTTCCCTGTGACTCAGTCCCTTGACCACCGACAGTGTCCTTGTAAATGTCTTTTTGTCGTGCTGGGCTCATCAGGAGTCATTCACTGTGGGGACGACACGTGACTCCCCGGCGTGAAGCACAGGGTAATGTCGATGGAGGTGAGGGCTCGAGAAGAATGATAAATGTAAGTGATTCTGTAGATCCCTGATATCCAGAGCAACACACACACACACACACACACACAGACACACACACACACACACACTCACTCTCACACACACACACACTCACTCACACACACACACACACACACAAAACAGAGAGAGAGTCACACACACACACACACACACACACACACACACACACACACACACACACACACACACACACACACACACACACACACACACACACACACACACAGTGCTGGAGGAACTCAGCAGGCCAGGCAGCATCTGAGAACCTCCATTGGTCAGGCTCAGCTATGGACGTTGCATCCTAGCTGTCTACATTGCCGGTGTGCAGGTCAGGGCAGTACGATATGGAGAAAAGCTGTTGTCCAGGCAGGAGGCTCCCACTCTCCGTGTAGCTGATGAATCTCGAGGAAGAGCAGAGACCGATACAGTCTGACACCAGCATCGTTGCAGGCTTTGCCAGTCAGCATTGAACTCAACGTCGAACTGCCTCAGGGACTCCAGCTCAGGATTTTTCCTCGGGGTTTACCTCCGATGCCTTCCCCATGAGTGGGTATAGCTGCAAAGCAGGGGAGGTGAGAGATCAGAGTTTTCCTTCTCCTCTATGAGCTGGCAGCCACGGGTGTCTCGCTCCTTCCGCCCGAAAGGCAGCATCTATGGAGAGGAATAAACAGTCGACATTTTGGGCCTGACTCCACATCGGTGTTGCTCTGGGAGAATGAGCCCCACTGAGAGTGTACCACACCTTTGATCTGGCCAGGGTTTGGTTCTCACCCTCTGGGGAGGCAGTTGGAGGTCGGAGTGGGTGTGGTCCCACTCCCCAACCCCATGGACTGAGATCAGTTGAGTTGTGTGGCTTCTGCTTGTCCTCTCCTGACACTCTCTGTGAGGCAGTCTGGTCCATACGACCCAAACACATTGGAGCAGAATTAGGCCTTTTATCCCATCCCCTCCTCTCTGTCATTCCAACATGGCAGATTTATGATCCGTCTCCAACCCATTCCCCGGCCTTCCTCCCATAAGCTTTGATACCCTTACTGATCAATAACCTATCAACCTCCATGTTAAACGTACCCAATGACATGGTCTCCACAGAAATCTTTGGCAATGAATTCCACACACCCACAACCATATTGGGAAAGAAATTCCTCCTCATCTCTGTTCTGAAGGGGACTCTTTCCAATCTGAGAAGGTGACCACTGGTCCCAGACATCCCGTGACAGGAAACACCCTCCACATCCACACTGTCTAGGCTTTTCAATATTCAGTTGGTTTAAATGGGATCCATCCACACTCCCTATTCTTCTAAACTCCGGTGAGTACAGGGCAGAGTCATCAAATGGTCCTCACACATTAACCCTTTCATTCCTGGGATCATTCCTGAGAACCACATCTCAACCATCTCAAACACCAGCATATTCTATGTTAGCGGAGGGTCCCAGAACTGTTCAGAATACTCCAGATGCAGTCTAACCAATGCCTTATAATGCCACTGTGTTACAGACTTGATTTTATATCCCAGACCTCTCGAAATGGATGATACATTGCATTTGCCTTCCATTCCACTGACTTCACCTGTAATTTGCTGATTTGGGAATTCTGCATGAGGACCCAGATGTCCCTTTGCTCCTCTGAATTCTGAATTTGCTCCCCTTTTGAAAACATTCTGTGCCTTTATTCCTTCCACCAAACTACATGACCAGAAACATCCCATCACTGCACCTGCCCCTTCAACAGGACTTTGGATGATGGAGTCTGAAGCAACACACAAAAATCTGAGGTGGAAAGGGTCTCGGGAGTCCTGGTGTAGGATTCCTTAAAGGTTGATTTGCAGGTTGATTCTCCGGTGAGGAAGGCAAATGCAACGTCAGCATTCATTTCAAGAGGACGAGTGTATGAAAGCAAGGATGTAATGTTGAAACTTTATGAAGCGTTGGTGAGGCTGATTTGGAGTATTGTGAGCAGGTTTGGGCCTCTTATCTCAGAAAGAATGTGCTGAAACTGAGAGAGTTCAAAGGAGGTTCACAAGAATGAACGGCTTGTCATAGGAGCTCTGTGTCAGTGTTCACTAAATTCGGAAGAATGAGGGGTGACCTCATTGCAACCTTCAAATGGTGAAAGGCCTTGGCAGAGTGCATGTGTGGAGGGTGTTTCCTGTGGTGGGAGAGTCTAAAACCAGAAGACACAGCCTCAGGATGGAGGGGCGTCCTTTCAGAATGGAGATGAGGAGTAGTTTCTTTAGCCAGAGGGTGGTGAATCTGTGGAATTTTTTGCCACAGGCAGCTGTGGAGGTCAAGTCTTTCTATTTAAGGCAGAGGCTGATAGATTTTTGACTGGTCTGGACATGAAGGGATACGGGGAGAAGGCAGGAGATTGGGGCAAAGAGGAAAATTGGATCAGTCAGGTTGAAATAGCCGAGCAGACTCGATGGGCCATTGAGCTTCTATATGTTATGGTCATATGGTCTGTTCAAATGATAATTAAACACCTTCACTGTCCACCATCTGCAAGTTCACTGATCAGCTCACCCACATTCTCATCCAAATCATTCATGTATTAGTCTGTATATCAGATCATAAAAGAAATAGGATGATGCGACTGATTGTTTGATAATTAGATGAATATGATTTCAGCAAGACTTCAGTTCAAATTCACCTTTTTCCATCTTCCCTGTGGAAAATGTTTCGCTTCAGCTCTTAAATATTTTCCACTCTCACCTCACATCCATGAAATTACCGGCCATGGCACCACTCTCTGCTTCCTATCACAAACAAATGTTTTATCCCCACAAGGATCTCTCTGAGTGCTGTGGTGATGTTCTCCCTGATCAACATCACAACTCCCCCTCCTCTCTCACCCCCACTTCTGTCACGTCCTTTGTATCTGTAGCACAGTGAGGTGGTTTTGATCTTATTCAATGGGAGAGCAGGTGTGAGGGGCTGAATGGCCTCCTCTTGCTGCTATTTCTGATGATCAGAGCAGTGAACAGACTGAACTGAGGGAGGATAGAAGGGGTCGGGGAATAAATGGAGGAGTAGAACAGAAGGGTGTTCCCAAGTGAACAGACATCTGGCAAGTGAGCGGCTTTAAAACTGAGTTTGGAAGGGTCCAGGATCATCTTGTCCTTGTTAGAGTGAATAGCGAGACTGGAGGGATGAGGGACCCCTGGCTGACGAGGGTCATTGAGGCTCTGGTCAGGATGGAGTCGTGTGTGAGGGGAAAGAGGCTGAGCTCCTCAAGGGGTAGAAGGGGTGTGGGGAACACAAAAAAGGGAAACTCAGATGGACATGAAGTGGACATGAGTTAGCTTTAGGGGGTCAGATAAAGGTGATTCCAAACAGATTCTTTGAGTCTGTGGGAAACAAAAGGGTAACTGGTGAGGGAATATGCCCCTTGAAGGATCAGTGTGGTCTTCTATGTGTGGAGACACAGCTGATGGGTGAGTCTGAAATAAATACTTCTCATCAGTATTTACTGTGGAGAAGGTGATGGAAGCTGGGGAATTCCGGGAGGAGAATACGAATGTCCTGAAACATGCCGACATTACAAAGGAGGCTGGCCAGCTTAATCACAGAAAGCTGAATAAATCCCGGGGTCTGACCCAGTGTATCGTCTGACATGGTGGGAATCCAGGGAGGAAATTGCTGAGTCCCTGGCTGTGATATTTCAAACACTGAACACAGAACAGTACAGTACAGAAACAGGCCATTCGGCCCACGATGTCTGTGCTGACCATGATGTAATCACATTTGCCTGCAAATGACCCAAACCCTCCATTACCTGTCTGTTCATTTCCCTGTTTAAATGTCTGTTAAACATCACGATCGTATCTCATTTCAGCACTCCCCATCCCGGCCGTGCATTCCAGGAAGATACCACTCATTGTGTCCAAAAACATTCCTTGAACATCCCGGTTCAACTTTGACCCTCTGACTTTAAAGCTTTACCCTTCACGTAGTGTCCTCGGGGAGATTACACTGACTGAGACTGTCTGATAATTAGCAGAATAAGAGGTGTTCTCACTGGCACAGACACAGTCTCGCTGGGTATTGACAGGGTAGAGGCAGGAATGATGGGGTGTGGAACCGGGGGTCACAGACTCACAATCAGAGGTCCCCTCAGCAGGACTGAGATGAGGAAAACTTCCTCTCCCAGTGTGTGATGGAATTCTCTACAAAAGATTTCTGGATTTAAGGGGACGAGAAGATGGGATGGTGCAGGAATTTGTCACTGAAGTCAATGATCAGCCAAGTTCTGAGTGAAGAGTAGAACAGATGAAAGGGGCCGAATGGCCACTTCTTGTCCAGTTTCTTACTTTCATGAAACACAAATCGATCTTGGTACCTTTAACGTTTTGATGTTCAGTCTGTCGGATTACACAGGGGAGCGGTAACCAATGCACTCTGTGTAGAGCATCCTCTGTACCCGTGTTGACTGTATTCACTCCACTGGCCCCAGTGTTTGTAACAGGATGCAGAGTTTGTTGTATTCTTCCCTCATCAATCTCCTATAAACCTTCTCCTCTCACCTTGTATTTACTCTCTGTAGTATTTGACATTCCCACACTGGGAACAAGGAGAGTGATTCCTCACAACTCCTGCTGGACAGTGGGGAGCAGCGGGTGTGCACTTGGCATCTGCTGACACACTCCGTCCCGACAGGGTGGGAGCAGAGAGTGAGAGCGAATAACTGGAGCAATTCCCCCACCGCACAGGTCTCTCTCTCTCTCTCTCTCTCTCTCTCTCTCTCTCTCTCTCTCTCTCTCTCTCTCTCTCTCTCATCTCTCTCTCTCTCATTACAATTTTCAATTAAACTAAATAAATAAGTATACATAGAACATAGAATAGTACAGCACAGTACAGGCCCTTCGGTCCACAATGTTGTGCCGACACGTAAACCCTACCTCCCATATAACCCCCCCACTTTAAATTCCTCCATATACCTACCAGTCTCTTAAATTTCACTAGTGTATCTGCCTCCACCACTGACTCAGGCAGTGCATTCCACACACCAACCACTCTCTGAGTGAAAAACCTTCCTCTAATATCCTCTTTGAACTTCCCTCCCCTTAACTTAAAGCCATGTCCTCTTGTACTGAGCAGTGGTGCCCTGGGAAAGTGACGCTGGCTGTCCACTCTGTCTATTCCTCTTAATATTTGTATACCTCTATCATGTCTCCTCTCATCCTCCTTTCCAAAGAGTAAAGCCCTAGCTCCCTTAATTTCTTATCATAATGCATACACTCTAAACCAGGCAGCATCCTGGTAAATCTCCTCTGTATCCTTTCCAATGCTTCCACATCCTTCCTATACTGAGGCGACCAGAACTGGACACAGTACTCCAAGTGTGGCCTAACTAGAGTTTTATAGAGCTGCATCGTTACTCCGCGACTCTTCAATTCTATCCGTCGACATATGAAAGCTAATACCCCGTATCTACCTGTGAGGCAACTTTCAGGGATCTACGGACATGTACCCCCAGATCCCTCTGGTCCTCCACTCTGCCAAGTATCATGCCATTTACTTTGTACTCTGCCTTGGAGTTTGTCCTAATCGCCGGCGCTGTAAAGCGATTGCACTACCGCCAGGTTGCCGTGCCCAACTACCATAAATGTTCACACAACAGCAGAACATCATTTTCCTGTAGGAATCGGTCTCTACGCGAATCCCTTTCCCACTCGTCAGTCTGCACTAACCCCAACCTGCAACATTTTGTTCCGACTCCTCCTGCGGTACCGGTGTCCAGCAGCAGGTGGCGATCCTGCACCGTGAATCTGCGCAGATCTTTATGCTGCTCGCCATCGCCACCGTCTGGTTGCAAACGGCAATGCAATGAACTCACCTCGGCGCTGAACCGATTCCACAACCTCTGGACTCACCTCCAATGATTCGACAACTCATGTTCTCAGGATTATTTATTTATTCATTTATTATTTTCACAATACATTGGTTGTTTACCAGTCTCTGTGTGGATTTTCATTCTATTGAGTTTCTGCGTACTTACAGTGAATACCCGCAAGAAAATTAATCATAGGTCAGGATAGAATCTGGTGACACTGACAGACATTGATAATAAATTTACTTTGAATGTTTGAACTTTATGGCTGACCCGACCACAGAGGGTGATTTATCTCACAGGTTTCCCAAATGTCCTTGTTGACGGAGTTTTGCTGGTGCATCGTGTGTTATTTGATGTGTAACCTTGGCTTGTGCTCAACACCCTGACTGACGAGAGACTGCAATGAAAAACGTTTGGCCCGAAGGAATTAAAAGTGTTGCGAGGGAGAATTTGAAAGCTGCTTTATGGAGATGGAATATGGCATGAATTAGACGTCAGTGCGATAATGGAGGCTGAATTCCGATGGAGAAACAAAGGCCAACAGGATAATGAGTTCCACAGTTTAGTTTGAAGGCATTCAGGATGATGTAGGAAATTGGATCAACATTGGCTCAGCGGGTGAAGCCAGAGATGTTCCCTCTCTGACCGGAGAGCAGCACGAGTGAACACCAGAGGGTAGGACAGAAATGAGCGAACACAGGAGGGCAGTACTGCCTCAGCGTCTCCTCCCCTGAGCGACTGCCACAGGCCACCCGCAGCCTCGGCCTGGGCCTAGACCTTCCCATAACCAATGAAATGCCCCTCTCCCACCATCGGTCTCTCCAGTGGACCAGTGACCCGGTGACCCTTCTGCTGGGATTTGGGAATGAGGTTTAACTGGAGGAGGAACGGGACATAAGTAGAGATGGGTAGAACGGTTAAAACAGGAGTGAGTGGAAGGTGAGCACTCCACTGACTCCTATGCCTCCGGGCCCACTGGGCGCCTCTCCACTGCCTACACACATTTTAATTATATTTTATTAACTTACTTATGGTAATTTGAGCCATTTTGTGTGCGATACATGTGGGTGCTTGTAGTCTGGAGAAATGTTGTTTCATTTGGTTCTATATCTGTACAGACGGATGACAATAAATTGAATCTGAGAGGAAATTTTTTTTGAAACATTTCAGACGCTGTGTTGACCTGACAGGTTAAATACTGAGAGGATATTTGCCCTGGTGGTGCATGGTGCGAGGGGTGTGTCGGGGTTTTGAATAGCAGTTGGATCAGAGTCATCAGAAATTCTGCAGATGCTGGAAATCCAGAGCAACACACACAAAATGCTGGATGAATTCAGCAGGTCAGGCAGCATCCATGGAGAGGAATAAAGAGTCGACGTTTCAGACTGAGATCTGAAGATTTTTTTCAGATTCAGATTGGGTTTATTTGTCACATGTAAAAGGCAGCATACAGTGAAATACGTTGTTCGTATTAACAACCAACACAACCTCAGGATGTGCCGGGGGCAGCCCGCAAGAGTCACCACACATCCCAGCACCAACTCAGCATTTGCATGTCCACAATGTTCAGTAAAGCTACACAGACCACAGAGACAACACGACACAACAAACAACAACAGCAAAACAAGCTCCTTGCTGCTCTCCCATTCACCCTCTCACACACAAAGTCCGACAACTACAGGACCGGCCTCTGGGCCTCCTGTCCAGGAGTTGCCCATCCAGTTGCAACTTCCGGACTTCCCAAAGACCGTTTGGGCTTTGAACGTCAGTATCCACTCTCACATTGATTGATGACGGGCGGCTGATTTGGTGTCATCGGCAAACTTACTAACCAGGTGATCTGCATTCTCACTCTCATCGTTAATATACAGGACACGAGTAACAACGGTGACCCAGAACTGATCCTGTGGTACAGGCTTCACAGGTCACAGGCTTCTAGTCTGAAAAAGAAACCTCCACTCTCACCCTCTGAATCCTCACAACAAGCTGATTTTAGAACACAGAATGATTTTAGTACGGGGGCGCATGGTAGCACGGTGGTTAGTGTTAATGCTTCACAGTGTCAGTGACCTGGGTTCAATTCCTGCCGCTGTCTGTAACGAGTTTCAATCATCGACACTCTCCTCAGCACTGAACTCACCCCGTGGCTACGGCCTGTGGCCATCGGGCTCCTGGACCAGTTTCCCTCACTGTCCCTGACCAGACGAAGGTCATCGAGCCGCATCTCCAGTTCCGTGACCCGGTCCCTAAGGAGCTGCAGCTCGACGTACCTGGTGCAGATGTGGCCGTCCGGGAGGCTGTTCTCACTAATATACCCTCTCTTTGGCTTTTACTGATAAGTCTGATTTAGCTTCTTCTCAGATTTCAGGGTGAATTCGATCACATTATGGTCACTTTATCTGAAACCCTCTGATCAATCCTGGTTCAGCGTACAACACCCAATCCGGAATTGCTGATCCCCAAGTGGGCTCGACCATGAGCTGCTGTAAAAAAATCATCTCGCTGACACTCCAGCAATTTCCCTGCTGGAGTCCAACACCAATATACCTGCATATTGAAACCCCTTTGACGATCGTAATATTGCCCTTTTGACATGCATTTCAGTCTCTTGTGTAATTTGTAGACCGTATCCTTACCACTGTTTGGGGTTTGTATGCAATTTCCATCAGGGTATTTTTACTCTTGCCGTTCCTTAGCTCCGTCCCCACTGATTCAACACCTTCCGACACCATGTCACCTCCTTCTAATGATTTGATTTCAGTTTTTATTACCAACAGAGTGACACCCCCCCCCCCCACGCCTTCCTGTCTGTTCAATCTGTACCCTTGGACATTAAGCTCCCAGCTATAATCTTCTTTCAGCCGTGATTCAGTGATGCCAATACCTGCCAGTCTGTAACTGTGCTACAAGTTCATCTCCTTTATTCCGTATACTGCACACATTCAAATATAACACTTTCAGTCCTGGATCCTTTTCAGTTTTGTCTGCCTTTTACATTACAACTCATCCAGTTGATTTTAGTTTTGCCTTATCGACATCCTCCCCTCACTACACATTGCCTCTGTTTGTAAACCAGCCACCTCATCTTCAGCCCTGTCACCTGCCTTTCCTACGACACTTCTTGCATTGAAATACAGGCAGCTCAGGACACTGGATGCACAATGTCCAGCCTTTCATTCCTGACTTTGAGGTCTTACCAGCATCTGCCTCCACAACCTCTCCACGAACTGTTCTGACACTCTGGTTCCCATTCCCCCGCAACTCTAGTTTAAACCCCACTGTATAGCATTAACAAACCTTCCTGCCAGGATATTATTCCCCCTCCAGTTCAGGTGCAAACTGTCCCTTCTGTACAGGTCCCACCTTCCCTGGAAGAGAGTTCAATGATCCAAAAACCTCTGCCCTCCTTAACACAGCAACTTCTTAGCCAGGTGTTAAACTGCATAATCTTCCTAGTTCTGACCTCACCAGCACGTGACATGTGTAGCAATACTGAGATCACAACACTGGATGTCCTGCCCTTTAACTTATCAGTGAACTCCCTGTGCAGAGCCTCATCGCTCGTAAATAATACTATTGTTGTCTGCGTGATTTGTTTTCTCTCTCTGCACATTGGGTGTTCAATGTCTTTTCCTAAAATGTGTTCTGTTGGGTTTTTGTTCTGTGGCTGCCTGTAAGGAGACAAACCTCATGGTTCCATAATGTATACGTACTTTGATAATAAATGTACTTTAAACGGTGAAATCTGAAAGCCTCCTTCCTACACCAGCTCCTTAGCCAGGCGTTAAACTGTATGATCTTCCTGTTTCTGGCCTCTCTAGCACGTGGTACGGGCAGCAATCCTGGGATCAGAACCCTGGGTCCTGTCCTGGAACTTAGCACCGAACTCCTTAAACTCAGATGGAGGGACTGCTTTGTCGAGCACTTTCACTCCATCCGCCTCAAAATGCACCATTTCTTGGTGACCTCCTATTTCAACTCAATCTCTCATTGCAGAATCTCGTGTTAAACGCTCGAGAAACTAAATCAAAAACAGAAAATATCAGAATCCACAGGACGGGTGGTGTTTGAATAAAAGATGCTGGAAATCGAGAGCAACACACACAAAATGTTGGAGAAACTCAGCAGGCCAGGCAGCGACTATGGAGAAGTGTAAACAGTAGACGATTCAGGCTGTGACCCTTCATCAGGGCAGGAAAGGAAGGGGAAAGGTGGGGGGAGGGGAGGAAGAAGTACAAAGTGACGGGTGATAGGTGGAGATCTCGGGAGAGATAATCGGTGTGAAATATGAACTCCATGGATTGTGACTGACCGGGTGAATGCTTCCGACATTTTACCCTCCTCACCCACCCTCTCCATCTGCCCATCATCTTTGTCACTGCCACCTCTCACCTCACAGCTTCTGACACATTTCCACACTCCACCCCTCCCTCGTGTCTTTATCACCCCCTCACCTGCCAGCTCTTACCCTGGCTTTCCATCCAAATCCTACACCGGTCATCTCCGCTCTCACTTTCAGTCCAGTGGGAGGACATTGAGCCAAAATGTCAATTATCCATTTCCCTCTATAGATGCTGCCTGACACGCTGAGATTCTCCAGCCTGTTACCGTCATGTGTCCCGTCTCCCCAAGGTTCACCTTGACCTCCCTGTCCCAGTCAGCATCACCACCACTTGTCCCACTTCACCTGTCTCGGTGCGGGTGGACTTTAGCACCCGGGGGAGCCCAGGACCCGCCGCCCGCGGCTGCTGCTGAATCCGCAGTGTTTCTGTTCCGTTGACGGATGCGGTGAACGAGTTAAAATTAATGGATCGATAATTCTCACATCGTGTTTATTTCACTCTCCGCACATTTATATTTACACTGACTTACTCCTGACGCCGGTCCCGGACCCGACCCGTTTACAGACCCGGAGCGGAACCGGAGCAGATTCTCAGACACTCGTTTTTATATCCAGACCAGAAGAAAGGATAAAGTTTGTCCGTGAATTTATTCCCAGTGAAGGTGTGGAGATGGGACTTGGTCTCTGCGTTGTAAAATGAAACTGTCCCGGACTCGTAACGGAGATAAACTCCCACCCTCCCGGGGATGGGACCGGCAGGGAGACGGGACTCAGGGGAGGTGAGAACCCGCATCTCGTCATCACGCCGCGCGATGATCCAGAATCCGGTCTCCGGACTCAGACTGACCCCTCCCTTCCTGTCCACAGACTCTGCGGCGACTCCCAGACCCCACCACCGATTCCCCGTCACCTCCACCTCCCAGTAATGTCTCCCCGATGTGAATCCCTCCGATCCCAGCACACAGGCCCGGTTTGTGAACCTCTTCCCGGTGTCAGGGAGATTCCTCCGGGTCCGGGTCAATCTCACACTCTTCCGATCCTCAGACACCTCGAGCCCCGGATGCGCCGTTTCCACATCCAGGGTGACAGAGACTGCGGGGAGAAGCAGAGAATTAGAGAGTCCCCGGGATCGGGGGCAGACTCGGGCAGCGCGTCCCCGGGGACCGGCGGAGACTCGGGCAGCGCGGCCCCAGGACCCGGGGGGACTCGGGCAGCGCGTCCCCGGGGACCGGGGGAGACTCGGGCAGCGCGGCCTCGGGACCGGGGGGAGAATCGGGCAGCGCGTCCCCGGGGACCGGGGGAGACTCGGGCAGCACGGCCCCGGGATCGGGGGAGACACTGGCGGCTCCGGAACCGGGAGAGAGGCCGCTGGGCCTCAGGCACAGTCGGGTGGCGACCGGAACCTTTCCCGGGGATTTACCCAAACACAGCGGATGGACAACCAGCACCTTCCCGAGGTTTTACCTCCGGATTGGAGAGCAGAATTTTCTGAACAACACAGGGATGATTTCCTGTCACAGTATGTTGACAGGCCGACTAGGGGGAATACCATACTAGATCTAGTATTAGGCAATGAACCGGGTCAGGTCACAGATCTGTCAGTGGATGAGCATCACCGCTCAGTGGACAGAGATCACCGCTCCCTGACCTTTAGCATTATCATGGAAAAGGATAGAATCAGAGAGGACAGGAAAATTTTTAATTGGGGAAGGGCAAATTATGAGGCTACAAGGCTAGAATTTGCGGGTGTGAACTGGGATGATGTTTTTGCAGGGAATGTACTATGGACACATAGTCGATGTTTAAGGATCTCTTGCAGTATGTTAGGGATAAATTTGTCCCGGTGAGGAAGATAAAGAATGGTAGGGTGAAGGAACCATGGGTGACAAGTGAAGTGGAAAATCTAGTCAGGTGGAAGAAGGCAGCATACATGAGGTTTAGGAAGCAAGGATCAGATGGGTCTATTGAGGAATATAGGGTAGCTAGAAAGGAGCTTAAGAAGGGGCTGGGAAGAGCAAGAAGGGGGCATGAGAAGGCCTTGGTGAGTAGGGTAAGGGAAAACCCCAAGGCATTCTTCAATTATGTGAAGAACAAAAGGATGACAGGAGTGAAGTAGGACCGATTAGAGATAGAAGTCTGAAGATGTGCCTAGAGGCTGTGGAAGTGAGCGAGGTCCTCAATGAATACTTCTCTTCGGTATTCACCACTGAGAGGGAACTTGATGACGGTGAGGACAATATGAATGAGGTTGATGTTCTGGAGCATGTTGATATTAAGGTAGAGGAGGTATTGGAGTTCTTAGAATACATTAGGATGGATAAGTCCCTGGGGCCTGACGGAATATTCCCCAGGCTGCTCACGAGGTGACGGAAGAGATTGCTGAGCCTCTGGCTAGGATCTTTATGTCCTCGTTGTCCACGGGAATGGTACCGGAGGATTGGAGGGAGGCGAATGTTGTCCCCTTGTTCTAAAAAGGTAGTAGGGATAGTCCGGGTAAATATAGACTAGTGAGCCTTACGTCTGTGGTGGGAAAGTTGTTGGAAAAGATTCTTAGAGATTGGATCTATGGGCATTTAGAGAATCATGGTCTGATCAGGGACAGTCAGCATGGCTTTGTGAAGGGCAGATCGTGCCTAACAAGCCTGATAGAGTTCTTTGAGGAGGTGACCAGGCATATAGATGAGGGTAGTGCAGTGGATGTGATCTACATGGATTTTAGTAAGGCATTTGACAAGGTTCCACACAGTAGGCTTATTCAGAAAGTCAGAAGGCATGGGATCCAGGGAAGTTTGGCCAGGTGGGTTCAGAATTGGCTTGCCTGCAAAAGGCAGAGGGTTGTGGTGGAGGGAGTACATTCAGATTGGAGGGTTGTGACTAGTGGTGTCCCACAAGGATCTGTTCTGGGACCTCCACTTTTCGTGATTTTTATTAACGACCTGGATGTGGGGGTAGAAGGGTGGGTTGGCAAGTTTGCAGATGACACAAAGGTTGGTGGTGCTGTAGATAGTGTAGAGGATTGTCGAAGATTGCAGAGAGACATTGATAGGATGCAGAAGTGGCAGATGGAGTTCAACCCGGAGAAGTGTGAGGTGGTACACTTTGGAAGGACAAACTCCAAGGCAGAGTATAAAGTAAATGGCAGGATACTTGGTAGTGTGGAGGAGCAGAGGGATCTGGGGGTACAAGTCCACAGATCCCTGAAAGTTGCCTCACAGGTAGATAGGGTAGTTAAGAAAGCTTATGGGGTGTTAGCTTTCATAAGTCGAGGGATAGAGTTTAAGAGACGTGATGTAATGATGCAGCTCTATAAAACTCTAGTTAGGCCACACTTGGAGTACTGTGTCCAGTTCTGGTCACCTCACTATAGGAAGGATGTGGAAGCATTGGAAAGGGTACAGAGGAGATTTACCAGGATGCTGCCTGGTTTAGAGAGTATGAATTATGATCACAGATTAAGGGAGTTAGGGCTTTACTCTTTGGAGAGAGGGAGGATGAGAGGAGACATGATAGAGGTGTACAAGATATTAAGAGGAATAGACAGAGTGAACAGCCAGCACCTCTTCCCCAGGGCACCACTGCTCAGTACAAGAGGACATGGCTTTAAGATAAGGGGAGGGAAGTTCAAGGGGGATAGTAGAGGAAGGTTTTTCACTCAGAGAGTAGTCGGTGCGTGGAATGCACTGCCTGAGTCAGTGGTGGAGGCAGATACACTAGTGAAGTTTAATAGACTACTAGACAAGTATATGGAAGAATTTAAGTTGGGGGTTATATGTCCTTGTGAAGTACAGATGTAATGTTAAAATTTATAAAGCACTGGTGGGGCCTCACTTGAAGTATTGTGAAGTATTATCTGAGAAAGGATTGGTACTGAAACTGGAGAGTGTTCAAAGGGGTTTCACAAAAATGATTCCAGGATCGAATGTCTTGTCATATGAAGAGCGTTTGGTGGCTCTGGGTCTGTATTCACTAGAATTCAGATGAATGATGAGAGACCTCATTGAAACCAATCAAACGGTTAAAGTGGATGTGGAGAGGATGTTTCCTATGGAGGGAGAGTCTAACACCAGAGGACACAGCCTCAGAATAGAGGGGCGTCCTTTTACAATGGAGAATTTCTTTACCCAGAGAGTGGTGAATCTGTGGAATTCTTTGCCACAGGCAGCTGTGGAGGCCAAGATTTTATGTATGATTAAGACAGAGAGTGATAGATCCTGCCGAAGGGTCTCGGCCTGAAACACTGACTGTACTGTTTCTCACAGATGCTGTCTGGCCTGCTGAGTTCCTCCAGCACTTTGTGTATGTTGTCTTGATAGATTCTTGATTGGTCAGGGTACCAAAGGATACGGGGAGAGGGCAGGAGAGTGGGAGGAAAATTGGATCAGCATGATGAGATAGCAGAGCAGACGATGGACCAAATGGCCTAATTCTGCTCCTATATCTTATGCTCATATGGTCTTATCTGAGGGGTGAGTTTATTGAACAGTGAGTGGGTGATGTTGGAACTTGCTGCCAGAGGAGGTGATGGAATCAGATACAATCACTGTGTTTAACAGACACTTCAATCGGGAAGGCACTGAAGGAGACTGACCCAATGCCAACCAATGGGATGAGTGTAGTTGGTAAATAGGTCAGCACAGAGGTGATGGGCCGAAGGGCCCATTTCTGTGCTGTACAACAATGACTCTGTGACTTTAAATGGACTAAATCACTGAGAGCCCACAACCCTCCGGTTTAGGAAGTTCGAAAGATACCCCATCCTCTGAGGGTCCACCCCATCCTGAGACAGTGACCCCTGACCCTCGACTCCTCAGACAGGGGAAACATCCTCCCTGCATCCCGTCTGTTGAGCCCGGGAAGAGTTTTGTGTTTCCCTGAGATCTCCTCTCATTCTTCGAAACAGGGAACAGAGAACATGGAACAGTACAGCACAGGAACAGGCCCTTCATTCAATGTGACAGAGACTGGTCGATGTCAGCATCAATTCCACATCTGTACCAGTTCCCCAAGATCTCAATTCCTCATCCCAGTTCGCCAAAACTTCAATTCCACGATCTTTCAAAATCTTTCTCTAACTCCACCTTAAACATATCCAATAATCAGGCCTCACACAATCTGCTGGAGGAACTCAGGGGGTCGAGCAGCATCTGTCGGAGAAAGGGACTGTCAACGTTTTGGATCAAAACCCTGTATCAGGACTGAGAGTGGAGAGGGTGATGGCCGGTATAGAAAGGAGAAGGGGAGTGATAAGACAGGAGTCTGAGGTGACTGTGGACTGAGGAGGGGTGAGGGATGATGAGACGAGTCTGAGGTAACTGTGGACTGAGGTGTGTGAGGGATGATGAGACGGAGGGGTGAGGGATGATGAGACGAGTCTGAGGTGACTGTGGACTGAGGAGGGGTGAGGGATGATAAGACGAGTCTGAGGTGACTGTGGACTGAGGAGGGGTGAGTAATGATGAGACGAGTCTGAGGTGACGGTGGACTGAGGATGGGTGAGGGATGATGAGTCTGAGGTGACTGTGGACTGAGGACGGGTGAGGGATGATGAGACGAGTCTGAGGTGACTGTGGACTGAGGATGGGTGAGGGATGATGAGTCTGAGGTGACTGTGGACTCAGGAGGGGTGAGGAAGGATGAGTCTGAGGTGATTGTGGACTGGGGAGGGTGAGGGATGATGAGACGAGTCTGAGGTGACTGTGGACTGAGGATGGGTGAGGGATGATGAGTCTGAGGTGACTGTGGACTGAGGAGGGGTGAGGAAGGATGAGTCTGAGGTGATTGTGGACTGGGGAGGGTGAGGGATGATGAGACGAGTCTGAGGTGACTGTGGACTGAGGAGGGGTGAGGGATGATGAGGAGTCTGAGGTGACTGTGGACTGAGGAGGGTGAGGGATGATGAGGAGTCTGAGGTGACTGTGGACTGAGGAGGGGTGAGGGATGATGAGGAGTCTGAGGTGACTGTGGACTGAGGAGGGGTGAGGGATGATAAGACGAGTCTGAGGTGACTGTGGACTGAGGAGGGGTGAGTGATGATGAGACGAGTCTGAGGTGACTGTGGACTGAGGAGGGGTGAGGGATGATGAGTCTGAGGTGACTGTGGACTGGGGAGGGTGAGGGATGATGAGGAGTCTGAGGTGTCTGTGGAGTGAGGAGGGTGAAGGATGATGAGTCTGAGGTGACTGGACTGAGGAGGGGTGAGGGATGATGAGGCAAGTCTGAGGTGACTGTGGAGTGAGGAGGTGTGAGGGATGATGAGACGAGTCTGAGGTGACTGTGGACTGAGGAGGGGTGAGGGATGATGAGACGAGTCTGACGTGACTGTGGACTGAGGAGGGGTGAGGGATGATGAGACGAGTCTGAGGTGACTGTGGACTGAGGAGGGGTGAGGGATGATGAGACGAGTCTGAGGTGACTGTGGACTGAGGAGGGGTGAGGGATGATGAGGAGTCTGAGGTGACTGTGGACTGAGGAGGGTGAGGGATGATGAGGAGTCTGAGGTGACTGTGGACTGAGGAGGGGTGAGGGATGATGAGGAGTCTGAGGTGACTGTGGACTGAGGAGGGGTGAGGGATGATGAGGAGTCTGAGGTGACTGTGGACTGAGGAGGGTGAGGGATGATGAGGAGTCTGAGGTGACTGTGGACTGAGGAGGGGTGAGGGATGATGAGGAGTCTGAGGTGACTGTGGACTGAGGAGGGTGAGGGATGATGAGGAGTCTGAGGTGACTGTGGACTGAGGAGGGGTGAGGGATGATGAGACGAGTCTGACGTGACTGTGGACTGAGGAGGGGTGAGGGATGATGAGACGAGTCTGTGGTGACTGTGGACTGAGGAGGGGTGAGGGATGATGAGACGAGTCTGACGTGACTGTGGACTGAGGAGGGGTGAGGGATGATGAGACGAGTCTGTGGTGACTGTGGACTGAGGAGGGGTGAGGGATGATGAGGAGTCTGAGGTGACTGTGGACTGAGGAGGGTGAGGGATGATGAGGAGTCTGAGGTGACTGTGGACTGAGGAGGGTGAGGGATGATGAGGAGTCTGAGGTGACTGTGGACTGAAGAGGGGTGAGGGATGATGAGACGAGTCTGAGGTGACTGTGGACTGAGGAGGGTGAGGGATGATGAGGAGTCTGAGGTGACTGTGGATTGAGGAGGGGTGAGGGATGATGAGACGAGTCTGAGTTGACTGTGGACTGAGGAGGGTGAGGGATGATGAGGAGTCTGAGGTGACTGTGGACTGAGGAGGGGTGAGGGATGATGAGGAGTCTGAGGTGACGTGGACTGAGGAGGGTGAGGGATGATGAGATGAGTCTGAGGTGACTGTGGACTGAGGAGGGGTGAGGGATGATGAGACGAGTCTGAGGTGACTGTGGACTGAGGAGGGGTGAGGGATGATGAGACGAGTCTGTGGTGACTGTGGACTGAGGAGGGGTGAGGGATGATGAGGAGTCTGAGGTGACTGTGGACTGAGGAGGGTGAGGGATGATGAGGAGTCTGAGGTGACTGTGGACTGAGGAGGGTGAGGGATGATGAGGAGTCTGAGGTGACTGTGGACTGAGGAGGGTGAGGGATGATGAGGAGTCTGAGGTGACTGTGGACTGAGGAGGGTGAGGGATGATGAGGAGTCTGAGGTGACTGTGGACTGAGGAGGGGTGAGGGATGATGAGACGAGTCTGAGGTGACTGTGGACTGAGGAGGGGTGAGGGATGATGAGATGAGTCTGAGGTGACTGTGGACTGAGGAGGGGTGAGGGATGATGAGACGAGTCTGAGGTGACTGTGGACTGAGGAGGGGTGAGGGATGATGAGACGAGTCTGTGGTGACTGTGGACTGAGGAGGGGTGAGGGATGATGAGATGAGTCTGTGGTGAATGTGGACTGAGGAGGGGTGAGGGATGATGAGGAGTCTGAGGTGACTGTGGACTGAGGAGGGTGAGAGATGATGAGACGAGTCTGAGGTGACTGTGGAGTGAGGAGGTGTGAGGGATGATGAGACGAGTCTGAGGTGACTGTGGACTGAGGAGGGGTGAGGGATGATGAGACGAGTCTGACGTGACTGTGGACTGAGGAGGGGTGAGGGATGATGAGACGAGTCTGAGGTGACTGTGGACTGAGGAGGGGTGAGGGATGATGAGGAGTCTGAGGTGACTGTGGACTGAGGAGGGTGAGGGATGATGAGGAGTCTGAGGTGACTGTGGACTGAGGAGGGGTGAGGGATGATGAGGAGTCTGAGGTGACTGTGGACTGAGGAGGGTTGAGGGATGATGAGGAGTCTGAGGTGACTGTGGACTGAGGAGGGGTGAGGGATGATGAGGAGTCTGAGGTGACTGTGGACTGAGGAGGGGTGAGGGATGATGAGACGAGGCTGAGGTGACTGTGGACTGAGGAGGGGTGAGGGATGATGAGACGAGTCTGAGGTGACTGTGGACTGAGGAGGGGTGAGGGATGATGAGGAGTCTGAGGTGACTGTGGACTGAGGAGGGGTGAGGGATGATGAGACGAGTCTGTGGTGACTGTGGACTGAGGAGGGGTGAGGGATGATGAGATGAGTCTGTGGTGACTGTGGACTGAGGAGGGGTGAGGGATGATGAGGAGTCTGAGGTGACTGTGGACTGAGGAGGGTGAGGGATGATGAGGAGTCTGAGGTGACTGTGGACTGAGGAGGGTGAGGGATGATGAGGAGTCTGAGGTGACTGTGGACTGAGGAGGGTGAGGGATGATGAGGAGTCTGAGGTGACTGTGGACTGAGGAGGGTGAGGGATGATGAGGAGTCTGAGGTGACTGTGGACTGAGGAGGGTGAGGGATGATGAGGAGTCTGAGGTGACTGTGGACTGAGGAGGGTGAGGGATGATGAGGAGTCTGAGGTGACTGTGGACTGAGGAGGGGTGAGGGATGATGAGACGAGTCTGAGGTGACTGTGGACTGAGGAGGGTGAGGGATGATGAGGAGTCTGAGGTGACTGTGGACTGAGGAGGGGTGAGGGATGATGAGACGAGTCTGAGGTGACTGTGGACTGAGGAGGGTGAGGGATGATGAGGAGTCTGAGGTGACTGTGGACTGAGGAGGGGTGAGGGATGATGAGGAGTCTGAGGTGACGTGGACTGAGGAGGGTGAGGGATGATGAGATGAATCCGAGGTGACTGTGGACTGAGGACGGGTGAGGGATGATGAGATGAGTCTGAGGTGACTGTGGACTGAGGAGGGGTGAGGGATGATGAGGAGTCTGAGGTGACTGTGGACTGAGGACGGGTGAGGGATGATGAGATGAGTCTGAGGTGACTGTGGACTGAGGAGGGGTGAGGGATGATGAGGAGTCTGAGGTGACTGTGGACTGAGGAGGGTGAGGGATGATAAGGAGTCTGAGGTGACTGTGGACTGAGGAAGGTGAGGGATGATGAGGAGTCTGAGGTGACTGTGGACTGAGGAGGGGTGAGGGATGATGAGGAGTCTGAGGTGACTGTGGACTGAGGAGGGGTGAGGGATGATGAGATGAATCCGAGGTGACTGTGGACTGAGGAGGGCTGAGGGATGATGAGACGAGTCTGAGGTGACTGTGGACTGAGGAGGGGTGAGTGATGATGAGATGAATCCGAGGTGACTGTGGACTGAGGACGGGTGAGGGATGATGAGGAGTCTGAGGTGACTGTGGACTGAGGAAGGTGAGGGATGATGAGGAGTCTGAGGTGACTGTGGACTGAGGAGGGGTGAGGGATGATGAGATGAATCCGAGGTGACTGTGGACTGAGGACGGGTGAGGGATGATGAGATGAGTCTGAGGTGACTGTGGACTGAGGAGGGGTGAGGGATGATGAGACGAGTCTGAGGTGACTGTGGACTGAGGAGGGGTGAGGGATGATGAGGAGTCTGAGGTGACTGTGGACTGAGGAGGGTGAGGGATGATGAGATGAATCCGAGGTGACTGTGGACTGAGGACGGGTGAAGGATGATCAGCCGAGTCTGAGGTGACTGTGGACTGAGGAGGGGTGAGGGATGATGAGACGAGTCTGAGGTGACTGTGGACTGAGGAGGGGTGAGGGATGATGAGGAGTCTGAGGTGACTGTGGACTGAGGAGGGTGAGGGATGATGAGGAGTCTGAGGTGACTGTGGACTGAGGAGGGTGAGGGATGATGAGGAGTCTGAGGTGACTGTGGACTGAGGAGGGGTGAGGGATGATGAGGAGTCTGAGGTGACTGTGGACTGAGGAGGGTGAGGGATGATGAGGAGTCTGAGGTGACTGTGGACTGAGGAGGGGTGAGGGATGATGAGGAGTCTGAGGTGACTGTGGACTGAGGAGGGTGAGGGATGATGAGGAGTCTGAGGTGACTGTGGACTGAGGAGGGGTGAGGGATGATGAGACGAGTCTGAGGTGACTGTGGACTGAGGAGGGGTGAGGGATGATGAGACGAGTCTGAGGTGACTGTGGACTGAGGAGGGGTGAGGGATGATGAGGAGTCTGAGGTGACTGTGGACTGAGGAGGGGTGAGGGATGATGAGACGAGTCTGTGGTGACTGTGGACTGAGGAGGGGTGAGGGATGATGAGATGAGTCTGTGGTGACTGTGGACTGAGGAGGGGTGAGGGATGATGAGGAGTCTGAGGTGACTGTGGACTGAGGAGGGTGAGGGATGATGAGGAGTCTGAGGTGACTGTGGACTGAGGAGGGTGAGGGATGATGAGGAGTCTGAGGTGACTGTGGACTGAGGAGGGTGAGGGATGATGAGGAGTCTGAGGTGACTGTGGACTGAGGAGGGTGAGGGATGATGAGGAGTCTGAGGTGACTGTGGACTGAGGAGGGTGAGGGATGATGAGGAGTCTGAGGTGACTGTGGACTGAGGAGGGTGAGGGATGATGAGGAGTCTGAGGTGACTGTGGACTGAGGAGGGGTGAGGGATGATGAGACGAGTCTGAGGTGACTGTGGACTGAGGAGGGTGAGGGATGATGAGGAGTCTGAGGTGACTGTGGACTGAGGAGGGGTGAGGGATGATGAGACGAGTCTGAGGTGACTGTGGACTGAGGAGGGTGAGGGATGATGAGGAGTCTGAGGTGACTGTGGACTGAGGAGGGGTGAGGGATGATGAGGAGTCTGAGGTGACGTGGACTGAGGAGGGTGAGGGATGATGAGATGAATCCGAGGTGACTGTGGACTGAGGACGGGTGAGGGATGATGAGATGAGTCTGAGGTGACTGTGGACTGAGGAGGGGTGAGGGATGATGAGGAGTCTGAGGTGACTGTGGACTGAGGACGGGTGAGGGATGATGAGATGAGTCTGAGGTGACTGTGGACTGAGGAGGGGTGAGGGATGATGAGGAGTCTGAGGTGACTGTGGACTGAGGAGGGTGAGGGATGATAAGGAGTCTGAGGTGACTGTGGACTGAGGAAGGTGAGGGATGATGAGGAGTCTGAGGTGACTGTGGACTGAGGAGGGGTGAGGGATGATGAGGAGTCTGAGGTGACTGTGGACTGAGGAGGGGTGAGGGATGATGAGATGAATCCGAGGTGACTGTGGACTGAGGAGGGGTGAGGGATGATGAGACGAGTCTGAGGTGACTGTGGACTGAGGAGGGGTGAGTGATGATGAGATGAATCCGAGGTGACTGTGGACTGAGGACGGGTGAGGGATGATGAGGAGTCTGAGGTGACTGTGGACTGAGGAAGGTGAGGGATGATGAGGAGTCTGAGGTGACTGGACTGAGGAGGGGTGAGGGATGATGAGATGAATCCGAGGTGACTGTGGACTGAGGACGGGTGAGGGATGATGAGATGAGTCTGAGGTGACTGTGGACTGAGGAGGGGTGAGGGATGATGAGACGAGTCTGAGGTGACTGTGGACTGAGGAGGGGTGAGGGATGATGAGGAGTCTGAGGTGACTGTGGACTGAGGAGGGTGAGGGATGATGAGATGAATCCGAGGTGACTGTGGACTGAGGACGGGTGAAGGATGATCAGCCGAGTCTGAGGTGACTGTGGACTGAGGAGGGGTGAGGGATGATGAGACGAGTCTGAGGTGACTGTGGACTGAGGAGGGGTGAGGGATGATGAGGAGTCTGAGGTGACTGTGGACTGAGGAGGGTGAGGGATGATGAGGAGTCTGAGGTGACTGTGGACTGAGGAGGGTGAGGGATGATGAGGAGTCTGAGGTGACTGTGGACTGAGGAGGGGTGAGGGATGATGAGATGAATCCGAGGTGACTGTGGACTGAGGACGGGTGAGGGATGATGAGGAGTCTGAGGTGACTGTGGACTGAGGAGGGTGAGGGATGATGAGGAGTCTGAGGTGACTGTGGACTGAGGAGGGGTGAGGGATGATGAGATGAATCCGAGGTGACTGTGGACTGAGGAGGGGTGAGGGATGATGAGACGAGTCTGAGGTGACTGTGGACTGAGGAGGGGTGAGTGATGATGAGATGAATCCGAGGTGACTGTGGACTGAGGACGGGTGAGGGATGATGAGGAGTCTGAGGTGACTGTGGACTGAGGAAGGTGAGGGATGATGAGGAGTCTGAGGTGACTGTGGACTGAGGAGGGGTGAGGGATGATGAGATGAATCCGAGGTGACTGTGGACTGAGGACGGGTGAGGGATGATGAGATGAGTCTGAGGTGACTGTGGACTGAGGAGGGGTGAGGGATGATGAGACGAGTCTGAGGTGACTGTGGACTGAGGAGGGGTGAGGGATGATGAGGAGTCTGAGGTGACTGTGGACTGAGGAGGGTGAGGGATGATGAGATGAATCCGAGGTGACTGTGGACTGAGGACGGGTGAAGGATGATCAGCCGAGTCTGAGGTGACTGTGGACTGAGGAGGGGTGAGGGATGATGAGACGAGTCTGAGGTGACTGTGGACTGAGGAGGGGTGAGGGATGATGAGGAGTCTGAGGTGACTGTGGACTGAGGAGGGTGAGGGATGATGAGGAGTCTGAGGTGACTGTGGACTGAGGAGGGGTGAGGGATGATGAGATGAATCCGAGGTGACTGTGGACTGAGGACGGGTGAGGGATGATGAGGAGTCTGAGGTGACTGTGGACTGAGGAGGGTGAGGGATGATGAGGAGTCTGAGGTGACTGTGGACTGAGGAGGGGTGAGGGATGATGAGATGAATCCGAGGTGACTGTGGACTGAGGACGGGTGAGGGATGATGAGGAGTCTGAGGTGACTGTGGACTGAGGAGGGTGAGGGATGATGAGGAGTCTGAGGTGACTGTGGACTGAGGAGGGGTGAGGGATGATGAGATGAATCCGAGGTGACTGTGGACTGAGGACGGGTGAGGGATGATGAGGAGTCTGAGGTGACTGTGGACTGAGGAGGGGTGAGGGATGATGAGGAGTCTGGGGTGACTGTGGACTGAGGAGGGGTGAGGGATGATGAGGAGTCTGAGGTGACTGTGGACTGAGGAGGGGTTGAGGGATGATAAGCAGGTTGCCCCAGGTAGGGAAGGGGTGGGGATGTGGGCTGGAGTTGGGAGACATTGGGAAGTGAATGATAGATGAAGACAGACACAGAGACAAAATGGTGAGAGGAAGATGGACGAAGTTTCGGGGGAGGGTGGGGAGTCTGAGCTGATGATGGGAACCATTAGGGGAGAGATGAATGACAGATGGAACCAGAACCAGGTGGGGGAGGTGGAAAGCCTGTGGGTGAACTGTGTGTGGAGTGGGAACTCGAAGGTGGAGGGGAATGAAGATGGATGATTTGGGTCGATTTGCCCCTTTCTATAACCCCAACCTCCTCAGACCCTCATTAGGATAAGGGTTTCATTTACGGGGGCACTGGCAGATACATTTGCTTTGCATTCAGCCACAGCTGATGTCCCAGATGATTGGAAGGTGGCTGAGGTTGTGCATTTCGTTAATGGGGCTGGAAGATCACTCCAGGGAACTCCAGGACACTGAGTCTAACGTCAGTGGTTGGGAAGTTTCTGAGGACAGGATCGAGCAACATTTGGAAAGGCAAGGATGACGTTGTGCTCGGGAAATCACGTCTCACAAATCTGATTGAGTTGTTTGAAGAGGTGACGGAGGATTGTCCAGGACAGGGTAGTAGACATTGTCCACATGGACTTCACCAAGGCCATTGACATCGAGGGTAGACCACACTCGGAGTACTGTGTACATTCCTGGTTCCCGGACTATGGGACGGATGTCATTACACTGGACAGGAAGCTTCAGGAGGATGTTACCAGGACTGGAGGGCTTGGCTTAAAATGAGAGAGTGGATAAGCTGGGGCTATTTCCCTGGAGTGTAGGGGTGACCCCTAGTCAAAGTATATAAAATCATAGGGGGCATAGATAATGTGTCTTTTTCCAGAATAAGGTGTCCAAAACCAGAGGGTGTAGATTTAAGGTGAGAGGGGAATGATTTATAAGGGATCTTTGTCCCCCTTCCCACAAACCCACTCCCCTCACGGCCCCTCATCACCCACACACTCCACTCTCTGTCTGGATACAGGGTTTTTCATTAAGGATCAGTTTAATAGACACAGAGGGGAATCGGCCCTTCCAGCCCTTCGAACCACACCACACAGCAATCCCCTGATTTAATCCCAGACGCATCATGGGACAATTTACAATGACTGACCAACCGGTACATCTCTCAACTGTGGGAGGAAACCGGAGCACACGGAGGAAACCCACACTGTCCCGGGGAGAATGTACAAACTCCGTGCGGGCAGCAGTGGGAATTGAACCCTTGTCACCTGTACTGTGAAGCGTTGTGCTAACCACTGCACTACCGTGCCACTCCACCTGGAGTCACAGGAGATGGGAGAGGCCCTCAGTGTATTTCCCAGAGACATGGGTATGCAAGATAATGAATAATGAGTAGACCAGAGGAGCATAAGATACAGGAGTGGAATTAGGCCATTCAGCCCATCGAGTCTGCTCTGCTGTTCCGTCATGGCCTATCCCAGATTCCACTCAAACCCACTACATCTGCCCTCTCCATAAACCGACCAATCAGAAAACGATCAATTTTCACTTTAAATATACCCACCGTCTGGTCTTCCACAGCTCTCTGTGGCGGAACATTCCACAGATTCATTACACTCTGACTAAAAAAAAATTCCTCCTCATCTCTGTTCTAAAGGGTCACCCCTCAATTATGAGGCTGTGCCCTCAAGTTCTGGACACTCTCACCATTGGAAACATCCTCTCCACATCCACCCTATCGAGTACTTTCAACATTCGGTAGGTTTCATGAGATCCCCCACATCCTCCTAAATTCCAGTGAGTACAGGCCCAAAGCTGACAAACACTCCCCGTGTGTTAACCCTTTCATTCCTGAAATCATCCTCGTGAACCTTCTCTGGACTGTACTTATCCTATCCAAGATAACGGGGTTTGAAATGCGGAGACTATCCAATGAGAGAAATTTTCTTCTTTCTTGTGATTCTGGAGAAGAGAATTCCAGTCTTTTGCTGGGGAGAGATTAGGAGAGAAGATGTGAACAGAGAGTGTTGGTAGACCGCCGGAGGGAGTGGACTTGGAGTGAGGGTCCGAAGGTGAGTGACAATCGGAGGAGGTCGATGGTGGACAACTGGCTTATCAGTGAGCTCCAGAGTTGTGCATTAGACTGTTTCATGAGAAGCGGCCCTTTTTCTTTTCCTTGTTTCCTTTAGTAACCATATAGTCAAATTAAGAATTATAAAGCTCAATTGTTTAATCACATATTCTGTACTGTGTGTTATTGCGGGGTACTGATTTGTAACGGGAACACATCACGCAGTATCCACCCAAATGAGATTTCTTAAGTTTGGCCGGGCTGAGGACTATCACCCCCAATATTAAGCTGCTAGCTGAAGCGAGAGTTACACCAACATTGCATTTGCCATCTTTACCACAGACTCCACCTGTAAATTAACCTTCGGGGAGTCTTGCATGAGGACCACTAAATCCCTCTGCACCTCTGATGTTTGAATTTTCTCCCCATTTAGATAACAGTCTGCACTATTGTTCCTTTCACCACAATGCATTATCATACACCTGACATTATCATAGACTGTCACCTCTCTTTTACTCTTTATGTATCTGAAAATCTTTTCAGATCCTCATCCAATCGATGGATTCACTGTCAAGGACTCCTCTTCCCAGGTTCTTGATATTTATCAGTATTATTTCTTTTTTGTTGCTTCTTTTTGTGTTTGTTGTCACTGGTTGTCCCTGTTAATGCAGTCTTTCATTGCTTCTATTATGGTTATGGGATTTACTGAGTATGCCCGCAAGAAAATGAATCTCATCATTGTATATGGTGACACATGTCCTTTCAGAATAAAATTACTTTGAACTTTGAACCATCCCTGAAGGTGTCTCCTTCCCATCAGCTTTGGCCAACTCCTGTCTGATGCCTCTGTAATTCCCTTTACTCCACTGTCACACTAATACATCTGACTTTATCTCCTCCCTGTTAATCTGCAAGGGTGAATTCTCTCATGTTATGATCACTATCTACTAAAGGTTCCTTTACCTTAAGCTCCCCAATCAAATTCGGTTCATTACACAACACTCAATGCAGAATACATGATCTCCTTGTATGCTCGAGCACAAGCTGCTCTAAAAGCCATCTTATAGACATCCTCCAAATTCCATTTCTCAGGCTCCAGCTCAACCAGATTTTCCCAACCCAGTTACATATTGAAATCCCCCATAATTATCGGAATGTTGCCCGTATTACAGGTCCTTTTTATCTCCCATTGTAATGTATATCCCATATCCAGGCTACTGTTTGGAGGAATGTGTCTAACTCCCAACAGGGTCTTTTTACCTTTGCAGTCTCTTAGCTCGACCCACAAGAATCCAAACCTTCCAATCCTGTGTCACCTCTTTCTGAGGATTTGATTTCAATTTTTACCAACAGAGCCACCACACCCACTCTGCCTACCTGCCGGTCCTTCCGATGCAATGTGTATCCTTGGATGTTCAGCTCCCAACTATGATCTTCTTTCAGCCACGATTCAGTGATGCCCACGATGTCATACGTCTCTAACTATGCTACAAGATCATCTACCTTATTCTCTGTCCCGAGTGCATTCACCTTCAGTCCTGTATCAGTCACTCTTTCTGATTTTGCCCCCGTTTGACTACAGCTCATCCCACCGACTGCAATTCTGCCCCATCATCTGTCTGTTCTTCCTCACAGTCCCACTACACAATGCATCAACTTGTATATCAACTGCCCCTTCCTCAGCCCTGTCACTCCCGCCCCCATCCCCTTCCACAATAGGGATTTTCCCCATCCTCAGCCCTGTCACTCCAGTCCCCATCCCCTTCCACATTAGGGATTTTCCCCTTCCTCAGCCCTGTCACTCCGGTCCCCATCCCCTTCCACATTAGGGGTTTTCCCCAGGGAGGGTGTGTGAAGAACAGGAGTGCAAAGGTTTATGATCAGAGGCGATGGATTTAAAAGGGACATCTGGAACTTTTCTTCACACACAGGGTGGTGCATATTTGGAATGAGCTGCTGGAAATAAGCAACGTTTAAAAGAATCTACAGTGGATAGTACCTGGATTGAAGAGTTTTATTGGGTTTTGGACCAAATGTGGGCAGATGTCACCAGCTCACTGGGCAAAACAGTCAGCATGGACATTGGGTCAAATGTATGACCCCCTGACTCGAACAGGTCACCCTGAGGGTCAATGTGGTCATCCATAAAAGGAGAGGGGGGAGGTTTTAAATGAATATTTCCCAGGGAGAGGGTCACGGAAGCTAAGGAATTAAGGAAAATGAACAGTAATGTCTTGGAACATATCACAGTGCAAAAGCGAAGGTGTTGGAGGTATTAGAGGTGGATGAGCCCCAGACCGTGATCTGCTCTGTCTGATACCTCGACTAGGGAACGAATTCCAGGGCCCTGGAGGATAAATTTGCTTCACATTTCACCACAGGTGAGCTGCTGGAAGACAGGAGGGTGGCTCAGGTGTTGTCTTGAGTTCAGAAGGATGGGAAGGTCAAGCCAGGGAACTCCAGGCCACTGAGCCTAACATCAGTGGTGGGACAATTACTGGAATGGACACTGAGAGACAGATTTACCAGCATTTGGAAAGGCAGGGACTGAGTCAGGATAGTCAGCTCTGTTTATACCCGGGAAATAGTGACTCACAAATTTAATTAATTTTTCATTGATGAGGGGACAGAAAGGATCGTTGAGAATAGGGTGATGGACATTGTCCACATGAACTTCAGCAGGACCTTTGACAAGGTTCATGGTGAGTGAGTTTGCAGATGACAGTAAAATTGGTGGTATAGTGAACAGTGGAGGTGTTTATCTAGATCACTACAGGATCACTGAAACATTTTTGATTATTTACAATGTTATTTATCCTCATTATTTATAATTATAGTATGGACAAGATGGGCTGAAGGGCCTGATTCCATGTTTATTTCTCAATGACTGGAATGAGATATCGACAGAGGATGTGGGGGTGTTGCTACAGCTTTTCACTGAATGTCCTGTTTCTCAACTCGATAAAAGATCCACCCGAGGGGAGGGAACGAGGATCTGACAACCGCAGAAACACTGGGGATTCAGTGTAGGGAGGTGCCGGCTTCTGAAATGATCAGATCTCCGTGCAGTCAGATTTGTGGGGAGAGGAGAAATAAAGTGAACGAAAGCTGTAACTGGAGCCTCAGTGAACAACCACAGAAGGTTCACAGTTTACTGGCCACAAATGTGTGTTGTTGTCCCTGTGAATAAACTTCTGCCAAACCCCTTCCCAGATCATCCTCCTGAGGAATCTCACCCTGGAGCCTGGCTGTGTTGAGGAATTCCATGGAAAGGTATAAACTTCTAACAAGGCTCGATGGGCTGGATGCAGGGAGAATGTTTCCCTTGGCCGATGAGTCTGGAACCACGGCTCACCGACTCTGAATAAGGGAAATGTCATTCAGGATTGAGAAGAGGAGAACTTTCTTCTCACAGAGGGGTGTGAATCTTTGGAACTCTCTATCCTGGTGGCTCTGGAGTCTCAGTCACTGGGTTCACTCACAACCGGAATCTTGCCGGCCACACACACAAAACGCCAGACAAACTCGAGTCACGCACGGTTTACGGAGGGAAATGAACACTTTGGGCTGAGACCCTTCACTCAGACTGGAGAGGAAGGCAACAGGATGCAGAATAAGAAGCTGAGGGAGGGGGACGAGCAAAAGCTGAAAGACTCACCAGGAGAGTCCAGGCGAGGGAGAAGGTAGGTGGAGGGGAGAGGGGGGATGATAGGGAACGATGTGAGAAACTGCGATGTGATAGGTGGAAGACACAAAGGTCTAAAGAAGAAGGAATCTGATTAGGGAGGGCAATAGACCTTGGAATAAATGGAAGGAGGTGGGGAGGAGATGAGCAGGTCATGAGGTACTTGGACGCTTTGTTGAGGATTTGGCCACAGTCTGCCAGTCGGTCTGTGTATGTACGTGAGGGAGCTTTGCCAGTCCGGCTATGATGTATGAGCTTCTCCCGAGATGAAATCTGGACCAATGTCAATGCTGGTTGCTGTGTCCGGGCTCAGTCTGACAACGCTTCAATGTGGGGGTTTGATAATAGTGAGACTCGTGAGTCCAGCAGGGGGCAGACCTGAGTCAATCAGAGTCTGCAGTCACGGACGCTTCAGACAGGCTGAGTGACGCAGATTTCCTTCTCTGAAGGACTCGTATGTATTTTTCTGAAAATCCCAGTCACATGACAGACGCCAGCTTTTATTACCTGGTGATGTCTTGGTGTGTTTATACAGTGTGAATTGGTTCAGGATTCAGTGGGCACTGAGCATCATAGGAAGTCATTCCTGCCTGTGGCCATCAAACTTCACAACTCCTCCCTCGGAGTGTCAGACACCCTGAGCCAATAGGCTGGTCCTGGACTCATTTCCACTTGGCATAATTTACTTATTATTATTTAATTATTTATGGTTTTATGTTGCTATATTTCTACAGTATTCTTGGTTGGTGCGACTGTAACGAAACCCAATTTCCCTCAGAATCAATAAAATATGTCTGTCTGTAATCTAATAGTCCTGTGTATTGGTTGTATCGTCCCCCTGTGTAGGTGTGTTCGGGGTCTGACATCTCCAGCTGACCATGTGACAGTGATGTCTTCACCCAGAGTTACAGAGAGTCTTTGTGAGTAAATATCACTTAAAATTGTTCACAAACAAGGAGAAAGGAAACTGTAAATGTTTACCTCGCTTAATTGTATCAGACATTTCTCTCAACGTTGTGTTCAACAAAAAGGGGTGATTGAATTTTTCAACAGGTAGGGTGCCATGTGTCACTGACAGCACCTGTTCATCATCACTGATCCTGTAAATATTACACAGCCGGTCATAAACTGAGCATCAGTGATATTTGAACTATTTTACAAATCCACACTATGTTTCAGTAAAGACCATGTCCTACCTCCTCTTCCGACGAGCGTTCTCCTGAAATAAACAAAACACAGATCTCAATTGACTGACTGCA
This sequence comes from Hemitrygon akajei, assembly GCF_048418815.1. NCBI lineage: Eukaryota > Metazoa > Chordata > Chondrichthyes > Myliobatiformes > Dasyatidae > Hemitrygon > Hemitrygon akajei. Next base: position 189,658,478 of record NC_133125.1, on the reverse strand, counting down.
TCCTGGCCGCAGGAATTTGAGCCAAGTTATTACAAGCTGCTGAAATTTCCCACTTCCCAGCTCTCTCTCACTGACACACACGGAGAAAGGGGAGACTGTAACAAGGGGCACAGAACCCGGGAGAAAGTTGATAATTATCCCATAACTGAGAGGATGGAACTGACGGGAAAGACTGGACAGGCTGTGAATGTTTTTCTGGATACGATGTCAGGGAGGATCAGATGCCGGAATTTAAGATTAGTGGTGGATTGGACTGGGTGTGGATGGAGAACACATCTCTGCTTGAAATGTAGTGAAGGGAATGTGGAACTCACTGTCACAGGAGTGGTTGAAGTGGAACAGCAGAGATTGAATGTGATGGGGAAGCCGGATAAACACATACAGACCGGTCCAACTGAGCGTGTTGTTGGGGAGAGTGTGAGAGTGAGAGAAACAGGTTTGGCTGGTTTGGCCTGTAGCATTCTTTTGCTCTATTTTAAATCACAGACACGACTGCTTCTATAACTTGTGTTTGGTCACCTTACAGGGGCAGCAAAGGAATATTTTTCTGGCCTATCCCTTGTTTTGAGCAGCCATGCATAAGCAGTTCACAGCACCCATGGTAACAGAGGCACTGAGCGTGTTTTATCAAAGACAGAAAGCCAACCAATGATGAGAATAGTGATGGGATTGTCGCAGGACTAACAAGGCGGGACTAATAGTTGCTTCGCAGTGTAGTTTACTGGTGGACAGAGCAGAGTTTACCGATTTTGGCTCAAGAGGCTTCGGTGAGGAGGAACAGTTGATTAGCTGGTAGAGGGTTTGTAGTGGATGAATAAAAAGTCACGAAACTACAACTAATTACCGTAAATAAAGTAGGGATGGTGCAGGATCGGGTGATGTGCTGTAGCTGCATGATGTGGGAGCTGGTGGGCCCCATTGCGGTTCCTGGTGACCACATCTGCAGCGAGTGTCGGCTGCTCGAGGAACTCGGGCTCAAAGTTGATGACCTAGAATCTGAGCTTCAAACACTGTGGCACATCAGGGAGGGGGAGAGTTCCCTGGATTCTCTGTTTCAGGAGGTAGTCACACCCATTAGATTAGCTGCCACAACTTCGGTCTGTGTCAGGGACAAGAGGGTGTGACTGTGTGTGAGGCAGGTAGAGGTTACAAGAGACAGTGATGGAGGAGCCTCAGCCCTTCAGCTTGTCCAACAGGTCTGAGATTCTTGCTCCCTGTGTGGATGAGAGTGGGGGCTGTAGGAAGGATGAGCAACCTAACTGTGGCACAGTGGTTCAGGGGGCCATTCAAGAGGGGGGAGAGAAGAGAAATGTAGTGGTGATGGGGATAGTATAGTCAGGGAACTGGACAAAGTTCTCTGTCGTGAGAATAGAACGTCCCAAACGTTCTGTTGCTTTCATGGTGCCTGGGTTTGGGACATCTTATCTGACCTGAGGAATTTGCAGTGGGGGGGAAAGATCCATTTGTCATGGTCCATGTGAGTACCAACAACGTAGGTAGAATGAGGAAAGAGGTTCTGCTGAGGGAATTTGAGTAGCTAGGGACTAAATTATAAAGCAGAGCCAAACATTGGTCTCCTCTGGATTCACCTGCAAATTGGCACAGGGTTAAGAAGATTCAGAGAGCTTAATGTGAGGCTCCACCATTGGTGTGGGGGAAGTGGGTTTGAATTCACGGGAAACTGGCACCAGTACTAGGGGATGGAGGGAGCTGTTCCATTGGGATCAGCTGCACCATTGGTGTGGGGGAAGTGGGTTTGAATTCACGTGGAACTGGCACCAGTACTGGGGAAGGAGGGAGCTGTTCTATTGGGATCGGCTCCACCATTGGTGTGGGGGAAGTGGGTTTGAATTCACGGGAAACTGGCACCAGTACTGGGGAAGGAGGGAGCTGTTCTATAGGGATCAGCTCCACCATTGGTGTGGGGGAAGTGGGTTTGAATTCACGGGAAACTGGCACCAGTACTGGGGAAGGAGGGAGCTGTTCCATTGGGATCAGCTGCACCATTGGTGTGGGGGAAGTGGGTTTGAATTCACGTGGAACTGGCACCAGTACTGGGGAAGGAGGGAGCTGTTCCATTGGGATCGGCTCCACCATTGGTGTGGGGGAAGTGGGTTTGAATTCACGGGAAACTGGCACCAGTACTGGGGAAGGAGGGAGTTGTTCCATTGGGATCGGCTCCACCATTGGTGTGGGGGAAGTGGGTTTGAATTCACGTGGAACTGGCACCAGTACTGGGGAAGGAGGGAGCTGTTCTATTGGGATCGGCTCCACCATTGGTGTGGGGGAAGTGGGTTTGAATTCACGGGAAACTGGCACCAGTACTGGGGAAGGAGGGAGCTGTTCTATTGGGATCGGCTCCACCATTGGTGTGGGGGAAGTGGGTCTGAATTCACGGGAAACTGGCACCAGTACTGGGGAAGGAGGGAGCTGTTCTATTGGGATCGGCTCCACCTTTGGTGTGGGGGAAGTGGGTCTGAATTCACAGGAAACTGGCACCAGTACTGGGGAAGGAGGGAGCTGTTCCATTGGGATCGGCTCCACCATTGGTGTGGGGGAAGTGGGTCTGAATTCACGGGAAACTGGCACCAGTACTGGGGAAGGAGGGAGCTGTTCCATTGGGATCGGCTCCACCATTGGTGTGGGGGAAGTGGGTTTGAATTCACGGGAAACTGGCACCAGTACTGGGGAAGGAGGGAGCTGTTCTATTGGGATCGGCTCCACCATTGGTGTGGGGGAAGTGGGTTTGAATTCACGGGAAACTGGCACCAGTACTGGGGAAGGAGGGAGCTGTTCTGTTGGGATCGGCTCCACCATTGGTGTGGGGGAAGTGGGTCTGAATTCACGGGAAACTGGCACCAGTACTGGGGAAGGAGGGAGCTGTTCTGTTGGGATCGGCTCCACCATTGGTGTGGGGGAAGTGGGTCTGAATTCACGGGAAACTGGCACCAGTACTGGGGAAGGAGGGAGCTGTTCTGTTGGGATCGGCTCCACCATTGGTGTGGGGGAAGTGGGTCTGAATTCACGGGAAACTGGCACCAGTACTGGGGAAGGAGGGAGCTGTTCTATTGGGATCGGCTCCACCATTGGTGTGGGGGAAGTGGGTTTGAATTCACGGGAAACTGGCACCAGTACTGGGGAAGGAGGGAGCTGTTCTATTGGGATCGGCTCCACCATTTGTGTGGGAGAAGTGGGTCTGAATTCACGGGAAACTGGCACCAGTACTGGGGAAGGAGGGAGCTGTTCTATTGGGATCGGCTCCACCATTGGTGTGGGGGAAGTGGGTCTGAATTCACGGGAAACTGGCACCAGTACTGGGGAAGGAGGGAGCTGTTCTATTGGGATTGGCTCCACCATTGGTGTGGGGGAAGTGGATTTGAATTCACGGGAAACTGGCACCAGTACTGGGGAAGGAGGGAGCTGTTCTATTGGGATCGGTTCCACCATTGGTGTGGGAGATTGGGGTTTGAATTCACAGGAAACTGGCACCAGTACTGGGGAAGGAGGGAGCTGTTCTATTGGGATCGGCTCCACCATTGGTGTGGGAGAAGTGGGTTTGAATTCACGGGAAACTGGCACCAGTACTGGGGGAAGGAGGGAGCTGTTCCATTGGGATCGGCTCCACCTGAACCAGGATGGGACCCGGATCCTGGTGAATCGCATACCTGAGACTGCGGGTTCGGCTTTAAACTAAATAACAGGGGGGTAGGTTCAACAGATCGGAGAAGTATGGACAAAGTAAAACAGAAAAGCAAAGATAAAGATAAAGAAAAAGCAAAAGTTAAAAAAGAGAAAAGTAAGGGCAGAATAGACAAGTGCAAAAGATGCAAAGGTTACTGGATTGTAAGGACACTTTACCTGAATGCCCAGAGTATTCGTAACAAGGTTAGTCAGTCGTGGCACCAGTCAGTATAAAGGGGTATGGTTTAATGGCCATCACAGAAACATGGTTGCAGGGTGGAGAGGATTGGGAATTTAATATCCAAGGATATCAGGTAACACGGAAGGATAGGCAGGAAGGTAAGGGAGGTGGGGTAGGGCTCTTAATTAAGGATGAGATCAGGGCGATAGTGAGAGACGATACAAGATCTAAGGAGCAGAATGTTGAATCCATCTGGGTAGCGATTAGGAATCGTAAAGGGAAAAATCACTGGTGGGAGTTGTCTATCGGCCACTGAACAATTACATCACAGTGGCACAGGCAATAAACGGAGAAATATCTGAGGCACGAGCAGTTATCGTGGGGTAGTTTGACTGGGTGAATCAAGTTGGTCCAGGCAGTCCTGAGGAGGACTTCACAGAATAATATGTGATAGCTGTCTTGAACAACATGTTACTGAACCTACAAGGGAACATGCTGTCTTGGATCCGGTCTTGTGCAGTGAGAAAGGTAAAATTAGCAATTTGTAGTTAAGGATCGTTTTGGGAAGAGTGATCATGCTATGGGTGAGTTTCTCATACAAATGGAGGGTGCAATAGTTTCATCTTAAACCAGTGTATTCTGCCTAAACAAGGGAGGGAGGAGGGAGAAGTTGTACAGGATGGACTGGGAACACAGGATATATGGTGGGATGGTTGAGGAACATGGTGCTCAACAAAAGGATGTAGGCAAAAGGCAGGTAACTATAGGCCAGTTAATTTAACGTTTGTAGTTGGGAAAATGCTTGAAGCTATCATTAAAGAAGAAATAGCAAGAAATGGACCCATCAGGCAGAGCAGCATGGATTCAGCAAAGGCAGGTCGGTTTGACAAACTTACTGGGGTTCTTTGAGGATATACCGGGCGCAGTGGATAGAGGGGAACAGATGGATGTCATTTACTTGGATTTCCAGAAGGTGTTCAATAAGGTGCCACATGAAAGACTTATCCATAAAACAAGGATGTATGGAGTTGGGGGTGATGTATTAGCATGGATAGAGGATTAGTTAACCAATAGAAAGCAGAGAATTGTGAGACATGGATGTTTCTCTGGTTGGCAATCAGAGGTGAGGGGTGTGTCACAGGGGTCGGTGAAGGGCCCACAACTGTTGGCGATAGACATTAATGATCTGGAAGAGGGGACCGAGTGTAACGTATCTAAGTTTGCTGGTGACACAAAACTGGGAGTAAAAGCATATTGTGCAGAGAGGTTTACATCGGTTAATCGAGTGGCCGAGGGCCTGGCAGATGGAGGACAGTGTTGGTCAATGAAAGGTTTTGCCCTTCACCGACTGGATTTTCATCCAAAATATGTGACTGGTACTCAAAGGCCTATAAAAGATCCTTCCCCTTGGAAGCTGGTCTCGCCATCTTTGGATGTTGGCAATCCACTCTACGCTTCCCTGCAGCCATACAACAGTCTCTGATGCCTGGGATGACTGTCGCTAAAGACTCATCCTGAGGGAACGGAAATCACCCTCTCCCCCTTCTCTCCGGAGATGGACGGCTGACATGATCTCAGTCGTACAGATGGAGAGACTCAGGTTCTTGAGAACCAATTCAATTAAAGATTTTCGGCCGTCTGGGATCCATTTCTTGCCGACCTAGACGAGGCCGGGGGCAGATGAAGAACTTCCCCCCAGCTCATCTTTCACGGCACTCATTTGAGACTTAATGTTTAGCACTTTTGAGCACTCTGTACAACAGGCATCCCTTATGTCCTTTAATTTTGTTCACTTTATTTTCACATATGTCTGAGCTTATGTGTGCTTGTTGATTTTATTGTTTCTTGAAAATTTTGAAAATAAAGTAATTAAAAAAAGAAAAGCAAAGGGAATGTGACTTTCATTGCTGGAGGGATTGTATTTTAGAGCAGGGATGTTATGCTGCAACTGTACAGGGTACTGGTGAGGCAACTGTACAGGGTACTGGAGTACTGTGTGCAGTTCTGGTCTCCTTACTTGAGGAAGGAAATACTGGCTTTGGAGGTGGCGCAGAGGAGGTTCACCAGCTTGATCCAGAGATGAGGGGTTAGACATGAGGAGAGATTGAGTCACCTGGGACTGTCCTCGCTGGAATTCAGAAGAATGAGAGGAGATCTTGTAGAAACATAAAATTATGAAAGGGATAGAGGCAGTAAAGTTGTTTCCACTGATACGTGAGACTAGAACTAGGGGACATAGCCTCAAGATTCAGGGGAGCAAATTTAGGACAGAGATGAGGAGAAACTGCTTTTCCCAGAGATTGGTGAATCTGTGGAATTCTCTGCCCAATGAAACAGAGGAGGCCACTTCAATAAATATACTTTAGACAAAGTTGGATAGAGTTTGGCATTGTTGGAGAATTACGGGGAAAAGGCAGGTAGGTGGAGATGAGTCCAGGATCAATAGGATCAGACATGATCCTGTTGAATGATGGAGCAGGCTCGATGGTCCAGGTGGCCTACTCCTGCTCCTAATTCTTATGAAATTCAGGCATTGTTGCCAGCAGTGGTGATAGGTGGGAGGTTGCTTGTGAAGTAGAGAAGTTGATAGGAGAAGAAGGGTTGAAAGACCTGTCTATTGTGTAAAATGGGATATAATCCAATGAAGAATATGTCTGAAAAAGAAAGACAGGGCAATAGTCTCTGAAACGATGAGCTTGATGCAAGCTGGATATAGACATTAATAGGATGCAAAACTGGGCTGAGAGGTGGCAGATGGAGTTCAACCCAGGTAAGTGTGAGGTGGTTCATTTTGGTAGGTCAAATATGATGGCAGAATATAGTACTGATGGTAAGACTCTTGGCAGTGTGGAGGATCAGAAGGATCTTGCGGCCCAAGTCCATTGGACAGTCAAAGCAGCTGCGCAGGTTGACTCTGTGGTTAAGAAGGTGTATTGGCTTTCATCAATCATGAAATTGAACTTAGGAGCTGAGAGGTACTGTTCCAGCTCTATAGGACCCTGGTCAGACCCCACTTGGAGTACTGTGCTCAGTTCTGGTCACCTCACTACAGGAAGGATGTGGAAGTCGTAGAAAGGGTGCAGAAGAGATCTACAGGGATGTTCCCTGGATTGGGGAGCATGCCTTATGAGAATAGGTTGAGGGAACTTGGCTTTTTCTCCTTGGAGCGATGGAGGATGGGAGGTGACCTGATAGAGGTGTATAAGATGATGAGAGGCATAGATCGTGTGGATAGTCAGAGGCTTTTTCCCAGGGCTGAAATGGTTGCCACAAGAGGACACAGGTTGAAGATGCTGGGGAGTAGGTACAGAGGAGATGTCAGGGGTAAGTTTTTTTTACACAGAGAGTGGTGAGTGCATGGAATGGGCTTCCAGCAACGGTGGTGGAGGGGGATACGATAGGGTCTTTTAAGAGACTTAGATAGGTACATGGAGCTTAGTAAAATAGAGGGCTATAGGTAAGGTTAGTAATTTCTAAGGTAGGGACATGTTCGGCACAACTCTGTGGGCCGAAGGGCCTGTATTGTACTGTAGGTTTTCTATGTTTCTATGCTTAGAAAAAGTATTCACTGCCCTTGGAAGTTTTGATGTTTCATTGTTTTACAACATTGAATCACAGTGGATTTAATTTGGCTTGTTTGACACTGATCAACAAAGACACACCAGTGTCAAAAAGGTTCTTTCATGTCAAACTGAAAATGGATCTGTACAAAGTAATCTAAATTATTTAAAGCACATAATAATTGATTGCATTAGAATTCATCCTCCTTTAATATAACACACCAAATTATCACTCGTGCAGCCAATTGGTTTTAGAATTCACATAATCGTTTCAATGGGGATCTGTTTTTTGAGACCTGTGTGCAGTGAAGGTGTTTCAACTGACTGTAGTTAAATTACACCTGTATCTGGAATCTCCAACTGCTGGTGAGTCAGTATCCTGGCAAAAACTACACCATGAAGACAAAAGAACACTCCAAGCAACTCCACAAAAAGGTTATTGAAAAGCACAAGTCAGGAGATGGACACAGAAAATTTCAAAGTCACTGAATATCCCTTACAATACAGTTTCAGTAATCATCATGATGTGGCACAGCTGTAAATCTGCTGAGAGCAGGCTGTCCTCAAAGACTGGGTGTCTGCGCAAGAAGGGGACTCGTGAGGGAGGCCTCCAAAAGACCTATGACAACTCTGGAGGAGTTACAAGCTTCAGTGGCTGAGATGGGAGAAACTCTCACGCAACTGTCGACCAGTCACAGCTTTATGGGAGAGTGGCAAAGAGAAAGCCACTGTTGAAAAAAGCTCACATGAAATCTCAGCTAGAGTTTGCCAGAAGGCACACGGGAGACTGAAACCAGCAGGACGAAGGTTCTATGGTCTGAGGAAACCAAAATTGAGCATTTTGGCCATCAGTCTACATGCTGTTTTGGGCCTGGTGGTGGCTGCATCATGCTTCACTGCAGCAGGCCCTAGAAGGCTTGTAAAGGTAGAGACTGAAATGAAGGCAGCAAAATACAGGGAAATCCTGGAGGAAAACCTGATGCAGTCTGCAAGAGAACTGTGACTTGGAAGAAGATTTGTTTTCCAGCAAGACAATGACCCCAAGCATAAAGCCAAAGCTACACAGGAATGGCTTAAAATCAACAAAGTTAATGTCCTGGAGTGGCCGAGTCAGCGTCCAGTCTCAATCCATTGAGAACTGTGGCTGGATTTGACGAGGGCTGTTCACTCACGATCCCCGTGCAATCTGACAGAAATTGTGCAGTTTTGTAAAGAAGAATGGGGAAAGATTGCAGTGTCCGGATGTGCAAAGCTGATAGAGACCGATCCACACAGGCTCAAGGTTGTAATTGCTGCCAAAGATACATCTACTAAATACTGACTTCAAGTGGACGAATACTTATGCAATCAGTTATTTTGTGTTTTATATTTCTAATTAATTTAGATTAATGTAGAGATCTGTTTTCACTTTGAGACAATGAAACATGAAAAACAATGAAACTTCCAATCTGGTGGGGGGGGGGGGGGTTGGTGGTAAATACTTTTTATAAACACTGCAGATGCTTAATCTGATGTGTGGGCGTCATGGTCCGGTCCGTGAAGTCTGCGTTCTGTCTCACATTCCAGTCCGTGGACTCCAGACTCCGGGTCTTCCGGCGTTCCCTTGTCTCATTTGGGCTTAATCGTAGGCACCTGATTCTCGTCTTGGGGCCGGGAATATAAGTGGCTCTGGGGTCAAGGGTGGTTGCTGGTTTGTCTCGTCAGTATCCTGTCCTTGTCTTTGTGTGGGTTTGTTCTGTTGGTATCCTGTCCTCACTTCCGTAAGGTAAGTCAGGTTGTCCTTGCTGTTACCCCACGGTGGGATCTGTCCCTCCCGGTCCTTGCCTCTGTTGGTTAAGTCAGGCCGTCATTGCTGTTACCCTGAGGCTGGACTGTTCCCTTCTTTCCCTCCGAAGCCCTGCCTGCAACCTTGTCTGGAGCCTCCCCTTGCCTCTGCCTGGAGCCCTGCCCTGTTTGGAACTGTCTGTCTGTGTCCACACCTTCGCTGGGTAGGTCTATCCATTTTGCCGCTACCTAGCGTTGGGAACTGCCTCTCCATGTCCATCCGTTCGCTAGGTAGGTCTGGCTGTTTTGCCACTACCTAGCATTGGGAACTGTCTCGTCGTGTCCAGTGTTCTGTGTAATGACCCCTGGCCCCACGTCCTGTACACAAGGAGGGTCCCGGCTCAGTGTTCCATGTTCCTGTCTCTCCCTTGACCAAGGCTCTGGGTTCTCCTCATGTCCATGTGCCTCTCCCAGCCCAGGAGTACCTTGCCCAGCCCGGTGCTGGGATTCCCTCGTCCTGTGCTGGGATTCCCTTGTCCTGTCCAGGAGTCTCATGTCCAGTCCTGTGCCTCTCATCATCCTGCAGCCACGTCTTGTCCTCGCCTGGTTCTGGAGTCCGAGCCCAAGTCAAGACACAGGTTCTGGGTCTTTGTCCAGTCTCTGGCTCGGAGTCCAAGCCCAGGCTCCTAGTTCCCAGTTCCAGTTCCTGGTTCCACTATCCTCATCAAGTCCTAGCCCAGGCCCGAAGTCCTTGTCTCGTGCGGGGCCTGTGTCGCGTCCAGTGTCCTTTCTTCCTCAATTCCCCTGCTTCCTTCTCACGCCTAGTCCTGTTCTTGGTAGTTCAGTGTCTGTGTCTTGCTTTTGGGTCCAATCCCAATGCACCCAGTATGACAGTGGGTCACATTCTGCAATTCAATCTCAGTTGCCACTGATCGACGGAGTGACACTCACACCCACCACACCAGACACACTGACAGCCTGTGACTGTAACTGGGTGTTACTCTGAGTATCGGGGATATTATACGTGGGAATCACAGAAACGGTCACCAGCTCAGTGCTCTGATCAGAGTAACTCATTCCCGAGAAGGTTGCAGACTGTCCTGTGATGTACAGATGCTACGGGAGGCCGGTTTGGGGAACACAACAGTCCTGAACAGTCAAAACATCTGTCCGGTTTAAATCTGTTTATAATGATTGTATCTGTAAATACCACACTGAGTTAAAATACATCATTTTGAGACAGTGCACTTTTACAAAACCAAACTGAAATCTCACCATGAGAAATGTCACATTGTCTTGTTGATCCATCTGTTCCTGTAACTTTGACATTTTCTCCCGGATAGAATTTAAATTCTCTTGAATCTCTCGAAGATTTTTCTTCATCGGATTCAGAATCCTCTCCTCCTCTTCCCTGAGATCTCTGAGTAAACGCTGCTCTTTCTCAGTGATAATCCGGCGCAGTTCATCAAACTGGGATGTGATGTGGGACTGAACACTGTGTGACTGTTCCTGTCAAATGAAAGGAGAGGCTAGTTTATTATTTGGCTGTAAAGTATTTCCCTATGACATGGAAGGAGACCATTCAGCCCACTGGCCCTATGCTATTTCTCAGATATTCAATCCCATTCATTCACGTCTCCCTGAAACCTATTCTTCCTCACTGATCCATCAACTCCCACCTGATTCACAGACCACCCGCCATCACAGGGTTAATTACAGCACCGAATTAAACATTCAACCTCGATTTCTTGGCAATGCCGGTCCACTGTGATCTCAAGGAGAACATGCAAACTCCACGCAGAGAGCACCAGAGGTCAGGATCGAATCCAGGTCACTGGAGCTGCGATACTCTGCTACTCGGCATTAAAGGGAACAAAACTACACAATATTATTGGGAATTCTTCTCAGGGAGGCCTTACCCGAACTCCGGAAACCTTCTCTTTCTGTTGCCGCTCCATGTCCTCGAGCTCGCATTTCTTTTCTGTGAGAGAGTCTAACGCAGATTTAACCCGTTCCTGGGAAGCAGAGAGTGAAGGAATTAGACAATAAAGATGCAGTGCTGAGTCCAGCCAATTGATTGCCATATACAAATAAATATAAAATGAAAAAACATCAGGTGATCAAAATCGATTTGATTTTACCTTATAGTCTTCAACAGCTTCTTTAATCGGCAGGAAGCGGTGCTCCCTGTGTTCCCGCGAATCTCTACAGATCAGACAGAGCAGTTTCTTGTCCGTCTTACAGAACAGCTTCAGTTCTTCCTCGTGTGCCTCGCAGTGAAGTTTACTTTCCTTCCCTGTGTGATTCAGGTTTAGTTTTCGAGCTTTCTCAGACAGATTTGCCAAGGCCCGATTGACCCTGACGGTGCGGTCTGAAAACTCCTCTCTACATTCCGGGCAGGAGTTTCTCTCCTCCCTTTCCCAACACCGAGTGATACAGGAGCGGCAGAAGTTGTGCCCACACTCCAGTATAACCGGATCGGTGAAGAAATCCAGGCAGATGGGACAAATTGCCTCCTCGCTCCAACTCTCGACCTGTCCTTTCGAATCCATGTTAACTCCCGGTACTTCCGGGTTCAGGATATTTTCCCTTTCGGGGAGCTGCTGAACCCTGCGGTACCGCGATTTCCACCAGGGGCGCTGCGGTCCCGGGACTGTCCACTAGGGGCACTGCGGTACCGGGATTGTCCACCAGGGGCGCTGCGATACCGGGACTGTCCACCGGGGCGCTGCGGTCCCGGGACTGTCCACCAGGGGCGCTGCGGTCCCGGGACTGTCCACTAGGGGCGCTGCGGTCTCGGGAATGAACGTTGTGTTGTTGCAGGTGAAACCATTTCACTGGGAGTGTCTGGAGCTCCTCGCAAACAGCTACCGGACTCAGCGGCGAGAAAAACACTTCTCCCACTCTCTGTATCTCTAGGGTAGATATGACTTGGTCCCCTAAACCCATGAGGTTGAATGTCTCGCCCATCCGAACCCTGATCTGTGTAACTGTATCCAGAGATACCGGCCACGTGACAGATGCACTGCCACCTGGCTGGTCGGAGGACACACCACATGCCAATCAACATTTGGTCCCTCCCAACTAATCAATGCACACCTAAATTATTGGTCACCTTAATTGGATTATCTCGCCCAGCCCCATGCTTTAAAAGGTGAGACTTGGCCTTGGCTTACCCTGTCTTACAGACCACCACATTGGAGGTAAGCGCATTGATTTATGTTTGGGAAGGTCTATCGTTTGTCCTGGTAAGGGAGCCGCAGCTATCCAAGATCAAGGGGGATAGCTGTTGTAGTGCTTTTCCCTTGTTCTTTGTTTGTGTAACCGTACCCTGTCCCCACACCGCTTCCTGTGTATTGTAGTTGCTTGTGTTGACCCGACTTCCCCTTGTAAATAAATTCCTTATTATTAAAACTGAGTGTGTCCAGGCCTCTACTGTTGAGACTCTTAAGAACCAGTTATTTTCTATCACAACATTTGCCGCTGCGAGCAGGGCCTTATAGGTTTTGGCTGGACACAAGCACAGGGGATAATGTTCTGGAATAAGGGGAAGAAAGCCAGTGCAGGCACCCAGGATAAGATCCCCGGGTGGGCTGATGAAAGGGAGGGATTTGAGAGTCTGGCCAGCATGCTGGCAGACCAGGGAAAACCAGTGGACTGGTCTGAGCAGTTAGAACCCCGTGGAGAGAAGCTGGGCCATCATGTGGTCTCCCTCCTGAAGGAATCAGGGTTCCCCAAAGCCAAGGGGAGTCAAAGGGGTGCCTTCTGGTTGTTTGCGTCCCTGCTGAGACACCAGGTTAGAATTACTGATCACCTGCAGCACTTGTGTGGTCGGAAGGACAGGGAAATTGAAGACCTCAGTCAGTGTTGTTGCACGCTGAAGGAAGCAGCACAGGCTGCCCAGGCCCGAGCCAATGACCTTGAAGTTAGGGGAACTGAACTTGCCTGTCGCCTCATAAAACTTCAGCAGGCCAGGGCAGCCCGTCGGTCTGGCTGGCTGCCAGACCCATTACAGATTCGAGCCTTAGTCCAGTGTGGCGACAAGCTGGACGCATGGTTGGGGGATGGGGACATCTGGCTGGATAGTGACAACGAGAGAGTGCCCGAGGAACCAAGGTCCCACAACCACCCTTCCCCCTTCTCACCCGAGCTCCAACATGCCCGACCCGTCACCACGCGGTCCCAGGTTCACCGCAGGGAGAAAGGGAACGAGGGGGAGTCGGCCGGACCTTTCACTAGTCATTCGGAGATCACGGAGACCCGGGACCTCTCCCCCAAGGAGCTGACCCAGTTGGCAGATCGGTACCGCCAACGACCAGGTGAGCACCTCGCTGCCTGGCTGCTCCAGCTGTTGGACAAGGGGGGGCCCAACCTCAGCCTCTCCCATCAGGAGGCAAGCACCCTGGGAAGCCTCTCTGACCAGCAGAGCAAAAACAATGTGCTGCGGGCGCCACAAGCAGAAATCCGCGACGGCACAACCCTGTGGGATCGGGTAGTGACCGCGGTACGAGCTCGCTATCCCACACTTCTGGAGTGGGATCTACACGGGCGCCCGCAATGGGGTACGGTCAGTGAGGGCACCTGGGTTATCAGGGAATGGGCACTAGTCAACGCATCTATCAAGGTGCCTGCGACCGTAACTTCCTTGAAAACACACGAGTGACCGGTGCCCTAGCGGGATACTTGGTCACTACCGCACGCCCCGATCTGAAGTCGGTAATCCTGCCCCTCATGGCACCAGCCAGCGGTAGGACCGTACGGGATGCCATCACCCTCCTGGAGGGATTAGAATATATGCACAGGGGGGGCACCTACGCAGGTCCGTAAGACCGAGACAAGGGCCCAAGACACTATCCCTCTCAGATATACACGCAGGCAGCTGTACATGGACCTGCTGCGTGCAGGGGTGGATCGTAACCAGATAGATGGCATCCCCATCCCCAACCTATATGCCCTGTGGAAGGAGCATTGCAGGGGGAAGATTACTTACAAAAAGACCACCCACACCGAGCCACCCTCCGCGCCTCCCCTGCCTGAAACTGTCTCGAAGGCCCTCGAAGCACAACTCAGACAGCTCGTCAGGCAGGAAATGTCCCACCTCCACCAGCAAAGTGCCTCACCCCCGGCGTGGCAACCCTCTTCCCCCCTCCCATAGGTTGAAGGCCAGGGCCCCCGGCACATTTGCTCTCTCGCCCGGGGGACCTGAGGCCACATATACCCGTCACAGTACACCGGGGAAAGGGAAACACACAGAGGTGTATGGAGCTTGTCGACACAGGCGCCCAGCACACCATTATCCCAGGCAATCCTGCCTTATGGAGGGGTACGGACATGCAGATAGAGGGATTGGGGGGCTCCCTGTTACCAGCTAGGGAGATCACCCTTCGCCTAGCCATAGGCAACCATTCCCCCAGACGTGTACAAATCCTTATTGCCTCCTCCCTGGAATGTATCCTCAGGATCAATGTTTTAAAGGGACAATCACTTGAAACAAACAGGGGCAAGTTCACCTTCGGCATCGCAGAAGACACTACTGTCATCGGGGTGGCTAAGTGGGAGCCAATTGTTATTCCCCCTCCCTCCAAGATCATCTGTAACAGTCAGTACAGAGTGCCGGGGGAGGGGGGGGGGGCGCCAAGAAATCGCAGACTCCATTCAAGCCCTGATACGGGAAGGAATTATTAGAGCCGCTGCCTCGCCTTTCAATAGCCCCATTTGGCCCGTCCGTAAGAGGAACGGCTCCTGGCGGATGACCGTTGATTATAGACGATTGAACAAGGCTGCACCCCCCTCGCCGCCGCTGTACCTGACATTGTCACCCTTATTGAAGACATCGCAGGCCGTCCCCATAAACCCTGGTACGCTGTTGTCGATTTAGCGAATGCATTTTTCTCGATTCCCCTGCACTCAGATAGCCAAGACCAATTTGCCTTTACTTGGGATAGCAGACAATACACCTTTTGTCGCTGCCCCAAGGCTACATTCACAGCCCCACTATCTGCCATGGCCTTGTCTCCCGCGATTTACACAACATCTAATTCTCGCCGGAGATTTCGATTGCCCATTATATAGACGATATCCTTCTCCAAGGTCCTTCTGAGACCATTGTGTCAAAGGCACTTCGCATGCTAATCGAATCCCTCAGGGGACGGGGCTGGGCCATTAATATGGAAAAGATACAGAGCCCCAGCCAGGGTGGCATTTTCCTTGGAGTACAATGGAACTCCAGGCACAGAAGCGTACCCGATGCCGCTAAAAATAAAATTTTAAATTTTGCCGTCCCCTCGAATAAAACTGACACACAGAGATTCGTGGGGCTCCTGGGCGATTGGCGGCAGCATATTCCCCACTTGACCATGCTTCTCCGGCCGCTCTATAGGATCTCCAGGGAAAAATCCACATTTCTCAGGGGCCCAGCGGAACAGGCTGCCTTTGATGCGGTGGAACAAGCCATGCCACTTTCTTCCCGCCAGGCGGGTCTGCCTTTTGAGTTACAGGTCTCAGCGAGCGAGACGGTCGCCGAGTGGAGCCTCTGGCAGAAGACCCCAGGCTGTAGAGTCCCCCTCGGTTTCTGGACTAAGTCCCTACCTGAAGCGGCAGTGCGCTACAGCCCCTTCGAGCGCCAGCTACTAGCCTGCTACCTGGCGCTCCTCGCCACAGAACACCAAACCAGCACCGACCATGTCGTCCTTCGCCCCCATCTCCCCATAATGCGATGGGTCAAGTCCCCCGATTCTACCCACAAGGAGGGCCGTGCCCAGAGGTCCTCCATTGTCAAGTGGAAGTGGTACATTGCGGATCGGGCTGAGCCCAGTCCTGAAGGGGTCAGCCACCTCCATGAACAAGTCATAGCTTTCCCCCAGTCCCAGAACCCTGCCCCGGACATCCCCGAGGTACAACCCTCCCCAGCATGTTGGGGTCAACCCTTCGATTCCCTCGACCCCGACAGCAAACTGCGCGCCTGGTTCACAGACGGCTCCAGCCGCTGGAAAGGGGGTAAACAATTTTGGGAAGTGGCAGCACTTCATCCCGCCACGGGTAGAATTTTAACCACCGAGGGAGGGGGGTTCCAGTCAACTTGCCGAGCTGGCGGCAGTAGCCCTCACCCTCCAAAACTCTACCGGACCAGTCCACATCTATACTGATTCCTGGGCAGCAGCTAACGGCATTGCAGTGTGGATGGCCCGGTGGCAAGACATGGGGTGGGAAATACACCGATGTCCCCTCTGGGGACAGCACCACTGGCGTTTCATTTGGGACCAGGCTACCCACCGGAAAATTTCTGTCCACCATGTGGATGCCCATACCCGGAACGATAATGAAGAGGCAACGTTTAACGCTGCTGTGAACCAGGCTGCCCAAATATCATCTGCCACCACTTCCTCCCCTGACACAGACCCCAGTGCACTAGCTGCGTGGGCACACAGACCCCAGTGCACGAGCTGCGTGGGCACACAGACCCCAGTGCACTAGCTGCGTGGGCACACCGACCCCAGTGCACGAGCTGCGTGGGCACACAGACCCCAGTGCACTAGCTGCGTGGGCACACCGACCCCAGTGCACGAGCTGCGTGGGCACACCGACCCCAGTGCACTAGCTGCGTGGGCACACCGACCCCAGTGCACGAGCTGCGTGGGCACACAGACCCCAGTGCACTAGCTGCGTGGGCACACAGACCCCAGTGCATGAGCTGCGTGAGCACACAGACCCCAGTGCACTAGCTGCGTGGGCACACCGACCCCAGTGCACGAGCTGCGTGGGAACACCGACCCCAGTGCACGAGCTGCGTGGGCACACCGACCCCACTGCACTAGCTGCGTGGGCACACCGACCCCAGTGCACGAGCTGCGTGGGCACACCGACCCCAGTGCACGAGCTGCGTGGGCACACCGACCCCAGTGCACGAGCTGCGTGGGCACACCGACCCCAGTGCACTAGCTGCGTGGGCACACAGACCCCAGTGCACGAGCTGCGTGGGCACACAGACCCCAGTGCACGCGCTGCGTGGGCACACAGACCCCAGTGCACGAGCTGCGTGGGCACACAGACCCCAGTGCACGAGCTGCGTGGGCACACCGACCCCAGTGCACTAGCTGCGTGGGCACACCGACCCCAGTGCACGAGCTGCGTGGGCACACCGACCCCAGTGCACGAGCTGCGTGGGCACACCGACCCCAGTGCACTAGCTGCGTGGGCACACCGACCCCAGTGCACGAGCTGCGTGGGCACACCGACCCCAGTGCACTAGCTGCGTGGGCACACAGACCCCAGTGCACTAGCTGCGTGGGCACACCGACCCCAGTGCACTAGCTGCGTGGGCACACAGACCCCAGTGCACTAGCTGCGTGGGCACACCGACCCCAGTGCACTAGCTGCGTGGGCACACAGACCCCAGTGCACGAGCTGCGTGGGCACACAGACCCCAGTGCACTAGCTGCGTGGGCACACCGACCCCAGTGCACTAGCTGCGTGGGCACACAGACCCCAGTGCACGAGCTGCGTGGGCACACAGACCCCAGTGCACGAGCTGCGTGGGCACACAGACCCCAGTGCACGAGCTGCGTGGGCACACCGACCCCAGTGCACTAGCTGCGTGGGCACACAGACCCCAGTGCACGAGCTGCGTGGGCACACCGACCCCAGTGCACTAGCTGCGTGGGCACACAGACCCCAGTGCACTAGCTGCGTGGGCACACCGACCCCAGTGCACTAGCTGCGTGGGCACACTGACCCCAGTGCACGAGCTGCGTGGGCACACCGACCCCAGTGCACGAGCTGCGTGGGCACACAGACCCCAGTGCACGAGCTGCGTGGGCACACCGACCCCAGTGCACTAGCTGCGTGGGCACACAGACCCCAGTGCACGAGCTGCGTGGGCACACAGACCCCAGTGCACGAGCTGCGTGGGCACACCGACCCCAGTGCACGAGCTGCGTGGGCACACAGACCCCAGTGCACGAGCTGCGTGGGCACACCGACCCCAGTGCACTAGCTGCGTGGGCACACCGACCCCAGTGCACTAGCTGCGTGGGCACACCGACCCCAGTGCACTAGCTGCGTGGGCACACCGACCCCAGTGCACTAGCTGCGTGGGCACACCGACCCCAGTGCACTAGCTGCGTGGGCACACAGACCCCAGTGCACTAGCTGCGTGGGCACACCGACCCCAGTGCACTAGCTGCGTGGGCACACCGACCCCAGTGCACTAGCTGCGTGGGCACACCGACCCCAGTGCACTAGCTGCGTGGGCACACAGACCCCAGTGCACTAGCTGCGTGGGCACACAGACCCCAGTGCACTAGCTGCGTGGGCACACCGACCCCAGTGCACTAGCTGCGTGGGCACACCGACCCCAGTGCACTAGCTGCGTGGGCACACAGACCCCAGTGCACTAGCTGCGTGAGCACACAGACCCCAGTGCACTAGCTGCGTGGGCACACCGACCCCAGTGCACTAGCTGCGTGGGCACACCGACCC
Source organism: Hemitrygon akajei (assembly GCF_048418815.1). Taxonomy (NCBI): domain Eukaryota; kingdom Metazoa; phylum Chordata; class Chondrichthyes; order Myliobatiformes; family Dasyatidae; genus Hemitrygon; species Hemitrygon akajei. The sequence goes on along the minus strand of NC_133125.1, from coordinate 189,639,815 downwards.
CAGTGCACTAGCTGCGTGGGCACACAGACCCCAGTGCACTAGCTGCGTGGGCACACAGACCCCAGTGCACTAGCTGTGTGGGCACACCGACCCCAGTGCACTAGCTGTGTGGGCACACCGACCCCAGTGCACTAGCTGCGTGGGCACACAGACCCCAGTGCACTAGCTGCGTGAGCACACAGACCCCAGTGCACTAGCTGCGTGAGCACACAGACCCCAGTGCACGAGCTGCGTGGGCACACCGACCCCAGTGCACGAGCTGCGTGGGCACACCGACCCCAGGGCACTAACTGCGTGGGCACACCGCAAAGGTGGCCACTGAGGGGCCGATGGCACGCGGCGCTGGGCTGAACAATTCGGTGTCACCTTGACACTCGATCAATGTAAAACCTCTGTAGATAACTGCCCCATCTGCCAGCTAGTCAAGCCACGGGACTGGCCGATAGGGCCACCGGGCCACATTCGTCGCGGCACGGGTGTGGGTCAGGTATGGCAAATTGACTATATTGGACCGCTCCCACAACAGAATAAGAAGCAGTATGTCCTCACAATGGTGGACACATACTTGGGTATCCTGGTGGCGGTGCCCTGTGAGAGGGCCGACCAGAACGGCACCATCAGAGGATTACAGCATCTCTCTTCTCTCTATGGGGTCCCATGGGAGGTACAATCCGATCAGGGCTCACACTTTGCTGGGACCAAAGCCTAGACCTGGGCAGCTGAGGCGGGGATCTCGTGGCTGTTCCATATACCCCACCACCCCCAGGCATCGGGCTTAATTGAAAGAATGAACGGCCTGCTCTAGGAAAAAATCCGCACTCTGACACCCTCTCGCGCGCTGCAGGGGTGGCGAAGTGTCCTTCAGCAGGCCGCTGACCAGTTAAACACACGGCCCACTAGCCAAGGGGGATTCCCCACTGGCCCGCCACCTGGCACAGTCCCCATCTCCCGACTGGGAAACCACCGAACCCCCCCGAGACCGAGGACTCGGGCAGAGAATGGATCCGACAGCCGCAGAGCCTCCCCAGAAAGGGAGAAATTGTCTCGTGCGGTCCAGGGGACACCCGCTGGGTTGCCATTCCGGGCAAATCTGATTTGTCCTGTATACATACCCGGCATTTAACCAGACGGGAATGAGTTTCCTCCTACACCTACACCTACCCCCACCTCTCCACCCCCGTCTCCCTCTACAGGACAATGGTGCGACTCCGGTCGTCCCTCCTGGTCGCTGCGATGCTCGGCTCCATGACAGCTGCCAACACCTTCCTCAGGGTCGCTTATGAGTTTGCCAGCAACACCAACAGATCGGACTGCTGGATCTGCTTGCGGGCCCCAGCAGACGCTGATGATGCGCTGCCACTCACGCCGATCCCGCTGGATGACATTGAGATGAACTGTTTACACAGACTGTTTGCTCCTGCTGGTTTTGGTATATCTGTTTGGGGGGGGGGCCCTTCTGGCAGTCCCCCACCACTCTCCTCCCCACTCCACAACATCTCTTCCCTTGACCCCCCGATGGGGTGGGTGCTTCGGGAACTGGTAATTCCCTCCCTACAATTTGACCTCCACCCGAGTCCCCACCCTCAGAGTTATTCCACAGCCACTGAGTATACCTAACGAATGCTGGTGCAGAGCCCGCAATGCGCACACTTCTAACTTTTCCGTTGGTCACAGCAACTGTCAGCGAAACTGGTATCTGGGTGCCCCAGTGACCACTGCCGACGATGCCGCTAAGCTGGGAGCTCCCTGGTCTCTAAACGGGACCCACTGGATCTGCGGCCACCGCACCTACCCGTGGCTCCCCACGAGCTGGTATGGCTGCTGCTTTCCAGCATATGTGGTGCCCTTCATCCACCCCCTGAATGCCCTTGGGGAGCATCCGGCATACAGCAGCCACCGGGACAAGAGGGCCATTACAGAGGCAGAGAAGCTCTGGATGATAGCCTTTCCCAGTTATGGTACGGTCCGGCTGTCCTGGGAGGTGATCCAGATGACCAATGTGCTCGAGACTCTGGCCAATGAGACGGCAGTGGCACTGCAACTCACGGAGGATGCCCTCACCCGAACGGCGGCAGAACTGACAGCTGTCAGGATGGTCGCCCTGCAGAACCGAATGGCACTGGACTACCTACTCGCTGCTGATGGTGGAACGTGTGCAGTGGTTGGTAAGAAATGCTGTACCTTTATCCCTGATGAGTCCAGCAACATCACTCACTTGGCCGCTCACATTCGGGGCTCGGTGGCTAAAATTCAAAAATCAAGGGACCAACTCCTCCAGCACAACACCTCATGGGGCAATTGGTGGCCGTTTGGGTCCCTAGGGGGGTGGTGGGCAACTGTCATTCACTGGTCCATCGCACTCATTCTTGTAATCATAGCCATTTCTATACTATGTTGCGCATGCCAGCAGATTAAGAGTGTCTCTGCATTTACTTAGCTGCTCAAAATTGGTTATTTCTGGTATATGCGATTTTGTTTCACCCTCTTATGTGTGTTGGCTATGTGGTGCGTCTTCCGAGGGGTGGAGTGTATCCAGAGATACCGGCCACGTGACAGACACACTGCCACCTGGCTGGTCGGAGGACACACCACATGCCAATCAACATTTGGTCCCTCCCAACTAATCAATGCACACCTAAATTATTGGTCACCTTAATTGGATTATCTCGCCCAGTCCCATGCTTTAAAAGGTGAGACTTGGCCTTGGCTAGCCCGCTCTTACAGACCACCACATTGGAGGTAAGCGCATTGATTTACGTTTGGGAAGGTCTATCGTTTGTCCTGGTAAGGGAGCCGCAGCTATCCAAGGTCAAGGGGGATAGCTGTTGTAGTGCTTTTCCCTTGTTCTTTGTTTGTGTAACCGTACCCTGTCCCCACACTGCTTCCTGTGTATTGTAGTTGCTTGTGTTGACCCGACTTCCCCTTGTAAATAAATTCCTTATTAAAACTGTGCGTGTCCAGGCCTCTACTGTTGAGACTCAAAGAACCAGTTATTTTCCATCACGACAGTAACTTACTGTAACCATGCAATCACCCGGTGGCACAAATAACAGACCATACACTGCATACAATTCTCTAGAAAGTACAGTGGCATGCAAAAGTTTGGTCAAAATTTCTGTTACTGTGAATAGCTAAGCGAGTAAAAGATGACCTCATTGTGTATTCTGACGTGTGTTTAGGATCATTAACCTGTTGTAGAAACCATTCTCTCTTCATCTTCAGCTTCTTTACAGACCGGTGTGATGTTTGCTTCCAGAATTTGCTGGTATTTAATTGAATTCATTCTTCCCTCTACCAGTGAAATGTTCCCCATGCCACTGGCTGCAACACAAGCCCAAAGCATGATCGATCCACCCCCGTGCTGAACAGTTGGAGAGGTGTTCTTTTCATGAAATTCTGCACCCTTTTTTTCTCCAAACACACCTTTGCTCATTGCGGCCAAAAAGTTCTGTTTTAACTTCATCAGTCCACAGGACTTGTTTCCAAAATGCATCAGGCTTGTTTAGATGTTCCTTTGCAAACTTCTGACGCTGAATTTTGTGGTGAGGATGCAGGAAAGGTAACTCTTTCATAAAGGTCATATTTGTGCAGGTGCATATTTTGGGTGTATGGGATGTCAGGGAGGGGTAGCACCTCTGGTGGGGGAATATGTCGCGTCCTTTTCAGGTGGTTTGTCCACCGTTGGGCCCCACCTGGCACTCAGCTCTCACCTGTGGCTCCCCGTAGCTGATTTCATGCGACAGCGGTCACACCCCGGGCAACGGCCTCGACAAGCCGGCTGAACCAGGTGAGGCTAGCCGACGGGTCTCAAACCCTCGGTGAGATAGGGAGTTGTCTATCCCAGCACGTGAAGACAGACTCCAGCGGATTGAGCGGACGAGACCAATGGAAGGTCCAACGGTCAAGAAGGCGGTCTCTGCAATGCGTACTACACGACAAGACACAGAAGATGTCCTGGTCATCCACTGTACCTGGTCCCATCTCCAGCCGTCTCGACTCTTGTCTTGCCACTGGATCCAGATGGGAATTGGGAAGAGAGAGTGAGGCTGACTCTGCACAACTCTCCGTCACTTAAATCCAAATCAAACGCCAGTCTCGACACCATCACCATTAATGGTTTTGAGGTCTTCATCGATGATGATGGATGAACAACATTTGTGCAGGTGTTGCTGCACAGTAGAACAGTGCACACCACTCCAAAGTCTGCTAAATCATCCTGAAGATCATTTGCAATCAAATGGGTGTTCTGATTTGCCTTTCAAGCAATCCTATGAGCAGTTCTCTTGGAAAGTTTTCTTGGTCTTCCAGACCTCCACCATTCCTGTTAACTGCCATTTCTTAATTACATTATGAACTGAGGAAATGGCTACCTGAAAACGCTTTGCTATCTTCTTATAGCCTTCTCCTGCTTTGTGGGCATCATTTATTTTAATTTTCAGAATGCTAGGCAGCTGCTTAGAGGAGCCCATGGATGCTGATTGTTGGGACAAGTTTTGAGGATTCAGGGTATTTCAAATTTGCATCACCTGGCCTTTCCTAACGATGATTGTGAACAAACCATAGCCCGAACAAGCTAATTAAGGTCTGAGACCTTGGTAAAAGTATTCTGAGAGCTCAAATCTCTTGGGGTGCCCAAACTTTTGCATGGTTCTCCTTTCCTTTTTTTCCACTCTAAAATTGTACAAAACAAAAATAATTCACTAATCTTGCTTAAATGTTGAAAAGAATGTTTCATCTTTAACTTTATGACTTTTGGAGATCAGTTCATCTTCTACTCACTTAACTATTCACAGTAACAGAAATTCTGACCCGGGTGCCCAAACTTTTGCATACCACTGTATAATTATGAATGTTCACTTAACCAAACAGTTATCAAAGGAAAGAAACATAAGGGCCCATCATAAATTGCACGTAAGTTGGTGCTCATCCTGAAGTTGTCTTTACTCACACGTTGGACCCGCGGTCTGTGTGAAACCACGCACCACCTTCCGAATATCTCTCGAAATCCATCTCGAACAAACGGACTCTCCCTCGGGAGCACAGGTCCTTTCTCCTTGAAGCCATTCAACTCCATGAACAACATTGTGCAACGGGGAAGGCATCCTCAGTCAGCTTCCCTCCTGTCTTCTCCCAGCTCCCGCCAGAAAGACCTCGACCCACACCAGTATCCGCACAAAAACCTCTCCGCCCGGCTTTCTCTAGAACCTTCTCCCAATTCCACCATCCTGATTGGCTGACACAGCATTTCCAAGTTGAACATCAAAGCCCCTTATCTTAGCTCAAACCCAAACAGGTCAGAAAGCAGAACAGAGTGTTCTTCCAGAACTGAAATGAAATACTTACAGATATCGGCGTTCTTTTACATTCATTAAAACCCACAAGACTATTGCCGCTCATGTGGTGCCCAGGCTGGTTCATTCCGACAACAACAGAGAGGCTTCCTCCCGTCCAGTGGGAAAGGAGCCCCATCCCTTCAGTGCTTTTTTATACCAGGGACAAGCTCAGATGATGGAATAATAGAGAGGCTTCCACACCCAACCCGGCCTCTCCCTGCCCAGTGGGAAAGGAGCTTCATCCCTTCAGTGCGTCCCTGCAGTGTGGAAGGTGTCAGTCGGCTACTCTCCTCTGCAGCTCGGGCTCCCAGGCTTTTTTATACCCCGGACCGAGACGATTAACGAGGGACAGTGGACCCCAGGTTGGGAACCCCTGTCTATGGACACTTCGGTGTGATCTCCGTTTTCCTGAGTGTAACACTTACCCAACAGGCTGGTATATGTCTAGGGGAAAAGGAGATCCAGCCACACACCAACCCCGCCTCCCGTTCACGCAGGTGCTGTGAGAATCGAGTTTATGCCTCGCGCCCCCGCCGGCAGTATCAAACTCACAACAAATACCATTATGAAATACACTTTAAAGAGTTTACTAAAATTAAAAGAGTATTAGGCAGTACAATATATATATATATATATATATATACAAGAAAAAAACAAAAGGCGCCAACTTATCAAAGTTCAGTCAGTTTAGTGCACATCGGTGGAGCTCATCCAGCGAACCATTCGACTCCTAGGTGGTCGTCCTCCCGAAACTCCCACTTCGGACTCCCCGGTGGTCTCCCGAGCGCACGTCCTCCTTCCTCGGCGTCTCCCTCCGGACTCCTCAAGCCCGCGCAACCCCTCCCCCAAGGTCCCAGCCTCACAAAACACAATAACATTCCCCATTGATTAACAAATGAATACAAATACCATATCAGCCATTCTAAAGTGAAACAACGGCAAGAGAAACTTTTAACAGACAAAGAAGCATTCCTACTCGTAACAAACCAAAGAAGCCCTTTTTAGTAACATACACAGGACATTGTACATTCTCTCCCCACCAGCAAATGTCATGCCCTCATGGCATTACTAGAGTTCCCCAAAGCTTCTTGCAACACCCAAAACCCAACCCAGGTGCAGAAAGCAGTGACATAACTACCCAGAGCAGTAGAAATCACACTCGGTTCTCCGGGTACCACATATGTCAACCGCTCTGGGGGCGCCTAATCCTCTGAGATCTCCATACCCCTTCTGCCCCCCTGGGCTCCCTCTCCACCTGCGAACCCACTGTCTCGGACACCCCAGGTCTTCCTGACAGACCCTCACCCCCTTCCTCACGGGGGTCCTCCCTCACCTGAGATCTCTCCGGCTCACGCTCAGGTTCCACCCACTCTCCCACCAATGTTGGCTGCCTCTCCATCTGACCCTCAAGACCTTCCCTCCTCTCACCCAATTCAGTATGGGAAGGGCCAGGAGCCTCCTCTCCGGGTACTGGAGCACCAGCGAATGGGAACAGGGGCCACTCATCTGAGTCGTCCTCTTCCGAATCAGTAGCCATTTCCGGGCGAGGGACCCGTCCCCGCTCTTCAGCAGCGGTCTCTTCCCTTTCTCTGCACCCTCGCAGAGTCCTTGTACTGGACGTAACCTCCCACTCTGGCTCCGTATCCACCTACACCGCTTGACCCAGTGGCAGCAGGTGATTCCGATGGAGTACCTTGATAGGCCCTTTCCCATCCTCAGGTTTCACCCGGTAAACTGGCAGGTTTGGCATCTGGCTCTCTATTACATAGGGGCTGGCCGCCCATCGGTCTGCCAACTTGTGCTTACCAGGGAGTCCCAAATTCCGTAAAAGGACCCGGTCGCCCGGCAATAATTGAACAAACTTCACCTTTCGATCATACCGCATCTTATTCCTCTGGTTTTGTTTGGTAGCCGCCGCCTCGGCCAACTCGTACGCCCGCTGTAACTCCCTCTTCATGTCAGACACATACTTTAGATGGGACTTCCCGGGTAATTCACCCACTTCACCCTCAAAACACAAGTCAATGGGCAACCTCGCTTCCCACCCGAACATCAGATAATAGGCGAATATCCTGTAGCATCATTGCGAGTACAATTGTAACAGTGAACCAATTGTCCAATATGACGACTCCACCTGCTTTTCTGCCCAATCTCCAGCGTCCCGAGCATATCCAACAGGGTCCGGTTGAATCTCTCTGGCTGCGGATCTCCCTGTGAGTAATAAGGGGTAATCCTGGATTTCTCAACCCCAAGCATAGTCAGTAATTCACGGATAAGGCGGCTCTCAAAGTCCCGCCCCTGATCGCTATGGATTCGCCTGGGAAGGCCGTAATGAACAAAATACTTCTCCCATAACACCTTCGCCACTGTCGTCGCCTTCTGATCCTTAGTGGGAAATGCCTGAGCATAGCGAGTGTAATGATCGGTGATGACTAAGACATTCGCGGTGTTGCTGGTGTCAGGTTCAATCGACAGAAAATCCATACATACCAGGTCCAGAGGTCCCGCACTCTGCAGGTGCGACAGTGGAGCCGCCAACGCGGGCAGGATCTTCCTCCGGATGCAACGACTGCAGCCCCTACAGTATTCTTCGACTTCCCCCCTCATCCGGGGCCAGTAGAACCGGTCTTTGAGTAATCCATAGGTCTTTTCCACCCCCAAGTGTCCAGAATCATCATGTAAGGCCTGGAGTACAGCCTGCCGATACTCCTCCGGCAGGACCAGTTGCCAACAGTGGGGTTGGTCCGGAGGCGCCGTTACCCGGTACAAGATTTTATTCTTTAACTTCAACCGAGACCACTCCTTCAACAACAGGGGCACGAATGGGTGTTTCGCCTTCTCAGCCAATGCCCCATCCCCCCTCTCGACTGCTCTCCACACTGTGCCAATGCCCGGGTCATTTTGCTGAGCAGCGGCCACTTCCCCCGGACTCAGTTCCGGCAACTGTTTAGTCCGTAGTGCGGTCAGGTCACAGTAAGCTAGGGGTATGGCGTCGTCAAAACCCCCCAAATGGTCCACGGCTCGTTCCAGCCTCCCTCTTCCCTCGGCCTTCACGGTGATAGCAAACTGGCACATCGCCTTCACTCCAGGGGCAGGGACACTCTCCCACTCCTCATCCCTCTCCTGTTCCCCCGGCTCCCGACGAGACAAAGCATCCGCATCGACATTCTTGCTTCCGGGCCGGTACCTCAGGCTGAAATCATATACCGACAAGGCCGCCAGCCACCGATGTCCTGTGGCATCCAGCTTTGCCGAAGTCAAAATATAAGTGAGCGGATTGTTATCCGTTCGCACCTCAAACTTAGCTCCGTACAGGTAATCGCCCAACTTGTCCACCACCGCCCACTTCAGCGCCAGGAACTCCAACTTGTGAGTGGGATAGTTTCTCTCCGATGGCGACAAGCTTCGGCTGACAAAGGCTACCGGTCTCAATGCTTTGCCATGCTCCTGGTACAGAACAGCCCCGAGACCCTCTCGACTGGCATCTGTGTGCAGCACATATGGCTTCTGGGGATCGGCAAAAGCCAACACCGGGGCCTGGGTCAGTGCTCTTTTCAAAGATTGGAACGCCTCTTCACATTGATCATCCCATCTCGAGCCAAAAGGTTCCGCCGGGTTCCAGTATCCTCCAGCGTCCTGCCTCTGGTCCCCCGTCCGTTTCTTTCCCACCGGGGGATAGCCACACAACAGCTGAGTCAACGGATGACACACTTTGGCGTATCCTTTCACAAATCGCCGGTAATACCCACAGAACCCCAAAAATGAGCGCAGAGCACCCACTTTCTGGGGTCTCGGCCAGGTGGTCACGGCCTCTATCTTGGTTGGATCAGTAGCCACTCCCTCTCGCGAAATGATATGACCAACGTAGTTAACCGACGACTTGCAGAACTGGCATTTGTCCAGGGAAAGCTTCAACCCTTCTTCATTAAGCCGGCCCAACACCTTCAACAGCCTCTCCTCATGTTCCTCCAAAGTCGATCCAAACACTATCAAATCGTCCAGGTACACCAGCACCTCTAACAGATTCATATCCCCCACAGTTCTCTCCATGAGCCTCTGGAAGGTGGCTGGGGCTCCCGATATGCCTTGGGGCATTCGTTCGAACTGAAAGAACCCCAGCGGGCAGATAAAAGCGGTCTTCTCTTTATCGGCCACACTCATTGGGATCTGGTAATACCCACTTCTTAAATCCAGCACACTGAACCACTTCGCACCACTCAGGCAGGCCAGCGCATCCTCCACTCTTGGGACAGTATATTGATCAGGGACAGTTCGCCGATTCAACGTCCTGTAGTCAACACACATGCGCACTCGCCCATTCTTCTTCCGTGCCACCACTATTGGGGACGCATAAGGACTTCGGGACTCAGCTATGATTCCGGCCTCCTTCAACTTGCGCAGGTGCTGCCGCATGTCCTCAACATCTGCCGGAGCCAGCCGCCGGGATCTCTCTCTGAACGGGGTGTCCTCCGTCACCCGGATGGTGTGGCGAGTGCTTTTGGAGCAGCCAACATCAAACTCGCCCTGAGAAAAAACAGCTTCCATCTTCAGCATCTTCTCCACTAGTCTGTGTTTCCACTCCGGCAACACAGGGGAATCCCCGAAGTTAAAGACTTCAGCGGTCAGCTTCCTTCGATGCTCCGATCCCTCCACGTTAGGGGTCCTCACCGGTGCGCTAGACATTACCGTCACCGGGAACAGATGTGCCAGCGGCATTCCCCTCTTAAAGGTGATTTCTCTTGCCGTGGTGTTCCTGACACTTATAGCTATACGCCTCGCATGTACCACCCCTGGTCTCTGCACTTCGGGCCTCACCAGCGCCCCCGCCGGAAATCGTGTCTCCCCTTCAAGATCATCCGGGGCGTCTACTAACAGGGCTTCGCCCGTCGGCACTCCTGGGAATCTGGGGGTCCCCATCACTAGTGCTACCTCCCCGGGTCGGATCACCTTGGGCCTCGCCTGCGTACACCACACCGTCCCGCGTTTACACTCCGGGTCCAGTCCTAGTGAGGCAACCCCTTCTTCGAACACTGCTCGAAACACTGGATGCACCGAGAGGGTCTCCAGAAAGTCTTCCCCCGCTTTCTCTTTACAAGCTCCCAGGAGCCGTCGCACAACGGGGGAATTAGTCCCCACCAGGAGGGCAGCACCACCAGTTTCAACCGGGTCAGGACACACCAACACCAACGTCTCAATAGCTTCGGACACTCCCACATCGCCCTCCGAGAACTCCAATCTCACCGATAGGTACCCATCGTACGGGTAGTCACCCTCGCTCACACCCCAAATCTGCAGGGCATCAAATGGGGTTATGGGCAAATGCTTTAGATATTGGTGGTAGAAAGACCGGTACAATAAGGTCACCTGCGATCCCGTATCCAGAACGGCTTTTGCGTAAACTCCCTCTATCCGTAGACCCACACTGGCACGGGGTCCTACCAGCCCATCTGGAATAGAGGGGTGGGCACCCGGTGGTCCCCTGGCTGATCTCTGGGAACGTGTTCCTCCAGAGGCTCCAGTCCGTTCCCTCACTGAGCCTCTCCTAAGTTTCCCGACACCTCCCCCTTCTTAGTCGCAGGGGGGCTTGTCCTCCGCGGAACTCCTTGTCTCTCACAGTCCCACCTAAAGTGTCCCTCCTCTCCACAACTATAGCACACCCTCGGCTGCCCACAGTCCCGCCTGAAATGCCCCTCTTTCCCACAGTTAAAGCACACGCTGCTTGCCACCCCTCCTCTCCCAGGACGACTCCCACTCCCAACCCACGGCACTGGTCGCCCCTGAGAGTGGGTACCTCCCCTGTCCCTCCCCTCCAGAGGGGATTCTCTACCCCTCAGTGGGTTGTCATTCCTCCACCCAGCCACCACTTCCTGTATCAACGCCCCAACGCTCTCTCCTCCTCCCGCACCTCTCTAATCAGTTGCCCGAACGATGGAGGGGGGCCTTTCCTATAAGCCTGCCGGATAGTCCACACCACCTTGTCCTCCTCCAGAGAGCCACTGAATAACTGACTCATCCTCATGCTAGCCACGTCCGGTGCCTTCACTACCCCCCGGCGCCACAGCCCCGAGAGCATCCCCTCCATCCTAAATATGTACTCGGAGAGCTTTTCCCCTCTCTATTGTTCCAGGCGTTGGAACTCTGCTAAAAGCAGCCAGGGTTCCCCTGACAACCCAAACGCTCCCTCCAAAGCTTCTATACATTCCTCCACTGAGGCCCCAGACTTTTCAGCTTTCAACTCCCGAACTGTTTTGGCTGCTAAACCCCTCAAACTTCCCACCAATCGCTGCCGCTTCTCCTCCTTCGAGCCTGGCCACTCCTCTAACATCAAGGACGTATGCTTGATCCAGGTCTCATAGTCCACCTCCCCGTCCGGAGTAGGCTTGGCTCCGGAGAACACCCCCAGCTTCAGCCGTGGCCTCTCGGCCACTCCCATCAGGGAGTTAAGTGCGGCTGCCAGCTCGGAGGCTTCCACCCTACCTGGGGAGCGGGGCCTAGTCACGACCCCCTCCTCCCTCCTCCCTTTGCTAGTGCCTGCCACCTCTCCGGGGTTTTCCTCTAGCTCTAGCTCCTCCTCCAATGTCTCCTCATCCTCATCCTCGGAGAGAGTGTGGAGCCCCCACAGCCCCTCCTCCCCCGCAACACTGACCATCGCCGGCAGTTCCAACATCCTGACGTCAGCACTCGTACGAACCAACACCCAGCTAGACTCCATCACTTTACCACACCGTCTAGCTACCAATTCTACCTGCCCCATACCCTTCACCAAACTTAACCCCCGCACTACCGCGTCTCCCGAAACTCGAAAATCCACTCCGCTCACTACGCATGCGTACTGTACCGGTACATCTTCAAATCGGCACCAGCGAACAATTTTCTCTCTCTCCATTTCCCTCACTACCTGCGCGATTCCACAGCCCCCTGACAATCCAATCCCGGACGAGCCCCCACAAATGTAACACTTACCCAACAGGCTGGTATATGTCTAGGGGAAAAGGAGATCCAGCCACACACCAACCCCGCCTCCCGTTCACGCAGGTGCTGTGAGAATCGAGTTTATGCCTGGCGCCCCCGCCGGCAGAATCAAACTCACAACAAATACCGTTATGAAATACACTTTAAAGAGTTTACTAAAATTAAAAGAGTATTAGGCAGTACAATATATACAAAAAAGGCAGTACAAAAAAACAAAAGGCGCCAACTTATCAAAGTTCAGTCAGTTTAGTGCACATCGGTGGAGCTCATCCAGCGAACCATTCGACTCCTAGGTGGTCGTCCTCCCGAAACTCCCACTTCGGACTCCCCGGTGTTCTCCCGAGCGCACGTCCTCCTTCCTCGGCGTCTCCCTCCGGACTCCTCAAGCCCGCGCAACCCCTCCCCCAAGGTCCCAGCCTCACAAAACACAATAACATTCCCCATTGATTAACAAGTGAATACAATTACCATATCAGCCATTCTAAAGTGAAACAACGGCAAGAGAAACTTTTAACAGACAAAGAAGCATTCCTACTCGTAACAAACCAAAGAAGCCCTTTTTAGTAACATACACAGGACATTGTACATGAGCGTCCTGGGAACAGCCTGAAGATCAGTGTCACTCGGCTGCCGTGGCACAGACCCTTGCATCTTTCTCCACATCCGTCCGCAAAGAGCTGAGAGACGGTCTCATCTCCACTGCATCAATCTCGGGGCAGCGCGCTGAGGGAGTGATGCTCCGGTGTGCAGCAAGGATCAGACTGGGAGGGCTCCTCTCACCGCCGGCCAGGCGAGGTCTTGGTGACTGACGGTGAGATCTGCTGATGGTCCGGACTGTCGCTCAGGGAACCACCACACCAGGTACATCCAATCGTTGTCCTGCAGTAACTGCGGGGCATTCCGTGCTGACCACTGCCTGATAGACCTGTGGTCAACGTGCTGGTCTGAATGAATGTAACCCATTTCATTAACACAGGGTTCACATCGAGAGTGCGATGAAGCTACAAAAGGTAGTGGATTCGGCCCAGTACATCACAGGGAGAGCCCTCCCAACCACTGAGCACATCGACATGAAATGCTGCCGGAGGAAAGCAGCGTCCATCATCAGAGATCCTCACCACCCAGGCCGTGCTCCCTTCTCGCTGCTGCCATCAGGCAGAAGGTACGAGAGCCTCAGGACTCGCAGCATCGGGTTCAAGAACAGTTACTAGCCCCCAAAGATCAGGATCTTCAACAATAGGGGATAAATACACACACCTGCCCGTCCATTGAGATGGTCCCAAAACCAGAGTCACGCAGTGAAAGACACTGTCATTTCATCTTCTTTATTTATTTGTTTGTATTTGTACAGTTTGTTGTTTTCTGCACACTGGTTCATCTTTCATTGATCCTGTTATAGTTACTATTTTATAGATTTTCTCAGTGTGGCCACAGGAAATTAAATCCCAGGGTTGTATGTGCTGACATTTCGGAACTCTGATGATAAAATGTACTTTGAGCTCGAGTTTCGGGAACTTCGTTCTCAGCCACACTCACAGCCAATCAGCGAGCAGTGCTGGGAGAGGCCGCCTCTCATTGGCTGCGGTCGGTGCCAGTGGGCGGGACGCAGAGCGTCCGGAGCGGAATGCGGTCCGGTGTTTGGAACCGGGAGCGATTGGACCCGGGGCGAGGCCGGAGATCGGGGGCAGCTCCTCGGGCAAAGGTGCAACACCGGCCGGGGTTCCGACTGCGGAGATGGAGAAAATGGTGGGGATCGCATGAGATGATTCAGGTGCACGGAGGGTGCCCGGCCTTTCTCCCCGGTGGATCGGGGCCTGTTGCCCGCAGCTGCCTCCGAAACCCGCCTCCTGCCGCCGGGAGACCGGAGCTGCCCCGCAGCGGCTGCTGACGGATCTCTGGTTCCCTCACCTCTCTCCTGTGCAATCCGGTAGACTGAGGGCGAGGGTGAACGAGACACAAAGTGTTTTCGAACAGGAGCCGGCGTGGCCATTCGGCTCCTTGCGCCAGCTCTGCCCTTCACTCGGAGCATGGCTGATCTTTGACCTCAGTGCCATTTTCCTCCCAAGTTCCCGTCATCGCTGAGCCCCTAAGTTTGCCGTTTGAATTTAAAAACCTCGTGGAGACACTTCCAAAGGTTCACCACACTCAGGGTGAGGAAATCTCTCCTCATCAGACTTGCTGAGGTGGCCTCTTATTTCCAGTCTCTGACCCCCAGTTCCACACCCACAGGGGAAACATCATTCCTGCCTCAACCTGTCAATATTCAGTGAGACTGTGTCTGTGTCAGTGAGACCACTGATTTCTCTAATTGTGAGACAGTCCCGGTCAGTATAATCTCTCTCAGGACACGACCTCACCCCCCAAATCAATCTGGGAAACCTTTTCATTCCCTTCATCCCACAGGCTGACTCTGGGAGGGAGACCGGACCTGTACACAGTGTTCCATGTCCGCTCTCACCAGGACCCCAAATACCTTCAGAGGAGATCTGTGTTCTTATATTCAAACCTTATATTCAGTGCTCTCCATCGAATATAGAACTCAACAGTGAACAGATGCACCCCCTCAGACGGGAATTGAAAGGGCAAGTGTTCCCACAGTTAGAGCTTCAGGCCGAGAGCCTCGGAGTAGGCAGAGAGACACAAGGGGGGTATGTGGGAGCCGGAGCCCAGCTGTGTGGTTTGTGTAACAGAATCAGGTTCAATATTTCCAGCATCTGTGGTGAAATGTGTTGTTTTGTGCCAGCAGGACATTGCAATACACAGTAATAAAAGCTATAAATTACAATGAGAATATATTAAAATACATTTAAAAAGTACTGACAAAAGAGAGGGAAAATACTGAGGAGGTGTTCGTGGGTTCATTGTCCGTTCAGAAATCCGATGGCGAGTGGAAGAAGCTGTTCCTGAAATGCTGAGAGTGTCTTAAAACCATAAGACATAGGAGCAGTAGGCCATTCAGCCCATCGAGTGTGCTCCTTCAATCATTGGCTGATCCAATTCTTCCAGTCATCCCCACTCCCCTGCCTTCAACCCACACCCTTTGATACCCTGGCTAATCAAGAAAGTATCTATCTCCGCCTTAAACACATCCAATGACTCGGCCTCCACAGCCGCTCGTGGCAACAAATTCCACAGATTTACCACCCTCTGACTAAAGTAATTTCTCCGCATCTCAGTTCCAAATTGACGTCCTTCAATCCTGAAGTCATGCCCTCTTGTCCTAGACTCCCCTACCATGGGAAATAACTTTGCCATAACTAATCTGTTCAGGCCTTTTAACATTTGGAGTGTTTCTGTGAGATCCCCCCTCATTCTCCTGAACTCCAGGGAATACAGCCCAAGAGCTGCCAGACATTCCTCATACGGTAACCCTTTCGTTCCAGCAATCATTCTCGTGAATCTTCTCTGAACCCTCTCCAATGTTAGTATATCCTCTTCTTTGTGGTGGCGTGTTGGGGAGGAAGCATTAAGAAGAGGGACGCCTCACGTCTTAATAAGCTGGTAAGGAAGGCGGGCTCTGTCATGGGCAAAGTACTGGAGAGTTTAACATCGGTAGCTGAGCGAAGGGCGCTGAGTAGGCTACGGTCAATTATGGAAAACCCTGAACATCCTCTACATAGCACCATCCAGAGACAGAGAAGCAGTTTCAGCGACAGGTTACTATCGATGCAATGCTCCTCAGACAGGATGAAGAGGTCAATACTCCCCAATGCCATTAGGCTTTACAATTCAACCGCCAGGACTTAAGAACTTTTTTTAAAGCTATTATTAATCCTTTTTGAGATAGTGATTTAGATGCATATCATATTTTTACTGAGTATGTAATTAGTTTTGCTACAACAAGTGTATGGGACATTGGAAAAAAGGTTGAATTTCCCCATGGGGATGAATAAAGTATCTATCTATCTATCTAAATTAAGGAGCTCAAAACTGCACACAATAATCTAAATGTAGTCTCATGATTGCCTTAGAAACACAGAAACATAGAAAACCTGCAACATAATACAGGCCCTTTGGCCCACAAAGCTGTGCCAAACATGTCCTTACCTTAGAACTTCCTAGGCTTACCCATAGCTCTCTATTTTTCTAAGCTCCATCAAGGAGTCTCTTAAAAGACTCTCGTTTCCGCCTTCACCACCACCACTGGCAGCCCATTCTACACACTCACCACTCTCTGCCTGACATCTCCTCTGTACCTATTTCCAAGCACCTTAAAACTATGCCTTATCGTGCTAGCCATTTCAGCCCTGGGAAAAAGCCTCTGACTATCCACATGATCAATGCCTGTCATCTTATACACCTCTATCAGGTCACCTCTCATCCTCGGTCACACCAAGGAGAAAAGGCCGAATTCAATCAACCTGTTTTCATTAGGCATGCTCCCCAATCCAGACAACATCCTTGTAAATCTCCTCTGCACCCTTTCTATGGTTTCCACGTCCTTCCTGTAGTGAGGCGACCAGAACTGAGCACAGTACTTCAAGTGGGGTCTGACCAGGGTCCTATATAGCTGCAACATTACCTCTCTGCTCCTAAATTCAATTCCACAATTGATGAAGGCCAATACACCATACACCTTCTTAACCACAGAGTCAACCTGCGCAGCTGCTTTGAGTGTCCTATGGACGCGGACCCAAAGATCCCTCTGATCCTCCACACTACAAAGAGTCTTACCATTAATACTATATTCTGCCATTATATTTGACCTACCAAAATGAACCATCTCACATTTATCTGGGTTGAACTCCATCTGCCACTTCTCAGCCCAGTTTTGCATCCTGTCAATGTCCCGCTGTAACCTCTGACAACTCTCCACACTATCCACTGCACCCCCAATCTTTGTGTCATCAGCACATTTACTAACCCATCCCTCCACTTCTTCATCCAGGTTATTTAAGGTTGGAATGACATTTTGTAGTTTTCCGGTCCTCAGGAACCATTCCAGAATATAGTGAATTCTGAATGATCATTCCTAATGCCTCCTCATTCTCTTCAGCTATCTCCTTCAGAATCGAATCCTGGGATTTAGTCCCATCTGGTGCAGGTGACTTATCTACCTTCAGACCTTTCAGTTTCCCAAGCTCCTTCTCCCTAGAAATAGCAATTACACTTACGTCTGCCTCCTGATATTCTTCAACTTCCAGCATACCACAGGCTCTTCCACAGTGAAGAGTAATGCAAAATACAGATTGAGTTCATCCACCATTTCCGTGTCCCCCATTGCCACCTCTCCAGTGTCGTTTTCCACTGATGCAATATGTACTCTTGCCTCTTTTTACTCCTTATATTTCAGAAAAAAGTTTTAGTATCCACTTTCATATTGTTGGCTAGCATACCTTCATATTTCATCTTTAACCTCCTTATTGCTTTACAGTTACTTTTTCAGTTGTTTTTTAAATTTTCCCAATTCTCGAACCTCCCACCAATGTTCGCTCTGCTTTACACCCTCTCTTTTACATTTTGTTGGATTTAACTTCCCTTGTCAGCCATGGTTGAGTCATCCCACCTTTAGAATAATTATTCTTCTTTGGAATGTATCTATCCTGTCCTTCCAAACTGTTCCCAGAAACTCCATCTGCTGTTATCCCTGCTCGTGTTCCTTTCCAGTCAAATCTGGCCAGCTCCTCTCTCAGACCTCTGAAATTGTCTTTACTCCATGTAATACTGATACATCTGACTTTCACTTCTCCCCCTTAAATTGCAGGGTGAATTATTTCATATTATGATCACAGTCTCCAAAGGATTCCTTTACCTTAAACTCCCGAATCAAATCAAGTTCATTCTAGAACACCCAGTCTAAGAATAGCAGATTCCCCAGTGGTCTCAACCACAAGCTGTTCTTAAAAAAATATGTCTGGCGTCTTTCTACAAATACTCTCAGAATTCTGAACACTTTCCTCTGACATCTACCCTGAACTTTCCTTCAGTCGCCTCAAATGGATGTCCTCTGGTATTGGCCACTTTCACCCTGGGAAAAATGTGCTGGCTTTCCAATCTATCCGTGCCTCTTATCATCGTGCACACTTATCAGTCTCCTCTCATCCTCCTTTGCTCTGTGGAGAAGGAAAACTCTGATTTTAAACCTCCACCCGCTGCCTTGTGGCCATACCCACCCATGGGAAAGGCTTTGGGAGTAAACCCCGAGGAAGAAATCCGGAGCCGGGGTCCCTGAGGCAGTTTGATGTTGTTTACAACTTCACTCTGGCAACCCCTGTGACGACACTGGTGCCAAGCTGTATCGGTGCTTGCCCTTCCCTTGGACTCCATCAGTGACGTGGACGGGGCAACAGCCGATTCTTCAAATGTTCCCACCCAGACTTGTGCCCTGGAGAGGACACAGTTCACCAGGGGTCCAAACCCGCGATGCCCTGGGATCGTTGGCTGCCTACTACTATGTCCATAATATGACGCTGGGCACAGGAGTCTCGGTACATGACACACTCTGTGAGGCAGTCTGGTCCATACGACCCAAACACATTGGAGCAGAATTAGGCCTTTCATCCCATCCCCTCCTCTCTGTCATTCCAACATGGCAGATTTATGATCCATCTCCAACCAATTCCCCGGCCTTCCTCCCATAAGCTTTGATACCCTTACTGATCAATAACCTGTCAACCTCCATGTTAAACGTACCCAATGATATGGTCTCCACAGAAATCCGTGGCAATGAATTCCACACACCCGCAAACATATTGGGAAAGAAATTCCTCCTCATCTCTGTTCTGAAGGGGACTCTTTCCAATCTGAGAAGGTGACCACTGGTCCCAGACGTCCCGTGACAGGAAGCATCCTCCACATCCACTCTGTCTAGGCTTGTCAATATTCAGTTAGTTTAAATGAGATCCACCCACACTCCCTATTCTTCTAAACTCCGGTGAGTACAGGGCAGAGTCATCAAATGTTCCTCACACATTAACCCTTTCATTCCTGGGATCATTCCTGAGAACCACATCTTAACCATCTCAAACACCAGCATATTCTATGTTAGAGGAGGGTCCCAGAACTGTTCAGAATACTCCAGATGCAGTCTAACCAATGCCTTATAATGCCACTGTGTTACAGACTTGATTTTATATCCCAGACCTCTCGAAATGGATGATACATTGCATTTGCCTTCCATTCCACTGACTTAACCTGTAATTTGCTGTTTCGGGAATTCTGCATGAGGACCCAGATGTCCCTTTGCTCCTCTGAATTCTGAATTTGCTCCCCTTTTGAAAACATTCCGTGCCTTTATTCCTTCCACCAAACTACATGACCAGAAACTTCCCATCACTGCACCTGCCCCTTCAACAGGACTTTGGATGATGGAGTCTGAAGCAACACACAAAAATCTGAGGTGGAAAGGGTCTCGGGAGTCCTGGTGTAGGATTCCTTAATGGTTAATTTGCAGGTTGATTCTCCGGTGAGGAAGGCAAATGCAACGTCAGCATTCATTTCAAGAGGACGAGTGTATGAAAGCAAGGATGTAATGTTGAAACTTTATGAAGCGTTGGTGAGGCTCATTTGGAGTATTGTGAGCAGGTTTGGGCCTCTTATCTCAGAAAGAATGTGCTGAAACTGAGAGAGTTCAAAGGAGATTCACAAGAATGAACGGCTTGTCATAGGAGCTCTGTGTCAGTGTTCACTAAATTCGGAAGAATGAGGGGTGACCTCATTGCAACCTTCAAATGGTGAAAGGCCTTGGCAGAGTGCATGTGTGGAGGATGTTTCCTGTGGTGGGAGAGTCTAAAACCAGAAGACACAGCCTCAGGATGGAGGGGCGTCCTTTCAGAATGGAGATGAGGAGGAATTTCTTTAGCCAGAGGGTGGTGAATCTGTGGAATTTTTTGCCACAGGCAGCTGTGGAGGTCAAGTCTTTCTATTTAAGGCAGAGGCTGATAGATTTTTGACTGGTCTGGACATGAAGGGATACGGGGAGAAGGCAGGAGATTGGGGCAAAGAGGAATATTGGATCAGTCAGGTTGAAAATGCCGAGCAGACTCGATGGGCCATTGAGTTTCTATATGTTATGGTCATATGGTCTGTTCAAATGATAATTAAACACCTTCACTGTCCACCATCTGCAAGTTCACTGATCAGCTCACCCACATTCTCATCCAAAACATTAATGTATTAGTCTGTATATCAGATCATAAAAGAAATAGGATGATGCGACTGATTGTTTGATAATTAGATGAATATGATTTCAGCAAGACTTCAGTTCAAATTCACCTTTTTCCATCTTCCCTGTGGAAAATGTTTCTCTTCAGCTCTTAAATATTTTCCACTCTCACCTCACATCCATGAAATTACCGACCATGGCACCACTCTCTGCTTCCTATCACAAACAAATGTTTTATCCCCACAAGGATCTCTCTGAGTGCTGTGGTGATGTTCTCCCTGATCAACATCACAACTCCCCCTCCTCTCTCACCTCCACTTCTGTCATGTCCTTTGTATCTGTAGCCCAGTGAGGTGGTTTTGATCTTATTCAATGGGAGAGCAGGTGTGAGGGGCTGAACGGCCTCCTCTTGCTGCTATTTCTGATGATCAGAGCAGTGAACAGACTGAACTGAGGGAGGATAGAAGGGGTTGGGGAATAAATAGAGGTGTAGAACAGGATGGTGTTCCCAAGTGAACAGACATCTGGCAAGTGAGCGGCTTTAATACTGAGTCTGGAAGGGTCCAGGATCAGCCTGTCCTTGTTAGAGTGAATAGCGAGACTGGAGGGATGAGGGACCCCTGGCTGACGAGGGTCATTGAGGCTCTGGTCAGGATGGAGTCGTGTGTGAGGGGAAAGAGGCTGAGCTCCTCGAGGGGTAGAAGGGGTGTGGGGAACACTAAAAAGGGAAACTCAGACAGACATGAAGGGGACATGAGATAGCTTTAGGGGGTCAGATAAAGGTGATTCCAAACAGATTCTGTGAGTCTGTGGAAAACAAAAGGGTAACTGGTGAGGGAATATGTCCCTTGAAGGATCAGTGTGGTCTTCTATGTGTGGAGGCACAGCAGATGGGTGAGGTCTGAAATGAATACTTCTCATCTGTATTTACTGTGGAGAAGGTGATGGAATGAATAAACCTGGGGGTCTGGCCCAGTGTATCGTCTGACATGGTGGGAATCCAGGGAAGAAATTGCTGGGTCGCTGGCTGTGATATTTCAAACACTGAACACAGAACAGTACAGTACAGGAACAGGCCATTCGGCCCACGCTGTCTATGCTGACCATGAGCTAATCACATTTGCCTGCAAATGACCCAAACTCTCCATTCCCTGTCTGTTCATTTCCCTGTTTAAATGTCTGTTAAACACCACGTTCATATCTGATTCCACCAATCCCCATCCCGGCCGTGCATTCCAGGAAGATACCACTCATTGTGTCCAAAAACATTCCTTGAACATCCCGGTTCAATTTTGACCCTCTGACTTGAAAGCTTTACCCTTCACGTAGTGTCCTCGGGGAGATTACACTGACTGAGACTGTCTGATAATTAGAAGAATAAGAGATGGTCTCACTGGCACAGACACAGTCTCGCTGGGTATTGACAGGGTAGAGGCAGGAATGATGGGGTGTGGAACCAGGGGTCACAGACTCACAATCAGAGGTCACCTCAGCAGGACTGAGATGAGGAAAACTTCCTCCCCCAGTGTGTGGTGGAATTCTCTACAAAAGATTCCTGGATTTAAGGGGAAGAGAAGATGGGATGGTGCAGGAAATTGTCACTGAGGTCAATGATCAGCCAAGTTCTGGAGTAGAACAGGTGAAAGGGGCCGAATGGCCACTTCTTGTCCCGGTTCTCTTGAAACACAAATCGATTTTTGTGTCTTTTAATGTTTTAGTCTTCAGTCTGTTGTATTACACAGGGGAGCGGTAACCAATGCACTCTGTGTAGAGCATCCTCTGTACCCCGTGTTGACTGTATTCACTCCACTGTCCCCAGTGTTTGTAACAGGATGCAGAGTTTGTTGTATTCCTACCTCATCAATCTCCTATAAACCTTCTCCTCTCACCTTGTATTTACTCGCTGTAGTATTTGACATTCCCACACTGGGAACAAGGAGAGTGATTCCTCACAACTCCTGCTGGACAGTGGGGAGCAGCGGGTGTGCACTTGGCATCTGCTGACACACTCCGTCCCGACAGGGTGGGAGCAGAGTGTGAGAGCGAATAACTGGAGCAATTCCCCCACCTGCTGGCCGCACGGGGTACTGCACCTTCTCCAGCCGTCTCTCAGATTTGGGAAGGTGAGTCATGCAGGATTTTAGAATCATGTTAAGGACAAAACTATAACTAGGGATAGGAAGATCCGCTTAAGGATCAGTGTCTGTGTGGAGCCAAGGGTGATTGGCGAGTTCTGATTACGTGCCTGTGCTTAAAGTGAAGATGGGTGTGGAAGGTGGGGAGTTTATTGATATTTCCAACATCAGCTTTTTCGTCCTATCTGATGTTCTACGCTTTGTAAACCCGTGGTTCATCTTTGTTAATGTCCTGAATTCAGGACTCCGCCAATCCAGCTGATTAATGTCAGAAAGTTCAGATCATGCCAGTGCCGCGTTCAATGTGAGGATGAGGATGGTGAAGAGCCGGAAGATCGGTGCAGATTCACGGCGCAGGATCGCCACCTGCTGCTGGGACCCGGTACTGCAGGAACGGCGGCTCAAAATGCGGCAACTCTGCTGGAGCAAAGTCAATTTATTATCAAAGTGCGAACACGTCACGATGTACTACCTTAAAATTCATTTTCCTGTCAGCCTTTACAGCGAAATAAGTAAATACAATGGAATTTTGGGAAAAATACACGTAAACAAAAACAAGCAATCACTGTGCAAAAGAAGACAATTTCTGCAAATAGTCATCGAATCATAGAGCACTACAGCAGAGAAACAGACCCTTCGGCCCATCTAGTCCGTGCCGAGCCGTTATTCTGCCGAGTCTCACTGACCTGCACCTGGATAATAGCCCATCATACCCTTCCCATGCATGAACTTATCCAAACTTAGATATTGAAATCGAACCACTTCCACAGGCAGCTCGATCCGCACTCGCACCACTCTCTCAGTAAACACGACCCCCTCCAGCTTCCCCTTAAATGTTTCACCCTTCACCCTTAACCTATGAACTCTAGTTGTAGTCGCATCCATAAACAGTGGAGATGCCTGTATCTATTTACCCGATATATATTGTTCCTCTCATAACCCTCTATCAAATCGTTCCTCATTCACCTGGGCTCCAGGGAATTATCTCCTCGTCTATTCAACCTTTCCCTATGACTAAGGTCCTCACGTCCTGGCAACATCCTTGTCAATTTTCTCTGTTCTCTTTCGATCTTATTAATATCTTTCCTGTAGGCAGGTGACCAGGAGGACACACAATACTCCAAATTAGGCCTCACCAATATCTTATGCAACTTCAACATAACATCCCAACTCCAGTACTCAAAGGCTACTTTGATTTATGAACGGACTCTGTGCCAAACACTTTCTTTACAACCTTTGTACCTGAGACGCCACTTTCAGGGAATTCTGGATCTGTTTTCCCAGATCCCTCTGTTATACGACACTCCTCAGTGCACGAACATTCACCCGGTAAGTCCCAGTAACACACACAAAATGCTGGAGGAACTCAGCAGGCCAGGCAGCATCTATGGAGAAGAGTACAGTCGGGCCTGCTGAGTTCCTCCAGCATTTTGTGTTTGGTGCCTGAGCAACACCTCACTTGTTTGTATTAAACTCCATCGGCCATTTTCAGTCTATTTTCTCCAGCTGGACCAGATCTCGCTGTAAGCTTTGATAGTCTGCCTCGCTGTCCACTGTGATGACTCTGGTCGCCACACTATCGTCCAGATCGTTGATATTGAAGACAAACAACAATGGACCCAGAACCGATCCCTGGGGCACATCACTAGTCACAGGCGTCCAGTCAGAGATACAAATAATTAAATAAACGCTGGAGTGCTGGAAAGCTGGTCTGCAGCCCGTGGAAACAGTTCAGATCTGAGGTGAGTGAAGTTACCCAAACTAGTTCAGGAAGCATAATTGTAGGGTAAATTTATTGTCAAAGTATAAAAACAGGGGCTAGAATTTATTGTTTACGGAATGTGGGTGTCGACAGCAGGGCCAACATTTACTGCCACCGACTGTCCTTGAAATGAGCGACTCAAGCTGCTACAGTCCGTGTCGTGTCATCCAGTTAAATCAATTTCTGATCAATAACGTTAAATACTGTTTATTGAGGTTAGTATTCTATAAACAGATGAAGTTATTGGATAATTAACGTGACTATTAATGCAATTGGCTCTCTTAACCTCTACACCCAAGAAAATTCTCACTGACCAAACATTTTCCTCTCTCTCTCTCTCCCCTCGTAATCCTGGTTTGTGTTTCTCTCCTTGCCGATGCCCTCTGATCGGTGAAGGCCCGGAATATCGGAATCTGTCCATTCTTCCTCTTCAACTCAGTTCTAGTTTAATTGTCATTTAACCACATATAAATACTCTGAATATTCACGATGAATACAGCCAAATGAGATATTGGACCGCTGGAAAATGATGCTGGTGAGGTAGTGATGGGGGACGAAGAAATGGCGGATGAACTTAATGGGGACTTTTGCGTCAGTTCTCACTGTGGAATCACTAGCAGTGTGACAGAGGTCGGTGAGTGTCAGGGAGCAGGAGTGAGTGCCATTGATATTACAATGGAAAAAGTGCCAGACAAACTGAAAGGTCTTAAGGTGGATAAGTCCCCTTGGCCGGATGGACGACATCCCAGAGTTCTGAAAGAGGTCGCTGAAGAGATACCAGATGCGTTGGTTCTGATCTTTCAAGGCCTGCTAAGTTCTGCCAGCATTTTGTGTTTTTAGAGAATAGAATTGATGGCTTTGCGGCAGAATTTGGAGATGATACAAAGATCGGTGGAGGGGTAGGTAGTGCTGAGGAAGCAATGCAATTGCACCAGGACTTAGACAAATGGGCAGAAAATGGCAGATGGAACCCCGTGTTGGAAAATGTATGATAATACAATTTGGTAAAAGGAAAAAAGGTGCAGACTATTATCTAAATGGGGAGAAAATTTAAACATCAGAGGCGCAAACAGACTGAGGAGTCCTCGGGCAAGACTCCCAGAAGGTTAATTTTACAGGCTGAATCTCTGGTAAAGGCGGCAAATGCAATGTAGACATTAATTTCAGGGAGAATAGAATATAAAAACCAGGAGTAATTTTGAGCCTTTATAAGACTCTAGTCAGACTGCACTTGGAGTTTTGTCAACAGTTTTGTGTCCCTTATCTCAGAAAGGATGTGTTGTCATTGGAGAGAGTCCAGAGGAGATTCACCAGGATGATTCTGGGAATGAAGGGGTTAACATATGAGGAGCGTTTGGCAGCTTTAGGCCTGTACTCACGGAATTTAGAAGAATGCAGGGTCGGGGTGGGGGGGAATCTCATTGAAACCTGCTGAATGTTGAAAGGACTGGATAGGGTGGATGTGGAGAGGATGTTTCCTCTGGTGGGGGTATCCAGGACTAGAGGGGACAGCCTCAAAATTGAGGGGAACTCTAGAATATAGGTAAAGAGTGTTTTTTTTAGCCAGAGTAGTAAATCTGTGGAGTACTCTGCCAGAGACTGTGGTTGAGGCCAAGTCCGTGGGTATATTTAAGGCGGAAATTGATAGT